>NW_004524716.1:6806384-6820709 GCF_000260255.1 Octodon degus | reverse complement strand
TCCCTCTATTCATTAAGAGAATGTAACTATATATCTATCCTAACCACTTTGAATATACAGATACAAAATGGACATTCATCTGTATCCCCTTTTTTTGTTTAGTTCCATTATTTGAATCTTATAGGTGTGTTAACTCAGCAAAATACTGTAAAAGAGTCCAGTAGCCCATAATAGTACTGGGGCTTCTGCTTTGCAGTTCTACTTTAAATAAGAGTCTAAGCTTCAGAGAAGCTGAGCAATTTTCCTAAGCTTTTGCAGGTAGTGAAACCAGAATCTAAACCAAGGTTTACCCTAATACCGAGGCCCGGATGTTTATCACTATGGGACTCACCCAGTTCTTAAATAAAGCAGTGAACTCCATACTGAAATGTATTTGCTCTTTTGATCATTCAAACTGTTCAAATTCTGAATTGATGACCCCAGCTGCTACTTATCAAAGCACAATCTAGATGTAAAGTTTTTGGAGCTCCGTCCACTATAGCCTAGGAATCGAACCTCTTGTTTACAGTGCTGCGTCCCCGAGTGCGCAGGAGGCTTGGTCTGGGGGTCTACTGTACTGGTTCTTCTGGAACCATGGGGAGGGCTAGGGTCTTGGAAACAAGAGTGGCTGTCCAGCTGTCTTCGGCCACTGTTGACAAAACCCAAGGCAGGAACCACAGCTCAAACTTCTGCCTGGGTTTCACCACCTTTCGGTTCCAGATTAATTTATTAGAATTTTTACAGACATAAAATGGACCTAATTTTCAAATTACATCATAACTTCCCTTGATGTGGAGAGACGTTGTAAGTGAAGCAACTACTAGGTACATAGTACCAAGTTGCATACAGGAGCACTAATTGACAGAAGAATTGAGACCAACCCAAGCCTGGGGTTCGTTCATCATTTATTTGTCTTTATCATTGGTCTCTATTTCCTTCCTCTACCTTCATGATTTATTCTCTTCTTTGCTCATTCCGGTTGTATAGACAAACATCACAGATAATATACTGTATATTAATAAATAGGAACCCTTTTCGTGCATTATGTACAAATCCCTACAACACGTCTGATAGCTGAATGTCTGATTGTGTGTGTGTGTGTGTGTGTGTGTGTGTGTGTGTGTGTGTTATTACTACTCCCTTAGAACAGCAGCAAGAATTAGTGGAACACTTGCTGTGCTATGTTGAACAGTCCTTTGTGTCTTGAAACTTTCCCGAGGCAGGTATCAAAAGGGTTTCCATATGTTGTAAACCCTTTTCCATACGTTCCTCAATGCATAGGTAAAACTGAAAATAAATTCTCCAGAAAACTGGATTCACTGCCAGAGCCGGCTTGTTTCCCTTTATGACATGGGAGCTAACAGCAGTTGTTCCCAGGTTAGCAGAGTCCAAAGGCCTTGGCCACCTTAGCAACTGGGCAGTCAGCTGCCACCCCAGGTCTCCCAACTCCCGCTGAGATATATCTCTTGATTTAGAGTCATCCCAGAATAATTTTCATTGTGAAATCATAAAATGGAAAAGCTTGGCAATAAATCAGCAGAAAGCTAGTGACAAAGGGCTGGGAAAAGTCTGTCTCCAATCCAAGAACCTGAAAGAGTGGGCTCTCTGAATCTGTCCAGGTTCCAGATTATTCAGCTTCATAAATGGAAGGGGAGATAAATTTTAATGGTAAAGGTAGAGAAATTTCCTCTGCGTGGCTTTTCAGTGTAACTAAGAGACGGATTTGGATTCATTTTTCAGTAGTGTTTAAAATGGTGCTTTCAAGGCTGGGCATGGTGGCAACACCTGTAATCCCATCACTCGGGAGGCTGAGACAGGAGGATCACAGTGAGTCTGAGCCAAGCCTGGGCTACACAGTGAGTTCAAGGCCAGTCTGAACTACATAGCAAGATACTGACTTAAAATAATAACAACAATAGTAAAATAGTGTTTTCCAACTGTAAGTTATCAACCCAGTAGTGAATTATGAAATCAAATAGTGGATAATGACCAGCGTATATTTTCAATTAAAGAAATAGAATAAAATGGGTATGTCAGATTAGTTTACACATAAGGAGAGGAAGGGAAGATCGGGGAGGGGAGCAGGAAGAAGGTATTTAAAGCACCTGCTTAGGCAGACCCAGGGCCCGGGGTTTAATCCCTAGGCATGCCATGCCGGCCCTACCCCCAGGGTATGCTGAGACAGCGATTGAGACTAGGCATGGTGGCGTGTACCTATAATCCTAGAACTTGGGAGGCTGCAAACAGGAGGATCACTACCAGTCCAACCTACATAGTGAGACCCTGTTGACCCTGAACTAAATATAAAAGAAAAAGAAAATGTTAAGAAAAAAAATAAAATAAACCTTTCAACATATTGTTTTTGTTTTCCATTGTCAAATGTTTTAAAGAGTCCTTTTAAAAATGAAATTACATTTTTACACTTATCTGTACCCTGACTATTTCCAATGCTTTTTATTCCTTTGTGTAGATCCAGTATTGTTTTCCCCCTTTGCCTATGCAATTTCCTTTAACATTTCTGTGTCTCTTCTGCCGTAATACTCAAGATTAAACCCAGGGCTTTGCGCATGCCAGGCAAGTGCTACAGCATGGAGTCTCCTCTCAGCTTTGCTTTAACATTTATTTTTTCTTTTCTTTTTTTCTTTTCTCCTCCCATGCCAACTGGGAATTGAACACAGGGCTTCATACATATAATTTTCACATTTCATGATGCACAGCTCTGCCGGTAACTAACTCGCTCAGTTTTCACATGCCTAGAAAATGTCATTTTTGAAATGACTGAAAAAATCATGTTTTAAAAGATATCTTTGCTGTGGCTTGCATGTGTCCTTCAAGGTTCATTCATCAGAAACTTAATCTTCAACGTGACAGTGTTGAGAAGGAGAACCTTAAGAGGTTATTTACTAGGCCAGGAGGGGTCCATGTGAATGGAGTCGTTCTGTTACCATGGGAGGGCCCCTGACGAGAGGACAAGGTCCAATCGCTCCCCTCTCGGGCGTCACTCTTCTGCCCATCTGCTACTTCCCTAGGGCTACTATACCCAGGAGGCTTTCGCCAGGCGGGGTGCCAGGCGGCGTGCCAGGCTGCATGCGGCCCTGGCCCTGGACTCCCCAGCCTCCAGAACTATAAGAAATCAATCTCTGGTTTCCACAAAGCACTCTGTCTTGGGGGTTTTGTTGTAACAGCACAAAACAGATTAAAACAGTTTTCGACAAATTTTTTTTTTTTTTTTTTTTTTTTTTTGTGCTTTAAAGGTCCTTCCAACTTGCATTTTTTTTTTCTTACACGATGGTTTCTGTCATTTTTAATCTTTATTCCTTCATAGTAACGTGTCCTTTTTCTGAAGATTTTTTTCAGATTTTTATCTTTGTCTCTGCTTCTGAGCAATTTGGATATGATGTTTCTGGGTGCGATTATTCATGTGTAGAGAATTTGGTATGTTGTTACGAGGTGTGTTGAGCTTCTTAAGATTTGGAACTTGCACTAGGAATTACATTTGGAAACTTCTCAGCTGTTATGTTTTCAAACATTTTTGCTGTCCATTCTCTCTCCTCTCGTTCAGGGGTTCTCTTTCCATGTACAGTTGGCGATTGTGGTTGTACCGCAGTGTACTGACATGCTCTCATCGTCTGAAATACTTTTCTCTGCGTTTCGTTTGATGCTGTTTCATTCCTGTCTTCCTTTACCAGTCTTTTGTTATGTGGCATCCAATCTGCTATTGGTCTCATCGAGTGGTTTTGATTTTTTTTTTCTTTTTGGTCTCAGATATTGTCATTTTTATTTCCAACATCATAGTAGAGCCATTGTTTTTATATCTTTCCCATCTCACATCGTTTGTTCTTATACTTTCAATTTAAATACTTACAATGCTGTTCTTTGCCTCCCATGTAACTTCTATTTAAATTTTGTCTAATAATTCTATCAAAAATGTAATTTCCAGGTTGTTCTTCATTTTGTTTTGTCTTGGATGTTTAGTTTGTTTGGAGACAAGGTCTCATTATGTTGTTCAGGCTGGCCATGAACTCACTGAGTAGCCAGGCTGACCTAGGACACTCGGCAATCCTGCTGCCTCCACGTCCTGAGCACTGGGATTTACAGGCGTGAGCCACCGTGCCCAGCTCTTTCTTTTGATCATACTCATCATTAGTCATATTCCCACTTCTGTGCATGCCAAGTAATCTTTTGAATGGACGCCACACTTTATGGATTTCACTTTGAGTGATGGCTTGTGTCTCCCTACCCCACCCCTGCCAAGCCTCATGCTGACACCGGCGGGACTCTTTCAGAGGTGGCCAAATCTGGAGAGTATGATGCTGGGCTGAAAGGTGTGTGATTACTAAACCAGCCCACTGCTTGCTTTGGCACTGCCATAATCCCAGTAGCCTGGATAGCGCACAGAAGAGGCAGAAGGAGGATGCTAAGGTCCCTTGCTTGCTTTGCTACCTTCTGCCTACCATAAACTGTCTCTCCTGTGCCATGCCCATCTGCCCCGCCACCCTGTCTTGGAGCCAGCTGATCATGGGCTGAAACCCCTACACACTGTGAGCTAAATAAAACCTTCCTCCCTTACCTTATGGGTTTTGGATATTTTGCCTCAGCACTGAGAACAGTAACTAAGACCCTTTCTTAATCCTAGATATTTTTATTCCCATAAATATTCTTGAGTTTTATTCTAGAGCACAGTAGTAGGTTACTTAGAGACAGTTTCATCCTTTCCAGGTTCGCTTTTCAATATTGTTAGGTGAGACTAGAGCTACCCATAGTGTAGGGCTGATTTTATCCTATAATTTAGAGAGGATCCTTCTAAGTCTTCTGTTCCAAACCCCAATCATTACGAATTATTTTGCTCTGGTTGGGGACAGCAGGGGATATGAATGATCTGGCATTTTGAGTGATTCTTTCCTAAGCTCCAGGTAATTTCCTCACAAATGTATGTTGACCAGCATGTAACTGAAAACTTCAGAGAGAACCTGTTCAGGTCCCCACAGCTAGCTCTGGACACATCAAGATCCAACTTGCTCTGGGTGCAGATCCATTATGCAAACTCTGGCTCTCTTGTCCTCTCTTTAGACCCTCACATTCCTACTCTTAACCAGCAGTTTTCTGCCTGGCTTTCTCCTCCTCACGCTGCTATGGGACAATCTCTCCCACAAGTAGGCTGAGCTAACTGTAGGGCCCATTCCCTCTGTTGTTCCTCTCTCGGGGATCACTCTCACACACTGTTAGTGACAAAGTTAGCGCCACAGCTTGGTTGTTTCCTATATTTTGTCCAATCTATTATTTGTTTCAGGCAGGAAGGTAAATGTGATTCTTCTTACTCCAACATAATCAAAATTTAAAAGTCTAAAATGTATTTTTATTTGGGTTGAGGAGAGAGAGTGTGAACAACACCATCTATAGTGACACATTTCCCTGAGTAATCAATGTCCATCCATGCAAAGGTTCAATCAGATTTAGAAAAGCACCTCTTTTACAGAATCCTAATTTGTCTTTAGTAATTTATACAAAGACTTGGCTTGAATTCAAGCATCTTAAATAATTCAAATCATGGACAAAAGACAACGAGCAATCGAGCCCTAACAAAGTACGCAGATCAGCTTTACTGTGAGAAGATACCGCCAGCAGGGAAACAATTCTCAGATATCCATCAGCTCTCACTGAGCGTCAGTGATTCTGTCTTCAAGACCTGAGCCAGAAGCACTGGGACAATGGTATCCTACCCTTCTGTTGAGTAATGACGGGCACAGAGCCAACCATGGGCTTCAGAATGGGAGAGAGGAAAGGGTCTGCTTGGCTTGTTCTACAATCAGAGAAAACCTTAGAGCTGGAGTTCTATCCTAGGCATACATGAGAAATTTGGGGGAGATAGCAACACCTTTTTGGATCCCACAGGACATAGCAGTGAGTAAATGTAACTTGCCATTCACACCTGGTAGGGTAGAAACACTGAGTCCTACAAGGTACAACTCTGTTCAGGCTCCAGCTCTGAGCATTTGTCTATTAGAAAACTACATGGTTAGACAATAAGTCACACTCGCATTTGAAAGAACATTCTAACATAATGTAGAAATTGATCAGGTTTGGAGATGAAGCAGAGATTAAATTCTCCCTCTGCCACAGATGGATGGCTGGAGGTATAAAGGTTAATCTTGATTGCCAATCTGACTGGAATCAGAGAGTTCTGGAGCTGGACATGATGGTGCACGCCTGTGATCTTAGCATGTGGGGAAGCTGAGGCAGAAAGGTTGCAAGTTCCAGTGGCCACCTAGGCCACTTAGTGATACCCTGTTTCAAAATTTAATAAATAATAAAATAAGGGTTGGAGCTATAGCTCAGTGGTACTGTACCCCTGGGTTTAATCACTAGGAGAGGAACAACACCAGGTGATTGGATTGTGATGGTACTAACCTCATCAATGGGCTAGCCCATGGGCAAGTCCATAGCTGAATAGGTACTAGGAGGTAAGGCCTACTCAGAGGACTTGAGTACTAGGAGTGGGTCTTCAGGGATGATATCTGATACTTGGCCCCTTCGTCTGTGGCTCTTGTGCTGTTCTCTGCCTCTTGCCACCATCAAGTGAGCAGCTTTGCTCCTCCGTACCCTTGCGCCAGGATGCTCTGTCTTATTTCAGACTCACAGCAATAGAACTAGACAGCCACAAACTGAGCCCTCTGAACCCCTGAGCAAAATAAACCTCATCCTCCTTTAAGCTGTGCATGGCAGACAATTTGTCCCAGTGATGGGAACTTGGGCCTGTACACTGGGGAAGACTCTTAACTTCTCTGATTCTCTATCGCATCCATTTATAAAATGATATGTGAAGAAGGAGGGGTGGCCACAGAAAAGAGATGTGAAGAAGGTATGTCTTGTCAGAGTGAAATCATGCTATGCTCTAAAATGAAATTCCTGCAAGTCAAGAGAAACTAAGAAAAGCTCACCTGTAATCCCAGAAAGTGAAAATTCTCAGAAGTATTCTGAGTAAGGATGGCCCTTCATATGGCTGACGGTCCTTTCAAGGTTGTCTCCAGAGACTGAAGTCTGTCCTGTGACAGTGCCCCCCACCTTGAGGCTCTGGTAGGAAGGGGTGAGGATTGCTTAGTTGTACTACTCAGCACTGAGCACTGCCTGATCACGTTGTGTACCAGGAAGGCCCTGAGATGAAAGGCAAGTGCGTGCTATTTCTCTAAGAGACCTCAGCCTAGTTCAAGGGCAAAGAGGGAGAAGCTGATAACAGAGCTGGCAAGAGAACTCCTGGGATGTGCTGGAAGGTGGCCAGCTCAGACAGGCCTGTCAATCAGCCAGCGAGGTCCCCATAGCTGAAACTTGCTCCAGACCATATAGGTTGGTGTGCTCTGGGTAGCTCTGTTTAACTTGTAATCTATTTGCCTTTTATAGAGACAGAAAAAATCACTGGTGCTCTAAAACAGCTTGCCCTTGAAAACAGAATAATTGGCCCCAAAATGGAACCAAGTGTGTTATAATTGAATTTTCTCCCAGGACTCTGTGACTATTCTCCCAAAAGACTATAATCACTCATCAGGACCAACCAGATAGCTCAGTAGATTAAAATGCCTGCTCAGGCAGACTCTGAGAGAGGGCCTCAATCCCTGCGTGCTGTGCTGGCCCCACCCCGGGGGCAGCTGAGACAGCAATTGAGACTGCGCGTGGTGGGGCACACCTGTAATTCCAGTGCTTGGGAGGCTGAAACAGGAGGATCACTATGAGTCTGATCTGTGTAGTGAGATCCTGTAGACTCTGTACTAATACAAAATAATAATAATAACAATAATAATAATAACAATAATAATAAATAATAAATAATAATAACTGGCCAACTTTTTAAATGTGTGGACTACTTCATTTTTACCCATAAAGAATACAGGCTTTCTCTTTTTCACTGAGACTTTATATTGAAGCGGATCACTAAAACCAAGAGTATTAACTATACAAGTTCTTTGCCATCCTTTGGCTCACAGATTTCAACTCTGTCCTTCTGTGCTGCCTCTTCTGCTACAGTGCTTTCTCATTCTTCTCTTTAAATTCTTTCCTACTGTTATCATTCTGCTTATGAAACTAATACGGGCCTTATGCTCTCCTCCTGGGATAAGAACTTGTTGGATCTCCTCTTCTGACTGCGTTACCACAAATTCCATGGCTGTCTGAATCCCTTAATGGATTGCTAAATTGCAAACAAGCCATAATATAGTTTAATACCAAAAAGTGTAGACGCATACATTGTAAAAATTAAATAGCCTTTCCTATCGTTCATCCCATCCATTTTTATACCTGTTAGCTAACCATTGTTAGCAGTTTGTCATGTATCTGTCTGGAATCATTCTACACTTACATGCCCTTTTTCATATAGCACATTGGTTAATGATAGACATTTGGGAGCCAAGATTCCTGGAATTCTGACATTGCCATTTACTAGTGTTTGACGTCAAGCAAGTCATTAAACCTCTCTATAATTTGATTTCATCACATAAAATTAAGATAGTCTTAGTACCCTTTTCATGGAGTTATTTTGAGAATAAGTTAATAAACATAAATCACTTAGAATAACTGTTATATAATAATCATTATATAGATATTATTTAGAATTTGTATTGTTACGTAAATTGGATCATAACACACATAATGTTGTATAAGGGTATGTCACACAATAAACACATCATAAGTATCTTTCAGTATTAATACATCTTCATTATTTAAATTACAACATGATATTCAATTGCATAGTTGTAAGAATTGGAGTTCTTTTTTAGATTCAGAGTATAAGATACTGCAGTGTACATGACAGCATATCACAAAATGTGTCCCAACATGGTGATCTTGGGGTCTTGGGGTGTAGGCATGTATGAGAGATGATACAAAAGAATCAGCACACTTTATTTTATTGATGCTGAGTTCCTAAAAGACAAGCCTGTTTTCTTTCTGTAATCTGAGAGCTACTGATTGTTCTTACAAGGGCTTGGCCTTTGCAGTTACAAGTTTTTCTCTTTTTTCTTTTTTTTTGTACTGGGAATCGAACTCATGACCTCATGCTTGCCAGGCAGGCACTGTGCCACTGAACTATATCCCCAATCCTGCAGCTACAATTCTCATTGGTTAGTTTTGATGTATTTCTCTACAAACATGGCTTTCCGGCAGGCCCTTGATCAGAAGTCGTGTCCTTCCTGCCCCTTCCCATGACCTGGAGGAGAAAGAACTAATCCTTCAGGGAAGGTCTATGTATAACCTAGCAGGAAAGGAGCCTCTGGAAGCACATGAAAAATGTAGGTGTAAAGTTAGCGGGCTGGCGTGTGCGTGTATGTGCGTGTGTGTGTGTGTGTGTGTGTGTGTGTGTGTGTTCGTGTATATGAGTGTGAACTCAATGCTCTCAATTCCTCCCTTACATTTTGCCCTGATTTATTCTCTCATTAATTTCTATTCTTCCATGGAAATCATATTATAAATTCAGGAATATTTAAGTGATGTATCCAGGCTAAGTCACATATCAGCTTCATGACTTAAGTTCTGTATGCATCAGTATCCCTATCTGTAAGATGAAGCTAATATTTATCTTATAGAATAATATTGAGAATTAAATTAAATTCCTAAAGCACTTCTAACAGTGCCTAGCACAGAGTAATTATCAAATAAATGCCAACTATTATCATTACATCTAAATGTACTCACCCATCCCCACCTCTAAACCCCAGTTTCCTTTTGTGATAACTTGCATCAACTTCACTTCATGTAAAAAGATATCATGCTTAACAGGTTATCATTCAGACTCTTAGTGAGAAAAAAAAATTGTCCTGCTAGAAATTGTTCCCCAAAAGAGGGTTAAAGCCTTTTTAGGAACCATCTGATTAGATCCTGTAAGCAGAGGCACAGAAAGCCCTCTGGACTTTTGAAATCAGATGGGCACTTATTCAACACATTCCTGTAGGGCTAGTTTACAAAATTAAGCTAGCACAGCCCAAAAGCCCAGCAGTCCAGAAGCTTACCCACCTAAAATGGTCAGCATAGGCAGGGTCAATGTTGAAGGGGAGGCTAAAGTGTTTGATTATGCCTTGCTTGACGGAAAGTCTTCGTTCACATACTGCTCAGCCACTCACCAGGGCTATGTGCTACTGAGGTGCTGCCAACTCCTGGTGCAGATGTGCTGGCTGCTTCTTGGGGTTTACAGCCCGAGTGACTAATAGAAATACACGTGTCCTTTAGGATATGTCTCCCACAGAGAGAGAACCCACAAGGAGTGAGAAAGATGCTGGCCATTGAGCTCTAGGAATCCACTTGCCTTCTCCCAGCCTCTGGACACACAACAGGCCCATTATGCGAGGACAAAAAAAAAATTGAACTGAAGCTTTCTTGCAAGCACATCTGAACTTGGACCTCCAGTGCACAGACTGGCAGCCAGCTCCCAGCCCAAGGACCCCCTCCCCTCCTCTCCTCCCCTCTCCATCTTTGCACGAGAATTTAGTTCCATTTAAGTCCAGGAGACATGGCAAAAACAACACTCCAGACGCTACTTCCATTTATGGCAATGGAATCAAACAAGTGAGACACAGCCCTTCAGCTCCCAAGGCCCTCAGATTCTTTGTGCCTCATATGTTTGTGCCCTCTCCTCCCATCAGACAGGAGGGAGGCCAGGAAAGTTGGAGTTTACCTTTTAAATTGTCTTTGAAGAAGGACCAAAAATATCAGCCAAAGAATAGAGTTATTAACACTAGAAAGGTGCTAGTCAGTTGCAGGTTACTTTCTCCATCTTTCAGATGAGGGAAACTGAGGCCGAAGAGGCTAAAAGCACATTGAGAAGGCTTCCCAGAATGAGCGATCTTAAGTCATCAGAGAGGCCCAAACCACGCCCTCATTTTCCCATACTTACTTGCCTTACTAAATTCTTATTAACAATCATTGACAAATCACTGTATTCCAACTCCCTACTGTGTAGAAAGAGCTAAATTCTACCCTGTGGGTTGACAGCAACAAGTTAATTTGTCTTTAGACCAACTTCCTCTCATCTACCTTGCTATCCTTTTCAATATAATAATAAACCTTTTTTTGTCCCTTATGTTCAGATCCCTGCAGTGGAGTAAAATTTCACATTCACCCCTTTTCAATAGTCAACAAGTCCTCTTAATGGTTTAAAGAGTCAATCATGCTTTTAACAGACCTCTGTCTCCCTCCGCTGTGAAGCAGAGGTTCTTCAGCTGGGGTCCTTCCTTTCCTTTTCCTAATCTGCCCAACCCAGGCTCTATCATTGGACTGTGCTGCAAAGTCTATCCAGAAGCCAACTTGTGCCACCAACGTGCTATGTCTAACTCTGCTTCAGCGACCCACAGTCACGCCTTCCTGCTGTTCTTTGGCCTATAGCTGACTGCTTCCTACTATCCACCAATTCAGGTTGAAAACTTGGTTCAAGTTTTTCTGCAACCACCTCACCAACTCAAATTTATCTCCCCATTATTCTCATCTAACTCCTTTAAGACCTAGGATCATGCATTCCTTGCTTCTGAAAAGTCCTCTCCCCGACCTCAGAACAATGGCTCCTTCTCACTTCTCCCCAAACAGTCCTCTAGAACAAGACTGCCCAAGTTGCTGTGTGCCTACTTGCCCCTGGCCTGTCTCCTTACTGGAACAGTGACCATACTTCTTGTTTTGCTTTCCAGTGTCTAGCACAGTAGAGGAGCTTAACAAATATCTTGCCCTGGATTAACCAATACCTCCAAACTTGACTATGAGTCCTCCAGTTTGCAATGACCTGTTGCTGAGCATTTGAACGCGGTCTGTCATCAGATCATCATCCCAGAGCAGGCAGGTGTGGAAACAGCAATTGTGACACAGTAATATGTGCTAGAGTATTTATTTTTAAAGGGAAAACCTCCCTATTGGAAAACCAATTCCAAAGAGGCTAAAATTCCAAGCAGCATCTTAAACATCGTCTTAGGGAAAACTGTCTTAGGGTATCAGAGAGGTCACCAGACTTCCCTTTCTTGACACATTATTATGGAGAATTTGGGAAGGTCCTACCAGCGAGCAAGGAGGGTGCTTGCAAGCCATAAGCTGGTCAGGTGTGCACACCATGAGGGAGAAACCCGGGACCAGGGTCTTCAAGAAGTCAAGCCCTAACTGCAAGCTCACCATGCACTTGGGCAAATGAGACTTTTAGATCACCTGGACAAAGTGTATCCTGTAGATGGAGTGGTGCTCGTGCATCCTGACTGCTTGAAAGACTGAAAAGTGTTTGTGACCCTCACCTGCACCTTTCACTATGGCCATGAAGACCTGGATGTGCTGGGCTTATCCTTCCACAAAGACCTGTTCAACGCCACCCACCAGGCCTTCCCCCCAGTGCCCAACCCACCCCAGCCGCACACCTGCCTGCAGGACCAGCTGCTGAGGAAGCTGGGCCAGCATGCCCACCTACCCCTTTTTTTCACAATACCCCAGAATCTGCCCCATTCTGTCTGCAGACACTGCAGCGAGGACCAGACGACAAAGGGAAGGCCTGCAGGGTAGACTTTGAGATTCGAGCTTTCTATGCCAAATCACTAGAAGAGAAAAGTCACAAAAGGAACTCTGTGCGACTTGTGATCTACCAGGTGCAGTTTGCCCCAGAGAAACCCGACCCCCAGCCCTCAGCAGAAACCACATGTCACTTCTTTATGTCTCACTGGTCCCTGCACCTCAAGGTGTCCCTGGATAAGGAGCTGTACTACCATGGGGAGCCCCTCAATGTCACCAGCAGCTCTGCCAAGACTGTCAAGAAGATCAGAGTCTCTGTGAGACAATATGCTGACACTTGCCTCTTCAGCACAGTCCAGTACAAGTGTCCAGTAGCCCAACTCAAACAAGATGACCAGGTATCTCCAGTTCCATGTTCTATAAAGTGTACACCATAACCCCACTGTGCAGCAACAACTGGGAGAAGCGAAGTCTTGCTCTGGAGGAAACTCAAACATGAGGACACCAACCTGGCTTCCAGCACCAATATGAAGCAGGGGCTCACAAGGAGGTGCTGGGAATGCTGGGGTTCTACAGGGTCAAGGTGAAGTTGGGGGTGTCTCGAGGCTGAGATGTCTCTGTGGAGCTGCCTTTTGCTCTTATGCATCCCAAGCTCCGTGACCACATCCCCCTTACCAGGCCACAGACAGCCGCTCCAGAAGCAGATGTCCCTATGGACACCAAGGTCATTGAATTTGACACCAACTATGCCACAGATGATGACATTGTGTTTGAAGACTTTGCCCAACTTTGGCTGAAGGGGATGAAGGATGATGACTATGAGGACCAATTCTACTAGGAAGAGGGGCTGGAAAGGGAGTGGGGGGTGCTTGGAAGGCAAGATAAGCACTGGACCCTTTGCTTGTTGAAAGTGGGCATTAATCTTGACTACAACTGTGCTTCTCCAGCCCTCCAGGGGTTAGTAAGCTGTGTTTATACCTAAATCTTTTGGAAGAGGATACTGGAAATGAGGTGTGATAATAGAGAAAGGAGGAGAGACTGGTGCATTCAACCTCACACCAACACTTTCCTCCAGGTGCCATCTCAGCCTCCCATTCCTTCAAGATGACATCCTGTGGGGGCAAGGCCATTTCTTTCTGAGCATAAAGAAGAAAATAAACCTTTTAATAGGAAAAAAAAGAATTTGGAAGAAGGTAAGTTTTAGAGAGAAACAATCCTAGTTTATTATACCTAAGGAACACGTATCCAATTTTGAGAATAATTAAAGCAATATAAATAGCAACATAAGACACATGGAGTCTACGATAATAGGAATGAAAATATATATAATCTTTTTTGTTGACCCACTTTAAATGCTACTCATTCATTCAAGGGAATTTTCCTTCAGTGTATTTACTACCAAAATAAGCTTTTACTTCTTTCTTGGGGAGAGGGGTTCAGACAAGGTCTTGCTATGGAGCCCAGGCTGGCCTTCAACTCACTATGTAGCCCAGGCTGGCTTCCACCTTGCAGCAACCCTCCTGCCTCAGTCTCATGAACACTGGCATTCTAGGCACATATCACCACACCCAGCTACCATTTTCTTTAAATATTTAAATACTTAAGCACTTAAGATTTTTTTTGCTTTGTTTCATATAGCATTTTCACAATTTTTAAAAAGAATTATTAGGCACAAAATTGAACATATCAGGATGACAGCAGCTTTTGAAAATACACTTCTTGGGGCTGGTGAGATGGCTCAGTGGTCTAAAGCACCTACTTAGAACAAGCTTAGCAAAGCACAGGGACCGCGGTTCAATCCCCCAGCACCACATGCCAGCCAGCCCCGCCCCCTGGTGGGCTGAGCTGGCCACACACACACACACACACACACACACACACACACACACACAA
>NW_004524716.1:6776384-6803884 GCF_000260255.1 Octodon degus | reverse complement strand
AGAAAAATACTTTCAATCATGTATCTGATAAGGGGTTATTATGTTTATATATTAAAGGACTTCCACAACAACAAATCTGATTTTAAAATGAGCAAAGACATTAAATAAACATCTCTAAAGAAGAAGGGCTGGCCAAATAGCTCAGTGGATTAAAGGGCCTGTAAGCAGACGCAGGGGCTGGGGTTTGATGCCAAGGCCTGCCATTCTGGCTCCGCCCCTGGGGCATGCTGAGATTGCAATTGCATGGTGGTGCACACCCGTAATCCCAGCTCTTGGGAGGCTGTAAACAGGCAGATTACTATGAGTCCAATCTAGTGGTGAGATTCTGAATACCCTATAGATCCTTTTCTAAAATACAAAAAAAGAAGATATACAAATGGCCAGTGAACACATGGAAAGATGCATAATATCGCTAATCACTAGAGAAATGTAAATTACAGCCATAAGATAACACTTGACTCCTATTACAATGGCTATCACAGTAAATAAGAGTAACAATATGTTCTGGTAAGACTGTGGAGAAATGAGAATTTTTGTGCATGTTGGCAGGAATGTAGCTATAGAAAACAGTATGGAGGTTCTTATAATATTAAGAATTACTATAATTCAACATTTTGCTTCTAGGTATATGCCAAAAAAATTTGAAGTAGGAACTCAAACATGTATTTACAAACTCATGATTATAGTAGCATCACAACAGCCAGAAGGTGTCAGCAACTCAAATGTGCTGTTCACGTGTACAAGTAATGCAATATTAGCCCTCAGAATAAGCAGGAAATTCTGACACTCGCTACAGCATGGGCAAATAGTGAGAATATTCTACTAAGCAAAATATAACTGTAAATTCCACTTATACGAAATACTTACAGCAGTCAGTAGTCAAACTCACTGGGTGAAAATAATAGTGGTTGCCAGAGGTTGGGGGAGAGGGGAATGGGAATGTGTAGTTTAATGGGTGTAAAGTTTTCCTTTGGAAGAATGAAAGAAAATTTTGGAGATGTAGGACACCAATTATTTCACAATACTGCTATACTTAATGTCATTGAACTGTATGTTTAAGATGGCTAAAATTGCAAATTTTGTTATTTCTATTTAATCAAAATGTTTTTAAATCCTAGGAACTACAGAAAAGCAAAATACCTTACATTATATCACTATACTCCCCATCTCCACTACCAAACGTGACACCTGGAAACAGCACACATATCATGGTCCCGTCTGTGTTGGGGTGGTTTACTACAGCTGTAGGAAGGAGGATGGATTTAAGCAGGACCAAGGGCAAGGGGATAGGCGACGTCTTCTTGACGGCATTCCCTCCTTCTTTGAGTGAGAGGTACATGGAGAAGCAAAATTAAAATTTAACTAGAAATCTGAAATATTTAATTAAACTTTAGAATAATGTACAATTGGAAGTTGGATATGTGATGCCCGTAGTTCATCATTCGTTAACCTCGCTAACATGGCTATGTCTTGTAACTCTCTCCCTTTTATGTTCCTGATTAGGATAATCAGAAGAGACATTCTGCATGAGCTTCAGAAGCAGCGGCCACAGCATTTTGAGGAGCGAGTGGTTGGTGACAGCCCCCAGCACTAGTGCAGCCCACGCACACTGTCCTGATCTGTTGGCTCATCACCCTGCTATGGAGGCAGCAGCTGCCCCACCTCCTCCTGGAGCCTCCTTCAGCTTTTCTTTCTCCTGAGCCAGATGAGCACTTAGCTCCAAAACAAAGTGGCCAGCCCATCCTGCAGATGCCCACACTATCATAGGTGGAGGTGCTGCGAGATAAGGTAGGTGTCCCTGGGTTCCTGCTTATTCCTTGTTCCTTCTCTCAACTTTACATTCATCTCTCTGCCCTGAAAACTCCATGTTGTACCATTAAACACAAGGACAATGCTTCACAGAGACTGGTAAACAAATCTCCCAATTGTGTGACATCAAATTCATCGTGGTTTTGCTTCTTTGACAGAATTCTGACAGAGAATTTGGCTCCACTTAGGACTCCAGAGGTATAGATCCTTAAGGTAAAGCTCTTAGAATAGTTTCTAGGTTTGCAGAATTTGTTCTCCGATTATACTATCTTCACAGATATTAATAGCTGTTTCCAATGGTAAAGAGGACACTTGTACAATATCCCATGCAGTAGCAAAACAGTTAGGCATATTGACCCCTTTGACCAAATGCCTACAGACCAATGTTCAGCCAACTTTCTGAAAAGGAACAAATGATAAGTGTCTTAGATTTTGTAAGCCACAAGGCCCTGCCACAGCTATTCAGCTCAGTGATTGTAGCACAAAAGCAGCGGTAGACCACATGTACTGTACATGGGAGGGGCTGGGTTCCAGTACAACTTGGTTCACAAAAATAAGAAGTAGGGCTGGAGAGACAGCTCAGTGATCTAAGTGCCTGCCTGGCAAGTGCAAGGACCAGGGTTCAATGCCCAGTACTGCATACTGTGCCTGCGCTGGAATCCCAGATTCTCCGTGTTGGCCACTAACACCAGGCATAGTAGCACACACCTGTAATCGCAGTGCTGGGGAGGCTGAGACAAGAGGATCACTATAAGTCCAAGCTGCGTAGTGAGACCCTGTACCAAATACATAAATAAATAATTATTTTAATTTTAAAAATTAGAAGAAAAACCAGATTTGGCCCAGAAAGTATAGTTTGCCTACTCCTTCCATGGAAGGTAATTTAAAACAATTACTTGCTGCCATAGATACGTTAGTGCAAATGTAAACTATAATGGGATTGATTAATTACTTTGAAGGGTGATGGAGAACTTGGGACAAGGAAATGATGAGCTCCAGGTTTTCACATTCTTATCTCAAAGTCCACCCACATAAGGAACATGGACTTCTCTGTGAGTATCCAAAGTTCTTTACAATTGGAGGCAGGGTCATTAATATCTGTAAACCTAGACATTACCTTATACCATCTATGAAAACTAATTCAAAATGAATCAAATTCCAAAGCATAAGTGCTAAAACTATAACATTCTTAGAAAGGAAAAAAAAAATATAGAGGAAAGGCTTCATGGCATTGGATTTGCTAGTAATTTCTTAGACATGACCCTAAAAGCATACACAAAGGAAAGACAAATAATTGGACTATAGAAAAATGTTAAATGGTTGTGCATCCAATGATACTATTAAATTGAAAATGCAAGTTACAGGATGGGAGAAAATGTGAATCATCTACCTAGTGAGGTATATCTAGAATGTGTCTGGGACTCTTGCAACTCTGTAGCAAAATTACAAAAAGAGAGTAAAAGCTTTGAGCAGATATTCGTCCAGAAAAGATGAGTGAATAAGCACATGAAAAGACACTCAACGCCACTAAATATTAGGGAAATGCAAATAGCTATTACATATCCACACACACGGAGACAGAGAAGTACATTTGTGGGGTGTAAAGTTCCTCAAAAGACTAAAATGAAAAATTGGTCTACCTTAAAATGTATGCATAGCTTATTTAAAAATCTTATGGAAATAAAAGTGAAATAAAGAAAATAATAAGTAATTAAAAATGGTAACTTTGGGGCCAGGGAGATAGCTCAGTAGAGTAAGTGCTTGCCTGGCAAGCACAAGGTCCTGAGTTCAATCCCCAGTTCTGCAAAAAAAAAAAAAAAGGTAACTTTACTAGCCAACACCAAATGAAATTTGAAAGAATGTACTTTAAACAGTAGAATGATATCAGAAAAAAGATTTGAGATGCCAGAAGAAGCACTAGTAAGATAGTTGGCAAACATGCAGATAAATCTTTTAAAATTGACCATATAAAACAATAATAGAATAATTTATGGAATTAAAAATTAAACTGAAATGTGAACAGTGATAACATGTGAACTAAAAGAAACTGATCTGAATAATAGTACTGTAAGTTTCCTTGTATGCTTAGAAGTGGAGAGAAATACATGAATCAACCTTAACCTATATTTAATAAATTATACATATTAAGATTTCTAATGTGGTAGGCACAGTGGTGCATGCCTATAAGCCCAGATACTCAGGAAACTGAGGCAGGAGGATGGCAAGATTGAGGTCAGCCTGGAAAAGTAGCAAAATTCTGGAGAGAGACAGACAGACAGACACAGACACAGACAGACAAACAGAGACAGAGAGAGATCTTATGGTAACCATTATAACAATGGAATATTTTCTAAAGGGGAGAGATAGAATAAGGTGATAAATTCCAATCCAAAAACAGGAAAAAAAAAAAAAAGCAAGAAAGGAGTGGGAATTATGGAACATAAAGTCCAAATTAAGACAATAAAGTAAATCTAAATAGTACAATAAACAGGCCGAATTCTGTGGTGTGAAAGTCAGTGCAAGTGTTAGAAGTATAGCTTAGTTGTACAGTGCTTGCCTAGTATGTGCAAGGCCCTCAGTTTGAACTCCAGCAAGAAAGAGAAGAGGGAAAGGGAGACAGATATTTTAAACAGAATAACAATGAACTAACTGAATAAGAACTGGTATGGCAGTATTGACAACAGCAAATATTATTAAATAAATGGGTCACTACGTAATCATCAATGTTTCTATCTGCCAGGAAGACATACCCTTCTAAACTGTTATGTGTTTGGTAGCACAGCTTCAAATTATATAAAACAAAAAAAAAATTACAGAATGACAAAAAAATCGACAAATCTTCCATCACAGCAGCAGATTCTAATGTACCTCTTTTATTAATTAGTAGGACAGCTGACCAAAATACTAATAAAGGATTATTCAAACAATACTGTAGGCTCAGTCAAACTGATTGTATATAAAACACAGTGCCAGAAAGTGAAGATTATATTTTGTCAAAAAAAAATTTTAAATTGAGCATACAGTAGACATAAGTTACCTTCTAACATATTTGAGATAAGCAGTTTCACACTAACAAGTTTGCAATGTTACATATAATTTTAAAAAGATAATTTTTAAGGGCCAGTCAGATAGCTTAGTGGATTAAAGCACCTGCTTGGGCAGACACAGGGACTAGGGTACGATCCCCGTGGGCCATGCCTGCCCCTCCCCCAGCGTGTGCTGAGATAGCGACTGAGACTGGGTTTGGTGCCACACGCCTGTAAACCCAGCGCTTGTGAGGCTGCAAACAGGAGGATCACTATGAGTCTGATCTGTGTAGTGAGGCCCTGTAGACCCTGTACTAAATACATAAAAATAAATAAATAGATACTTTTTAAAAATCATGATTTATTTTCTTTTTGAGTTAAATGTGTGTCTTGTATGCAGCATATTTTTGGATCTTGCTTCTTGATCCATTGTGCAAGTCTGATTATTTTGATTAGTGAATTGAGACAATTTACATTAATAGTTATAACTGAAATGTATTGGCTTATCCTTCTAATATTATTTTCCTATTGTTGGTTCCCTGTCTTTCCCCTCTGTTAAATTGTTTGTCTTGCCTGGTGGCTTCTTTCTATTGTTGTTCTTGGAATTGTGGTCTTGGCTATCTCTTTCTAATATAGACTTTTGGCATGACATTCTTCAATTCTTCTTTGTCATAGAAGTATCTTATTTCTCCACTAATTTTGAAAGATAGTTTTGTGGGTTACATCAATCTGGGCTGGAGGTTCTTTTCTTTTTTCCTGCGTTTAGGACAGGGTCTACAAGGTCTCACTATGTAGGTTGAACTCATAGTGATTGTCTTGTTTTCAGCTTCCCCAGTGCTGGGATTGCAGGCAGGCACCACCACGCCCACTCTCAATCACCTTCTTGGTGCACACCCCTGGTGGGGCCTGCACGGCATGCCAGGGATTGAACCCTGGCCATTATGCTCTGTGGTTGCTCTCTGCCTACGCA
Source organism: Octodon degus (assembly GCF_000260255.1). Taxonomy (NCBI): domain Eukaryota; kingdom Metazoa; phylum Chordata; class Mammalia; order Rodentia; family Octodontidae; genus Octodon; species Octodon degus. The sequence continues at coordinate 6,798,079 of NW_004524716.1, read as the reverse complement.
GGTGCTTTAGTCTGCTGAGCTATCAGGCCAGCCCTTGGAGGATGGTTTCTTTTAGGGCTTAAAACACCACTCCGCATTCTCTTTGATTTGAGGGCTTGTGTTGTTCTGAAATCTGTGATTCCGATGGGCTTTCCTTTAGAGGTGATTTGTCTCTTTTCCCTAACTGCTTTTAATATTCAGTTATTATTATCTTGATTATTATGAGTCTTGGTGTAGATTTATTTCACTCGTGACTATTTAGAGTTCTTTATGTCTTTATTTATTTGTCAAATGAACAATGTCAAATTGTTCAACCATGTTTGGGAAGTTTTCTTCCATTACTTCTATGAAGAGGGTTTTTTTTTTAATGGCTTTTTCACTGTCTCTAGCTTTCTCATTGACTCTGATCAATCTTACGTTGTTCTTCTTTGATTCATCTTACTACTGTTGGATTGATTTTTCATGATCCCTTGCTATTTTTAGGGTATCTTTCTTTTTGTGGTCACTAACTACAGTCAGTGTCTTAAGCAACCCTGTCTTCTAGATATCAGATATTTCTAGAACATCAGTTCTTTCTTCTCCATTCAATTTGTTGCATGTACTTTCAGTGGAATTTTGTAACCTGGATATCCATTTGGATCTATTTTATGGATTCCATTGCTTTCCTAGGTTGGGCATTCAGAGTTTCCATTGTTTTGCTGAACTCTTCTACTTTTTAATCTGTATTTACTCTAATGTCTTTAATTTGACTGTCATTTCTTTTTACCTGAGAGATTTTTTTTTTATAGCCTCACCCATTTTGGTTTTTCTTTTTTCACTTCTGCTATCATTTCAGAAAGGTCCGGCAAGCGGTTTTTGATTCTGCTATTTCACTGTGCTCTGTGCTTGTCCTGAGTGAACTAGAAGACCAGGGTTGCATTTTGCTTCTGTGTATTCTCATTTTCTATTTCATATTGTTTTCTGTGGTCATATTTGTAGATTATTTGTGGTAGGTATCTTTATCATGAGAAGTGAGGCTTTTCTAGGAAATAGCTAGTCCTCGGAAATATTATTCTAAGTATAGGTGGTTCTTGGTCTTTTGTGTCTATCCTGAGGGCCTACCTTCCCAATTTATTAATGGTAAAATGTTGCTGTCTATTTGGTCAACACTCATTCCATTAGTACTGGATTATGATGATGGTATGACCCCTGTTATGGTTAAAACATGCAGGACGTCCTGGCTAAAGAAGTACAGTTGCAATAACAATAGCATCAAGAACAGCCTAGCTACTGACAAACTGATAATTACTAACTTGGTGACTTTTATGATAGAAGCAAGACCTACAGTTATCTATCCAAATACAACATAAACTGGGAGCCTGTATACAATGAGTTTCCCCTTAGTAGAATGATTTTGTCCTGGGGGAGGTGTGGTAAAGGGATAAGGGACAAAACAGAGAGATGAATGAGGACCATTTTGGTAGAAGCAAGGCTGAAGGAGAAGGATGACGACCCCATTTGGGGAAACTGGAGAAGACCAAAGGAGAGAAAGAATGAAAGGGAAAGCAAAAGAATATTGAAGGGAACCAGAAAGAGAAACAATACTATTCACTCACATAAAAATAACACAAAATCAAGAGTAATAGTTTGGGCAGTGAAGGGAAAGAAACAAAAGAAAAAGAGAAAGAAGATGAATAAAAAGAAAGCAAAATAAAGGGAAGAAACCTAAATAGTAAAAAGCAAACAAAAGAATAACATTCCTTTGGTGTCCACAGTTCTGTGGTAGCGTCCAAGTTGCATCCCAGAAGTGTGCTGTGTAATCCCACCGAGTTTGCAGTAGGATCCGTGCTGGTTGTGGGGCTAATCCTGGCCTCTGCATGTGGAGCTGGGACTGGTCTTAAGCTGACAACCTTCTGGATGTCCACTTTTCCTTACTGTGACTATCTGGATGGTTGTTTCCCGGTTGCTGTGGTCCCACAGTAGAGAAAGCCCAGGGTTGCTTCCAGAACTATGAATAGTTGGATCCTTCTGGATCTTGCATAGCTTCCTCTTTGCCAAACCACAGACTTCCCTTAAACACTGGTCATTGGGTGGGGGAAGTGCCCTTGTCCCGCTGCAGACCAAAACTGTTTTCCTGCTCATGTTGATGGACCAACATAGTGAAAATGGTTGTACTCCAAAAATAATTATATAGATTTAATGCAATCTTGATCAAAATACCATTGGCATACCTCATAGATCTAGAGAAAACATTTTCAAAATTCATTTGCCATCAAAAGAGACCTAAGGGGGCTGGGGAGTTGGCTCGGTGGAATAAGCACTTCCCTGCCAAGCGCAAGGGCCTGAGTTCAGTCCCCAGTTCTGCAAAAAGAGAGAGAGAGAGAGAGAGAGAGAGAGAGAGAGAGAGAGAGAGAGAGACCTAGGATAGCAAAAGTAATTCTCAGCTACAAAGGCAAAACAAGGGGTATCACAAACTCTGGTTTGAAATTATGCTACAAAGATACTATGATAAAAACAGCATGGTACTGGCAAAAAGAATCAGACCTGAGTATCAATAGAACAGATTAAAAGATGAAGAAACAACTCCAAACACATTCAGCAACCTTATTTTTGACAAGGTTTCAAACATGTTCACTGGAAGAAAGATAGCCTCTTTAATAAATGGTGCTGGAAAAGCTGGCTTTCCACATGCCAAAGACTGAAAGTAGACCCATGTCTGTCACCATGTACTAAACTAAAATCAAAATGAATCAAAGATCTAAATAATAAAGAAGAATCATTAAATCTGCTGGAAGAGAGAATAGGCAGAACTCTTGATGGTACTGGGCAAAGATATCATGAACAAAACTCCAATTACATGGGAAATGCTACAAAGAATCAACAGCTGAGATCTTGGGGCTGGGGAGATGGCTCAATAGAATAAGTGCTTGCCTGGTAAGTGCAAGGGCCTGAGTACAGTCCCTGGTTCTGAAAAAAAAAAAAAAAAAAAAAAAAAAACCTGAGATCTCAATCTATTAGAAAGGTTGTTTTTCTCACATGAAAGAAAATCACAGAATAAAAAGACGCCCAACAGAGTGGGAAAAATTTTGTCAGCTGCCCTTCAAATAAAGAAATACCTAGAACATATATATAAAGAATTGGAAAAAAAAATCAGTTGCTCCAAAGTCAAGGACCCAATCTAAATATGGGCATCTGAGAAGAATACACAGTTCTCAGATGAATAAATAAAAATCTCAAATAAATATATGAAAAATGCCCAACATCTCTTATCATTTAAGAAATGCAAATGAAAAAAAAACACTGACATCCCATATCACTTCAGAAAGAATGGCTATCATCAAGAAATCAACCAACGACAAATGCTGGAGGGGCTGTGGAGAGAAAAGGAGCCGTCTGCACTGTTGGTAGAGTCTAGACTAGAACAACCATGCTGGAAATCAGTGGAGAGATTCCTCAAAAAATTAGGATTAGAGGTCCTGTTTGACCTATCTGTTTCCCTTATGTGTATCTTCCCAGAAAAATTAAAAATATCAAACCACAGTGATATATGCATACCACGTTTATATCAGGACAGTTTGAAGTAAATATTGGAAACAACCTAAAGCTCATTAACTATGAATGGATAAAAGGTATGTAGGGGATTTTATACAATGGAGTATTACTCAGCCATAAAGTTGGTATTTCTTGAGGTATTTCTAGGTAAATAGATTCATCTTGAGACCATATTTTAAGTAAAATAAATTGGACACAAATGTATAAATATCTCAGTGTCTCCCTGGTATGAGAAGCTGAAAGAGTAAATAAAGACCAAAGTGTACAATAGATATTGTGAAATAGGAAGGAATTGTTCAAACAGAAAGAAGAACTAGGGAAAGGGAAGGGTGAAAAGAATGCAGGGAAAAGAAAAAGAAATAATAAAAGTAGATAAAATGAATACAAAGTTTTGTAAACATGGAGGGGAAGAGGAGTTGGAGGGAGGGAGAGGATTGGGGGAAAAAAGGAATCAAGACCTATACAGGTATGAATACCTATAACAAATATGATCATTATGTATATCTAAACTGTATCACTTTAAAAATCATGTATTAGAAATTTTAAATATGAAAACATTTAGACCTGAATCATAATGAAAATACAAACTAAAGCCTGTGACATGAATCACTAGAGAGATTTGTATATAACTGATCACATTAGACAGGGAATGACGGCAAACACCTATAATTCCAGCACTTAAGAGGCTGAGGCAAGACGACTTCTATGAGTTTGAGGTCAGCCTGGGCTTGTGAGTCCAAGGCCACTCTGAACTGCATAGTAAAACTCTGTCTCAAAAAGACAAAAATTAATAATAATTAACCATGTTAATGCAAAAAAAAAACTAATTTAAGGAGTTAAAAACATAGCAATGAAAACAGATTTAAAGAATTCAAAGAGGAAGTACTGCTGGCACATCCCTATAATCCCAGCATTCAGATAGCTAAGACAGGAGGGTCACTTTAAGCTCGAGGACAGCCTGGGCTATAGTATGAGCTCAAGGCCAGCCTCAACTGTATAACAAAACCTTGTCTTAGAAAGACAAAAAAAAAAAAAATTAAAAGAAAGAAAATAATTTAGGCATCAACTAAACTCGTACACAATGAAGCCCTACTCTAAGGCACTGACAACACCCCAATGACCCAAACCTATCAAGCCCTTTTCTTTGGGGAACTTGGGACTTCTATAACCAAATACAGAAATAAACACAGTTCTGGTCAACAACTTTGAGTTCCAGCATCAGTTCTCCCAGTAACCAGCCCTAAGTCTTTGCATAAATCATTTATTTTCTGTATGCCTCCCCTTCTTTAACTGGAAAGGAGATTATACTGTCCTACCTACCCTATCAGGTGACACACACAATCAGGTAGACTCCAATGGCATAAGCGATATTCTGGAGATGATAAATGTACAATGATTATTCTTTTTTTTTTTAATTTTTATTTATTTATTTATTTATTCATTTATTTATTTATTTATGTGTGTGTGTGTGTGTGTGTGTGTGGCCAGCTCAGCCCACCAGGGGGCGGGGCTGGCTGGCATGTGGTGCTGGGGGATTGAACCGCGGTCCCTGTGCTTTGCTAAGCTTGTTCTAAGTAGGTGCTTTAGACCACTGAGCCATCTCACCAGCCCTACAATGATTATTCTTAATATTTAAAATATGCCTATTCAGTTTGCTGTCACTGCCTTCCAATCTTTGGGGAAATACAGTAACAGCTTGATTTAATTTTTTTATTTAATTAGCTAAAGGCCATGACATGAGTCTATCCACATGGTAGCTCCAAATTTTAATGCTGAGACTTGAGTCCTTAGTCACCTGACTCTATAAAACTGAAAGACATAGAAAAAAATTACTACATCTACTCTCATGCATGCCTTGTATTTCTACAATTCTACAGTGGGATTTTTCATACTGCAGCAATATATTTATCAATTGTCCTGTCCCTCAGTTAATTCTCAAAAGTTCCTGGCACACCAAATACTGTGTTAAAAATTACCTCTCAAAACAGTCCCATCTGTCATGCTTTTACTGAGCACAGCGTATGTGCTGAGCCATAGGCCAGGCACTGGAAATTCTGAGATTATAATTTAGTGGGTGCAAAAAAAAAAAAAAATTAATGGGTGCAGCAGAAAAAATATGCATAACATTCTCTGAATATATTTGAACACTTGAGAATCATCAGAGAGAACACCCGAGCCCCACCCAAACCCTCCTGTGTCCTATCAGCCTCAGAGCTGAACTAACAAAGAAAATGAAGTCAGAGTAGATAGTGCACTTTTATTTACTGTCTCAGTATTCCTAGGGCTTGGGGCAGAGACTGATACTCAGTATATTCCTAACAGGTACTTGTTGAGTAAATGAATAAATGGATTGTGTAAAACAGAAAGAAAGGCATGATAAGAGCATGTTGACTAAGGGAGTGGGCTTGGACACAGCTAACCTCCCTCCACTCTCCCAAAGCCTTGTCAGCTCCCACGTCCTCTCTCAGGACTCCCAGCCCAATCAGCTTCGCCTTTGTGTTCCTCTTGTTGCAAATGTCACTGGCCCTCTAACTGGTCCAGAAAGCAGGTGAAAGGACTTCATGAGTGTCCCATATTAAGCTGAGTTGTGTCATATGTGCAGTTGACAAGGATGATTGAAAAGAGGACACACCCCCAAAGGGTAAAACTGCAGGATTTCCCATCTTTAGAGGACCTTCCATCCCAACTATTCACTTTAGATCGGTGACCTGGTGACCAGCTGACTTCTGTCAGTTTCTCATCAACCAGAGAAGCAAATTGTGTGTGCTGGGGGGAGGAGGGAGGGCACAGAGGGGTTAAAGCCCCATGTCCAGGTCAAAGACAGAGCTGATGACCAACCAGAGCTCGTTACTAGTCTCTCCTCTGCTCACTACTGGTGAATTTTTATAATTTTCCCTTTCTAGTTACAGAAGTCTCCCTTGGAAGTACAGCATTTCTCACATACATAATCTGAAGGAGGTCCTGAGTTTGATCAGTTATATAAGAAATAGATGTGAAAATGGAGGCCTTCTCTCTATTCCCATGGCTGCAGCCCTAGGTTAGGGCCAATCGCCACTGGCTGGCCATGGCCCATGCTTCCTCAAGGCCCCTAATCTTTCTCCTCCCTGTTTCTACTCTGTGCTGCTATCAACACTACCTTTAGACTCCTGTTACCCCGGGTTTAACTTCCTTCAGCTATTCTGTAGTACTTAAGACAGAATTCAAGAGCCTCTGTGTTCTGAATTCACATTAACTTTTCAGTCTTGTTCCGCACCAGCCATCCCATCTTTTGATTTGGTGATATCTCACGTACCTCCAGGCCTTTGCTTGAGCTGTTTCCTCGCTAAAAGATTATCCTTTCTGACATGCAATCTTGCTTGTTCTTCAAGTCTTCCACTTGCTCTGTGAAATTTGTTCTGCCCCACCACATCTTCCTCACCTCCCATAACCCATATCATTTCATATAGAACCCTTGAAATAGCACGTTCAGCATTTCAATGAAATTTTTATTTTTATTTATTTATGTATTTATTTTTTGCAGTACAGGGGATTGAACTCAGGATCCTGTGCTTGCCAGGCAAGCACTTATTCTTCCGAGCTATTTCCCCAGCCCCAAAATTTTAATATTGAATCTGTTGATACTGTCATAACCAGAAGTAAATTTATTTATTTATTTATTTATTTATTTATTTATTTATTTTGCGGTACCAGGGATTGAATTTAGGACCCTGCACGTGCCAGGCAAGAGCTTATTCTACTGAGCTATCTCCCTGGCCCTAATGTGGTGGATACTCTTTTTTTTTTCTTTTTTCCTGTATTTAGGACAAGATATACAGGGTATATAGGGTCTCACTATGTAGATCGACTCATAGTGATTCTCCTGTTTTCAGCCTCCCAAGCGCTGAGATTATGTGCATACGCCACCACATCCAGTCTCTATCACTGGTAGTGGTGCACACCCTGGTAGTGGTGCCAGCACAGCATGGCAAGGGTTGAACCCTGGCTGCTGCACTCTGCCTAAGCAGGTGCTTTAGTCCACTGAGCTATCAGGCCAGCCCTCTGTACAATGAAATTTTATGAACTATCTTTGACTCCTAGAATCTACCACACAGCTCAGTGAGGGTTCAAAAATTGTTGATATGGCACATAAATTAAACAGATAGCCAAATAAATATAATGCTACTCATTTTTACTGAGATACAATATAACACCTACACTTGTGTCAATAAAATTTTTCTGAACAAAAATCAAGATACCTGATCTGAAAGATAGAGATGATTTGAAATTGGGAAATGTTCTAGGAAACATGTGTTACTGTTGTAGGCAGCCGAGTTAGATAGAAGTATTATAGGCAGTTAGACAGGGTCAGACCCTCAAGGAGAGAAGATGAAAGACAAGGTGACTTTGCAATTTGGAAGAGACAGACACTCCCATGTGGGCCACACCTGAAGACCAAGACAAAAAGAGGAAGCACAGCTACGTACTTCCCTAGGGATGGGCATTAGGGATTGATATCCTAGATAGTATCAATCAACTTGAAAGAGCCCAAATGAGTCACTAGCCCAACCCTAACAGGAAGAGACCCTGTCCTGTATTCATGTCTGCTTACTATGTGACTTGCTTCCCCATTTGGTACCGGATTTAATCAATTTTTACCTGAGCAATGGTGCTTGTAATCTCATTGGTTGACCATAGTTTTGTTCCACCTCATGCCCAATTAAGCAAGTTCCCATGTCTTCTCCACCACCTTAGACCCGCCTCACCACATGGTTTTCCTCTGTAAAAGTCCCTGGAAGAGACAACTTCCTGGGGGAATTACCCGTTCACCACCCCCTCCCCCGTCCCTCTCTTGGACAGGACCTTCCTTTCTCTCAATAAATATATTCTGCTCATAACCTCCGTTTGTTCCTAAAATTCATTCTTCGGTTTTAGAGAACATGAACTCATGCAGGTCAGGTCCAAAGATCATTTTTCCCTATGTCATTTGGAGGCTCCCTATATTGTTGGGAGGTCACCCACCGGAGACCAGTTTTTCTCCCTGTATCGTTACGCTGTACTGTACTGAGGTCCCACATTTCAGGACTAATGTCAATATTCCCTTCAGCTACCTAAGCCCACCGACATTTCAAATGAGATTTATCAGTTGTCAACCCCCAAAATATGTTGCCTTCTCATTGCTGTCCAAATCTTTACCTGGGTCGGGAAACCATAACCTTTCTATTTTTATTGATAAACTGTAATACAAAAGCCAAGTTTGGCCTGAAACTATTCCATTTTATTCCCAGTTTTCAATCAAGTACATTAGGAAAACCCAGTTCTCATGTTGTTTAGCCCTATGCTGGTGGCTATTGTTAATACAGTTCAGTTGATTAATCTCTTACTATGTACCAAGTACTGGGTTAAGAACTTCAGGTGTATCTTCTCTTTTAATTTTCACGGCTATCTTCTGCAAAGGATTATCATGTCAATATCATAGATGAGAAGACTAACAGTAAAAGAGATTAAATACACTAACAAAGTCCTACACATAAGAAGCAAAGTCATACTTTAAACTGAATACTAAATAATTCAGAAGTCTGTACTCTTAACAAGTAATTTATAGTCTATCAGGGGAGATAAGACATTCTCATCATAAATTTCTGGAAAATAATACTTACTGAAATATCAAAACATGCCCCATTAAATCACAAATTATGATGGTTCACTTGGGTCAGACTGATATACAAATTACACCAATATTACAATATTGCACCCAAGGTGATTTTTCTGTACCTTGAGAGATATTCAGGAGGAAAGGGCCTGAGTTTACAACAATATAAAAGTTCACAAGAGTCCCAAATTGTACATAATCAATACATCCAATGATTGAAGGCATAGAGCTGGCAGAAAATGCCTCCAGAGCTAATAACCTGTTCTTGACAAATGCTTTTCAGTTCACAGCGCACTTCTACATCTGTCATGTAATATCACATCCTCTTCTCCCAAACCTGTGAAATACAAATTATGTCTATTCTAGAAGTGAGGACAAAGCATTGATCGAGTGATCAGTATGTGGATCTTGGCCTCCTAGCTCGCACACATTCTGCCATACCTTGATGTCACTCAGGACTTGAGCAGGTGAGCCTGCTGATTGGCTGAATTTTATGAGCATTTTCTTACCTGGCTCCCTTCTGCTTAGTGAGTCTGGCTGGCGTCCTTCCCACTGATCCAACTGGCATTTCACCAACTGCCACGGAAGCGTCCAATAGTCACATTCTATCCATCCAACCCTTCTGCCACCAGAGCATCAGGGATCTCACTGGTGGTGGGGAGCAGAGAGTCAAGACACACTCATAAAACCTCAAGCTTCTAAAACTCATCACTAACCGTCCTCTTTTGCAACAATATTTGCACACAACAAGGGAGGTTGGTGATTGAGAGCCTTTACAAGCTACCTGGACATGGTAAAACTTGAAATGGAAGAAACACTGAAGTTTCTGAAAGTCTGACTTTGAGTATTTTGTTGCCTGTTCCATCTCCTTGAGCTCCTCTATGACAGACAGTCTAACCTTCTTGCAGTCAACAAATGTTTACTGAGCACATCTTCAGAGACTGCTCTACATCTAGACAGAGCATCGCCAAATACCACAGAAAACTGTGCTTACTCTCATGAGAATTGAATTCTAGATGGAAGTGTAGGCTGGTACAACCACTGTGTAAATCATTGTGGAGATTCCTGTAAAAACTAGGATTAGAGGTCCCATTTGACCCAGCTATTCCCTGCCTGAGTATCTTCCCAGAAGAATTAAAAGCATCATACCACAGCAATATATGCACACCTATATTTATAAAGCACAATTTATAATAGCTAATTCTTTTTTATGTATTTAGTACAGGGCCTATAGGGTCTCACTATGTAGACTGGACTTGTAGTGATTCTCCTGTTTTCAGCCTTCCAAGTGCTGGGATTACAGGCATGTGCCTCCATGCCCAGTCTCAGTTGCCTATCTGTGTGCCCTGAGGGTGGGGCCAGCAGGGCATGCAGGGTATAATAGCTGATTCTTAGCAACATCCCAAATACACATCAACTAAAGAGTGAATAAAACAAGATGTGATATTTTTATAAATTTGAATATCACTGAGCTATAAAAAAGGATAAACCTGAGACCTGTAAGTAAATGGATGCAACTTGAAAACACACTCATCAATGAAATACATCAGTCTTGCATACGTAGACATCATATTGTCTCCCCAGTGTAAGAACCTGAAAGAATAAACAAGAGCCAAAAAATACAATAGATGTTTTGTTTTGTTTTTTGTATTTTTTAGGGAAGGGTCTACAGGGTGCTCAGGGTCTCGCTACTAGATGAGACTCATAGTGATCTGCCTGTTTACAGCCTCCCAAGAGCTGAGTTTACAGGCACACACCACCACGCCCAGTCTCTACAATAGATATTGTGAAAGGGAAGAAAGCATTCACAATGAAAGAGAAACTGGGATAGGGGAAGGGAAAGAAGAAGGGAGGAAAAAGGAAAAGGAAATATACATATCCTGCATATGTGTGCATGCGTATGATAGTTAAAATAGCTATACTACTGATTTCTATTCGTTTATTTAAAGGAAAGATTTTGTGCTTACATTGCTCGATCAGTTTTTCATGTTTATGTCTTTTTTATATGTAGAATAGCAAAAAACAATAAACATGATCCAGAATTTCAAGACAAGATGATAGGGAATTAATAATGGTTATTATATTGCATATTGCTATCTTCAAGGTAGTTGCTTAGATTACCAGATACAGGTTGTAAGATTGATCAAACTGTATAAACACTAACTGTTCTTTTCAATGAATTAAGAGAAATTAGGAATACAATTATCTTAGCTATCGTGTGTGTGTGTGTGTGTGTGTGTGTGTGTGTGTATTCCTTCCTTCTTTTCTCCTTTCCTCTGTCTCAGTTGTTCTTTCCCTTTTGAGCAGTTTCCTTTCCTTTCATAATATCTATTGTACCTTTTTGATCTTATTTACTCTTCCAGTATCTTACACTAGGGAGGCAATATGATGTTTACACATGGGAGTCTGATTTATTTCACTTCTGAGCATGGTCTTGAGTTGCATCGATTTACCTATAAAAGCCTCAAGTTTATCTTTCTTTGTAGCTGAGTAGTACTCCATTGTATAACAATATCACATCTTTTTTTAACCATTCCTTGATTTATGGGCATTTGGGTTGTCGCTAAGAGTTAGCTATGACAAAATGTGCTTCTATAAACATGGGTACGCATATGGCTGTGGTATGATGTTTTTAATTCTTCTGGGAAAATACCCAGATAGAGAATAGCTGGGTCAAATAGCACATCTAATTTGAATTTTTTTGAGCACTCTCCACACTGGTTTTCATAGTGGTTATACCAGTCTGCATACCACCAACAGTGAAAAGCATTCTTTTTTCCCCCAAAGTCCCTCCAGTATTTGTTATTGGCTGATTTCTTGATCATAGCCATTCTTTCCAGGGTGATGTGGAATCTGTGTTGTTTCCATTTGCATCTCTCTGGTGACAAATGATATAGAACATTTTTTAATATATTGATTTGCCATTTTTATTTCATTTGAGAGGTGTGTGTATATTCATCTCAGATGCCTATTTTTTGATTGAGTCTTGGAATTTTGGGGGCCTGATTTTTAAAATAACTTATATATATTCTAGACAAAAGTCTGATAGTCTAGACAGAACTCTGAGAGACAGTTGGCTATATTTTTTTCCCAAAGTGTGTGTTGTCTTTTCACTCCGTTGATGATTCCTTTTGATGTACAAAAACTTTTTTAACAAGATGAGATTCCAGTAGTTGACTTTTTGAAGTATTTCCTGTGGAAACTGGTGTTTTGTTCATGAACTCTCTGCCTACTCCTACTTCAAGATTTCGACCTACTTTCTCCTCTAGTAGATTTAATGTTTCTGTTCTAATATTTAGATCTTTAATCTATTTTGACTTTAACTTAGTACATGGTGCTAGACATGGGTCCAGTTTTAGCCTTTGGCATATGGAAAGTCAGTTTTTCTAGCACCATTTATTAAAGAGGTTATCGTTCTTCTAGTGAACATACGTGGTCCCGTTGTTAAAGATAAGGTGGCTTAGTGTGTTTGTAGTTGTGCCCACATCTTCTAATCTGTTTCATTGATCCTCAGGTCTCTTTATTTTTATTTTTATTTTTTGCCAATACCATGCTGACTTTATCACAGTAGCTTTGTAGCATAATTTCAAGTCGGGGATTGTGATGTCTCTGCCTTGTCTTTGTTGCTCAAGATTGCCTTCGATATTCTAGGTCTCTTCTGGTTCCAGATTAATTTTATGAATGCTCTCTAGATCTGTGAGTTGTGTTAATGGTATTTTTTTTTTTTTTTATTTATTTTGTGTCTGTGTGTGGCCAGCTCAGCCCACCAGGGGGCGGAGCTGGCTGGCATGTGGTGCTGGGGGTTTGAACCGCGGTCCCTGTGCTCTGCTTAGCTTAGCTTATTCTAAGTAGGTGCTTTAGACCACTGAGCCATCTCACCAGCCCCATGTTAATGGTATTTTGATCAATATGACATTGAGTCTGTCTAACAATTTTGGGACTATGGCCATTTTCACAATGTTGGTTCTTTTTATCCCTGAGCAAGGAATATCTCCATTTTCTGAAATCCTCTTCAACTTCTTTTTTGAGTGCTGTCATTTTCACTGCATAAATCTTTTACTTCCTTTGTTAGATTGATTCCTAAATATCTCATTTTGGGAGATACTATTATGAACAGTGTGAATTCCCTAATTTCTCTCAGTGAATTTGTTGTTTGTGTATAGGAATGCTATTGATTTCTGAGTGTTGACTTTGTATCCTGCTATGATACTGAATTTGGTTATTAAATTTAGAAGCTTTTGGTGTAGTTTTGGGGTCTTCTATATAAAGTATCTTTTTTAATTTATGTATTTTGTATAGGGTCTCACTACACAGGTTGGACTCCTAGTGACCCTATTTTCAGCCTTCCTAGCATTGGGATTATGTGCCACCACACCTGGGGGTGTGGCCAGTGTGGTATATACCAGGGATGGAACCCCATCCCTGTACTTGCCTAAGCAGGTGACTAAGAAGGTGCTTAGTCCACTGAGCTATCTTGCCGGTCTTTCTAGGTGGAGTATCATGTCATCTGCAAATAACGATAATTTCACTTCCTCCTTTCCTATTCTTAGTCTTTTTATTTCTCTCTCTTGTTTGATTGCTCTGGCTAATGTTTCCAGAACTATACTGAATAGAAGTGGTGATAATGGACATCCTTATCTTGTTCCTGATTTTAAAATGAAAGCTGTCCATTTTTTTGTCCATTTAGTATGATGTTGGCTATTGGTTTGTCATAGATATGCCTGTATCTTGTAATCTGAGGAATTACTTTGAAGATACCAGTAAGCAATGTGCTGACCATTGTTACTCTCTTACCATCTTGTTTTGAAATTTTGTGACATTTCTATTGTTTTTTTTTTCTCTTTAAAATAAAAAATAAACGAATTCTAGTGAGAAGAGGAAGGTTAACTGCATATAAGATAACATATGGTGACAGACACTGTGATGGAAACTATAGCTAAATAATTAGAAAATGACTGTCAGAATGGACCCTATTTTAGAAAGGCCAGTAAAGGAAGGCAGCTTTGACGAGCACTTCACAGTGATAAGACAGCAAGCAAAGACCAGGGAAGAACGCTCCAGGTCCGGTGAACACAGCACAAAGGCACTGAGCCTAGCTCATACAGAGGTCATCCTGGGAATGCTAAGGGGGCCAGGGCAGTTCCAGTAGATAAACAAAGGGGAGTGTGGTAAGAGATAGGATCAAAGACCATGAAGGAGGATCAGATTTTTTAGTGCCTTTTGGGCTCCAAGAGGATTGTTGTGCTTCAAACAATCAAACAAACTGAGCAACTGTTGTAATCCAGAATTGCTGGGTGCTGACAACATAGAGATGAATTGAAGTCTCCGCTATCCAGAAGCTCACCAGCCACCAAGTCCAGGTATGGTGGCGAGTGCCTGGAATTGCAGTGCTGGAGGGCAGGGGGAGCACTGCGAGTCAGAGCTGGGTAGTGAGACTCTGTACCACATATTTAAAGAAAAAGAAGCTAAAAACAAACAAACAAAAAAAGAAGTCTAATGAAGGACACAGACCAGTAAGCAAGCAACTATTCACAGTGTAAAAACTATGGCGATGGGGTTAAGCATAGAATATTGTAGTAACATTGGGGGGCATCTAATGCAGGCAAGAAATATGCTAGCTAGTAATGTGGATGCTAGACCAGTGGGATTATTAATGCAGGAAATATGACTGAAATGAGTGAAGGAGTGAATTTTTATTTATTTTTATATTATTATTTATTTATTTATTTATTTATTTTAGGGAAGGGTCTACAGGGTGTTCAGGGTCTCACTACTAGATTGGACTCATAGTGATCCATCTGTTTACAGCCTCCCAAGAGCTGGGATCACAGGCATGCACCACCATGCCCAGTCTCAATTGCTGTCTCAGTGTGTCCCGGAGGCGGGGCCAGCACAGCAGGCCGGGGCATCAAACCCCCTGCCCCTGTTCCTGCTTGCAGGTGCTTTAATCCACTGAGCTATTTGGCCAGCCTGAGGGAGTGAATTTTTAAAATAGTACTTAAATATAAAATTGAGGTAACATGTAATTTTTTTTCCCATTCAATATAATTTCAGTTTGGAGATCCACTTTCCTTACTGTATCATGTGCTTGTTTTATAGTGTACATATACTTTTTACTTTATAAAATGCAACTACTAGAAATTTACAATTAAATAAACATGTAGTTCATATAAAATTCCTATTGGACAGCATTAATCTAAACTGACGGTGGAAGAGAGGAGTCAAAGGGGGTGACCTGGGCCGGCGTCCAGATGGTGGAGTGAGGCACCTCTAAGGAACGGCAAATTCTCAGCACAGTGTGTCCTGAGGTGCCAGGGAGAAAAAGGGACAGACAGAAGGGAAGCAGAGCTGGGTCTGAAGGCCTTGCAGAGAATACAATAGAACCTGAGCTTGACCTGGAGCACAGCAGGGAGCTACCAAGGGACTCAGCGGGAGGGTCGTGCTGACCTCGTGGTGGTTGGAAAGGTCACTCTGGCCATCCCTGGGCATGAATTGAAGAGGAGCGAAAATGGAAATTTAATGTTGCTAATGTCGACCACAAAAATGAGACAAGAGTTCAGGACAGTGAAGGTGGAAAAGAGAAAAGTGGGCGAGTGGGGGACATGAATGCGGGGACAGGTCGGCGAGAGTGGGCTTTCGGGGATTTCGAAGAGCGAGTCTGAGAGTCCTGGAGACTACCCTTGGAACTCAGTCCCTGCCGCCACAGGCTCCACGGAGCAATCTACTGAACTCCTAAAGAAACACAGGGTGTTAGTGCTGACATAAATACTGCACTTCCTCTCTCCGCAAAGATGATGAGCAATAATTGGTGGGAAGAAAACTTTCCTGAAATCACATCTTTTTGTCTTTAATTAATGTGATTTTTGGAAGTCAGTATATTCTATGCTGCCAAGCACACAGCTCCATCAAAGGATGGCCGAGTGACAGATTATATCTCTCAGAAAAAAAGATCTCAGGGAAAGAGAAACGCATGTGAGATTCTTCCCATCCTTCTCCAGTGACAAATAAGAGAGAAATAGCGAACACAGCAGGGAGGTACACCTCATTCTCAGAAGTCCATGTATTTTTCTCTTTCTTTCTTTCTTTCTTTCTTTCTTTCTTTCTTTCTTTCTTTCTTTTTTCTTTCTTTTTTTCTTTTTCTTTTTTTTTACAGGACCTCACTATGTAATTCAGGCTGGTTTTGAAAGCACTACGTAACCCATTCTGGCCTCATATTAGTGGCCATCCTCCTGCCTCAGCCTCCCAAATGTTGGGATTATAGGCATGCACTACCACATTTGGCTAGTCCACTTTTTTTTTTTTCTTTTTTTTTTCAGAACCAAGGATTGATCTCTGGCCCTTGCTCTTGCCAGGCAAGTGCTTATTCAACTGAGGTATCTCCCTGGCCCCTAGTCCATGTTTTTTGCAGCATAAAATTTGGGTAATTGTTGGTTGTTTTGGGGCTTGTTTTCTGTGTTGTTGTTGCAGTGTGGGTATCTCTTTAGAGAAAAGAATACTCAGTGATGAGCTCAAAATCACTAGGCAGGCCATCAAAAATGAGGGACCCTGATGCTTAAGCTTCATTTGCTTCATGGAAGATCCCCCTCAGTATCAGTAGTCCTAGGATTTTTTTCATCCATCAAACAGGTGTCAAATATTACTGAGTTATAGACACTGAGCAGGGTGTTAGGGAAATGTGAATTTGATTGGACATAAATCCTACTCTCAAGAAACACAATGATGGGGCTGGGGAGATAGCTCAGCAGTCTAAGCGCCTGCCTGGCAAGCATAAGGACCCAGGTTCAATCCCTGGTACCACATACCATGCCAGTCCTGGAACCCAGGCATGCAGTGTGGGCACACATCTGTAATCCCACCACTGGGGAGGCTGAGACAGAGGACCTCCACGAATCTGAGCTGTGTAGCTAGATCCTGTACCAAATAAATAAATAAATAAATAAATAAATAAATAAAGATTTTTTTAGAAATTAAGAAATGCAGGGAGAGGTGGACGAGCAGATCATGACAGAACCACATTGGAATGCAAGCATTATGCCCTGTGCAAGGATTATAGGTACAGAGAGAAAGTACGCTCAAGTCACTAGAGGGGAAAAGCCAGTTTGGGTCTCTTCCTGGGGTTGTAGCCCCAGCGAGTATGTTAGATATATGAATTACTTAAACATTTGTCAAAAACAGCTTTGGGGTAATGTTTTCTCCACTCCCACCTGCCATGAAGCTTGGAACTTGGTCAGGTAAAAAGTAGAAGGGTCTCACATGGCAAGCCTAGCTCTCGCTAAATCACAGCACTGCCAAGATGAACTGCCTACTGATGGGTGATACTGTCCCCAGAGTAAAATGACAAGCTCAACTGAGTCTCATCCAAATTCATAAGGAAGCTGTAACTCCCCGTGTGATTGTATTTGGAGACAAAACCTTTTAGGAATTAATTAAGGTTAAATGAGATCATAAAACTGGGACCTAAGGCCAGGCACAGCGGTGCACACCTGAAATCCCAGCACTCGGGAGGCTGAGGCAGGAGGATTATTTTGAGTTTGAGAACAGCCTGGGCTACAAAGTGAGCTCAAGGCCAGCCTCAACGGCATAGCAAGACCCTGTCTCAAAAAGACGAAAGAAAGAAAGGAAGAAGGGAAAAAGGAAGAAAGAAAAGGAAGGAAGAAAGGAAGGAAGGAAGGAAGGAAGGAAGGAAGGAAGGAAGAAAGGAAGGAAGGAAGGAAGGAAGGAAGGGAGGAAGGAAGGAAGGAAAGAAGAAAGGAAGGAAGGAAGACAGATGCGAAACCCAATTCAACAGGACTGATGCCCTTCAAATATGAGGAAAAAGCACTAGCACTGTCTTCCTCCTCTCCCCGCTCCTTTCCTTCCCTTCCTCCCTCTCTCCCTCTGCAAGATATAAAGAAGGGCCTTGCAAGTATTTATCCACATAGTGAAAATGGCTGTCTACCAGCTAGGAAAGGAATCCTCACCAGAAACCAACTTTTCTGGCACCTTCCTCTTGGCTATTTAGCCCCAGAACTGTGAGGAAGTACACCTCTGCTGCTTAAGCTCCTCAGGTTGGGGGCTAAGGCAGCCTGAGCCTGGGAAGAATACCCAGGAGCAAGGGGCGTTGCTCTGCCTCCTCTTCCACATTGCCAGAAAAATCCGAGAGCCACGGTTATCATCCTCTCTCCTCCTTGGGCCCTACTCCCTCCTCACACCTCAGCCTCTCTAGGCTACTCCCAGGGTCGTGTCCACAGCTAGTCAAGGGCTCTGCTTATGGAGTAAGGAGGGGGCCTAGTGAAAAATGCTAAAAAATTCCTGAAAAATTCCAATGAGAAACACATTGGCCCATACCAGGCACTGTAGCACACAACTGTAGTCCCAGATACTCAAGAATCTGTGGCAGAAAAGCACATGATCCCAGGAATTTGGAGCCAGACTGGGGAATACAGTAAGGCCTTGTCTTAAAAGAAAAAAAAATTAAAGAAATTGACTTGGGTACAAGATCCCAGGCAAATCAGATCCTGGTTGTGAACTATAAAATGAAAGGAGTGGGACAGATCATTCCTAAAGTCCCTTCTACCTGAGTGATTTAGGGCTCTATACTGCCGCAATCTCCTTTATCCATGGTTTTGCTTCCTGAAGTTACTTGTGGTCAACTGCGGCCTGAAAGTATTAAATGGAAAAATCCCAGAAATAAACAATTTATAAGAATATTTTGCATCAGTATATTGTTGTAATTGCTCTATTTTGTAATTGTTATCAAGCCCTTACTATAACCTATTGCTAAGGGGGATCCTAGGAAGAACATGTTCAAAAAGAAAGAAGAGGGGGAAGGGAAGGAAGGGAAAAGAAAAAAGGGAAAAGGGAATGAAAAATGGAGACCATGCTTTTGTAAATGAGAGAATGGAAAGAAGAGAAGAATTAAAACATATTACATATCAGTACAAGTTCCCTGTGATATATACGATCAAAATGTATGATAACTAGGCATAGTGGTACCTGCCTGTAATTACAGCACTCAGGAGGCTGAGGCAAAAGGACTGCTATGAGCTCACAGCCAGCCTGGGCTGGAGAATGAGCTCAAGGCCAGCCTGAACTGTATAGCAAAACCTTGTCTCAAAAAGACAAAAAAAGGACAGCCAGATAGCTCAGTGGACTAAAGTGCCTGCTTAGGCAGATGCAGTGGCCAGGATTGGATCCCTGGCCTGTGGTGCAAAACCCACCCCCGGGGCACACTGAGACAGAGATTGAGACTGGGCATGGTGGCACACACCTATAATCCCAGCTTTGGGAGGCTAAAAACAGGAAAATTGCTATACACTGTAGTGAAACCCTGTACTAAATACGTAAAAAAAAAGACAAAAAGTGTGACAAATAGCTACTAATAAAAAGAAAATTTAAAGGAGGGCTTCCATATTGTATTCATAGGACTCACTAATCCTCTGGGCCTGCACATCTTCAGGTCCTACAAGAAGAAGTCATTTCCTAGATGGGAGGTATGACTGGCCACGAAGTTCCCTCAGGCACAGGTATGCTACCTGCTCAGAAGTCTGGCCCCCTACATTTTAACATGTACGGATCCACAACTGTCCTTGTGGGACAGAGGAATTCAGCAATACCACTTACAAGTTCTGACTAGTAAGAACTACTTTTGTTTTCTTTGCAGCCCAAGCTGGTCTCAAACTGCCAATGATAACCTGCCTCAGCCTCCCGAGTGCTGGGACTACAGGCATGAGCCACCACACCAGGCAAGAAATAGTTTTAAAAAATTCTCTTCTGTTTAAAGGAACCTCCAAGGCATTCCTTCCACTCGGTCAAGAAAAAAGTTCAAGTGTACAGTGTCAGGGAGGGAACCCTTGAGCGCTGTGTAAGTGGGTGAAAGTGAGAAATTTCTTAGGGGATATTAGGGTTTGTGTCTGGGTGACCCGCAAAGACTCATGCAATCATGGGAGGGATGTTTTCCAGAGGTGGCAGGATGTAGAGTGTGAGGCGCTGGGATCAAGGGGGTGTGATTCCTAAATCAGTCCACTGACTGGATTGGCAGAATTCTAGCTAGGATTAAGGATGTGAGTGTTACACCTGCCCTAGGGTAGATACCCTGCCTAAAATACAAGGCACAAGGAGAAAATTGTCCTTCCCTTCCTTGCTTGCTTTGGCTATCTCCTGCTTGCCATGAACTGGTTCTCTTCTGCACTGCCACTCAGCCGCGTGCCCCCTTGCCTAGGAGCCAGCCAAGTACGGACTGAAACCTCTACACACTCTGAGGTAAATAAATCTTTCCTCCCTTAACTTTGGATGTCCAGGTCTTTTGTCTCACCAACATGAAAAGTAACCAGGACAGGGACACGCAAACCTGTGCCAGTCTACCTTTCATTTTGGCGTGAAACTCAAACGCTCTTGGAGAAAACAGGAGCACAGTCTCTGCTCGGCCAGCACTGGGTTGCATCACTTCCTCCTGGAAGCTGGTTTAGAGGCCGAGCCTCAGGCCCAGTAGGAGCCCAGGAGCTGGCTTTGCCTCTTGCTCGTTACTTACAGCCCCAACATCTGTGTTTGTTACAATCCTGGAGTGAAAGCACACAGACACTTCAAAGGGCTTTAAGGTTACAACCAAGCTTCTGAGGCGCCTCCCTTGTGGGCACCTGCCAACTTGGCTTTGGATGATGCACTTTGTCCTGTGTATCTGAGCCCCCGACTGGTGAATGAACAACTGCTGCTTTCTGAGTCTCTTCCTTCATTCTTAGTGTCTTCATTGCTAGCCATATTTTTGTTATCAAATGTATAGGTAACACAATTAAAAGGAAAGCGAGATCTTGAGGACTGGACAGTGAAGAGAGGGCAAGGAGAAAAGCTGGGAAACATGACAGGAGCAAAGCCATACATTTATATGCATGAGATGGGCAAGGCAATGATCCTGAGAAACATCAGCAGGTTTTTGAAACTAGCACTTAATTGGTAGGATTCTCATCTTGAGTAACTATACATGCTAATATCTGCTAACCAAGCAACTGCACTGAAGATAGCAATGTGTAATAGAAGGGTCATGCTTGGAATGCCTGTCATTCTGGTCTTCTAAATACATGCTTCTTGTCATGACATACCAATTACTACCATACTGTATCTCAAGTAAAAGGTTTTTTAAAAATAAAGGGTAATAAATGAAAAAAAGACACAAGAAAAAAATGTCACAGGACTGTCCTGCTACAATGCTGTATATGGTTAGATTTCTAAATTTCTGTGTGAAAATATGTAAGTGTTTATTCCTATTTTTTTAATTTTTTTCTTCGTATTCTGTAGGGACTTAAAGTTCAACATATCAATACTTGATGGAAAATACCTGTTTCATGTTATGCCTAAGATGTTTGATATTTAGACAGATAGTTAGGGTAAACCAAACTGCATATGTTGCAGGGTAATAATAAAATTCTCTTCTGGAGGGTTAACAACCTAAGTTTGCAGATCAAAAATGGGAGAAAAGGAAGGGCTGCAAGAACAGCCAACATTTTGTCCCTAGCCTTTCAAGGTCAGTGAAGACTCAGGACATAGGAGAACCTGTACTGTAATATCATGTAACTCAGCTGTG
>NW_004524716.1:6750817-6776064 GCF_000260255.1 Octodon degus | reverse complement strand
TGCTGGGGGATTGAACCACGGTCCCCAATGCTTTGCTAAGCTTGTTCTAAGTAGGTGCTTTAGACCACTGAGCCATCTCTCCAGCCCCTCTTATTATATAGGTCTTGCTGAATCTTGGTCTTAACCATCCAGCAGAAAATTATAAACACGAGGTGTGTACAAAGTAAAGCCATATTAATATGCTGAGCTGTGAAACACTCAAGGCAACAACCTCTGTGGATAACCCACTACTATTATGGAGTGCTGGACTATGTTGGGTTGTTCTGCTGAATTCACACACCTATAGTATTTAGATGCCAATGGAATACCCATCTCTGACAGGACTAAACAAAAAAAGGCGATAAAAAGGAAGGATCATCTTGTATCTGTATATACAGAATAGTTAGGATAGATATGCAGCTACTTTTGCTTAATTCAATGAGAAGAAAGATTTGTACTACTAGTGTTTGGACAGTATGTCCTGCCTGTTTCTTATACTATGGATAACCACTAGGAAGATAACAATGTACAGTGTATTAATTATTCAAACTGTCCTATTAATTAGCTTTGAAAATGTCTCATTGATATTTGTTTCTCAATAATATAAAATAAAAAAGAAATTAATTAAAAAAAATTAAAACAAAAACAAAAACAAATGTGTAGGAATTTTCCACACTGATTCCCCAGTTCTCCAACACCAACTGATTATCTAACCATGCAGTTCAATACTAACACTGACTTCTGGAGTAGGCACAGACACTGCAGGGTGGGGCGCAGCCCTTCAAGACTTCAGGGGCCCAAGCTACCCACTCACACTTCTTCCTAGCTGCCTACAAATTCAAGGTTCCCTGTGATTTCCCCTGCCCAGGTTCAACAATTTGCTGCAATGACTCACAGATACAGGATGGCACTTTGTTTACATTTACTAGTTTATTTGAAAAGGAATGACTTAGGGAAACCAAAAGGAAAGGAATGACTTAGGGAAACCAAAAGGAAGCACCATCAGGGCCAGCTATAAGGCAGGGTGGGCAGAGCTTTCCTGCTCTCTCTAGGTTCACCTCTCCCACCCACATTAGTGTCAGCAGTGCAGAAGTTCCTGGCTCCCAGTGCTCAAGACTTTACAGCCCATCCGTTCCTCCCTTTCACCCCAGAAGAATGGCTGTCAGCAAAAAATCAGCAAACTTAAGATGTTTGATATTCAGACAGATAGTGAGGCTCAGCTCAACTGCCTATGTCATAGGGTAATGATATCATTAAGCTTCTCTTCTGTAAGGTTAACAACTTAGGTTTGCATACCAAAAATTAGAGAAAAAGAAGGGCTGCAAGGACAGACAACATTTTGTCCCTAGGCTTTCAAGGTCAGTGAGGACTCAGGACATAAGAGAACCTGTACTGTAATATGCTGTAACTCAGTGTTGTCCCAAATTTTCTGATCAAAAGGAAAGTGGTTGATGATGTAGAGTGTGCCTAAGGAGAGTCACATGGAGAGAAAACATTCTCTCAGGCTTTCACAAAGAGCAAATTGGTCAAGCAATGGCCATGACTCACTGACATGGCTGACACTGACAAAGGATCTACAAACTGTGGTACAGGGTTTCAGGGTAAATCCTGAGGGGATTTGACTGACCTTGTCAGATACAAAAGTTACACTTCTTGTTGTATAGGTCTTGCTTTATCTTTATCTTGGTCTTAACCATCCAGCAGAAAAGTATAAAAATGAGGTATAAAAAGTAAAGCCATATTAACACGCTGAGCTGTAAAAGGCTCAGGTCAACAACTTCTGACATTGCCAGTTCTATGGATAACCCACTGCTATTATGGACTACTGGACTATATTGGATTATTTAGCTGAATTCATGTACCTATAATATTTAAATGGCAATGGCATACCTATCTCTGACAAAGCTAAACAAAAGAAGGGAATACAAAGGAAGGACCATTTTGTATCTGTATACACAAAATAGTTAAGATAGATATACAACTACTTTCTCTTAATTCAATGAGAAGCAAGATTTGTACTAATAGCATTTGGACAGGATATCGTGTCTGCATCTTGTACTATGAATAACCACTACGAGGTAGTGCAATGTATTAATTATGGAAACTGTCCTAATAATCGGTTTTGAAACTGCCTCGTTGCTATTTGTTTCTCAATAAAATTAATTAAAAAAATAATAAAGTAGGACTATCTGGGGAAAAAAATCAGCAAACAAAAGTTTGTCCTTTCTGAAAGCCAGGCCCCTTACCCAAACCTATCTAGAGGCTCCAGCCCAAGTCATCTCATATAGCATAAACTCAAGTGTAGCTGAAGGGCTCTTTATCAATGACAAAAGACACTTCTACCACTCAAGAAATTTCCTAGGGTTTCAGGATCTCTGCATCAGTGACAAAGATCTAAGAACAATATTTTTTTTATTATTGGACCAGTTATGGACAGTATGTTCTTTGTTTTAAATTTTATTGTCATGAAATTATACTATAAAACTACTGTGATAAAATCAGTATGGTATTGGCAAATAAAGAAACCAGGCCTGAGAATCAGAGAACATAATAGAAAAGGCAGATACAACCTCAAACACACTCAGCCACCTTATCTTTGACAAAAGAACCAGACATGTTCACTGGAAGAAAGATAGTCTCTTTAATAAATGGCCCTGGAAAAACTGGCATTCTCCATACCAAAGACTAAAATTAGACCCATGTCTTATCACCATGCATTCAAGTCAAAATGGATCAAAGATCTAAATGTTAAAATAGAAACTACATTTATTGAAAGAGAAAAATAGATAGAAATCTCAAAGATATTGGTATAGACAGAGACTTCATGAACAAAACCCAGACTACAAGTGAACTATTACAAAAAATCAACACATAAGATTTCACCTTATTAAAAAGCTTTTGCACGACAAAAGAAATCACAGAGTGAACAGACACTCAACAAAGTAGGAAAAATTTACCCCCAGTTGTCTCTCAGACAAAGGACTTATGTCTAGAAAATATAGGAAAAAAGTCAGACCCCTCACACCCAGATTCAAAGACCCAATCCAAAAATGAGTATCTGTGATGAATATACACTTCTCAGGTGAAGAAATACAAATGGCAAATCAATACATAAAAAAGTTCAACATCATTGGTCGTTTGAGAGATGTAAATTAGCACAGTTAGAACTGAGATTCCATCTCATCCCAGAAACAACAGCTATCATCAAAAAATCAATTTATAGCAAATGCTGTTGGGACTGTGAGAAAAAAGAGACCCTTCTCCACTACTGGTGGCATTGTAAACTGATACAATCACTGCAGAGGTCTCATTTGACTCAGCTGTTCCTTTCTAGTATCTTCTCAAAAGATTTAAAAACATCGTACCACAGCAACGTATGTGTACCCATGTTTATAACAATACAATTTTTAACAGCTAAATCTTGAAATCAACCCAAATGCTTGTCATTTAAGGAAAGGATAAAAAAGATGTGGTGTTTTTATACAACAGAATACTATTCAGTCGTAAGGAAAGATGAACTGGAGACTTTTATAGGTAAACGGATGTTACTCAAGACCAGACTCATAAGTGAAATAAATCTGACTCATATATGTGGATATCATATTGTCCTACTAGTATCAGAAGCTGAAGAAGTAAATAAGATCCACAATGTAAAATAGATATTGGAAATTGGAAAGAAACTGTTCAAAAGAAAAGACAAACTGTGATGGGGGAAAGGGAAAAGGAGAGGGAAAAAGAAAAAAAAATATATATATATATACAAAATAGTTAAGATAGTTATACAACTAGTTTCTCTTAGTTCATTGAAAAGAAAGGTTAGTGCTAATATTGTTTGGATAAGCTATCATGCCTGTATCTGGTACTCTGAATAACTATTGCAAAAATAGCAATGCCCATTGTATTAATTATTGTAGCTCTCCTACTAACCTGTTTTGCAACCTTGTTTTATCGTTATTTATTGCTATTATTTATTTTTTCTTTTTAAAATAAGTAAATAAATATATAAATAAATATTATAGTCATTTCATCCTTTTTCCCCTTTATTACTGCATAATAGTTTACAGTATTGTGGGCTTCATTTTGGCATAGTAGGTTCTCTTTTTTTTCCTTTCTTTTTGCAAAGAACATAGGATTTATTGAAGACAACTCATTGTCCACACATGCACAGTAGGTTGTTAAACATGTATGTATGAATTCCTTGACTAACTTGGGGCGCAGAATCATGATAAGGAACTAAAACTGACTATGGAAAGCCTTCTCGATGGGCTGGGGGTACAGCTCAATGGCACAAGCACCTGCCCGGAAAGTCCTTTCTCTGAAATAAGAAAGACAATCTTAAATTTGGCCAGAGAATAGATAGAATGGCACACATTTGGGTATTTTTACTGTCAAACAGCTAGACTTCTTGGTAATTTCCTTAGAGCCAGGTAATGAAGTCCTTACACTCTGAGCCACCTTGAAGCCTTGTGGGTCAACAGTGAGAGCAGCAAAGGTGGCGTCCAGTGTGCCCGGAGCCCCCACTCCAAGAAGCCCACTGTTTCCAAAGGCAGGACCTTCCGGAAGCTGAACCTGAGCATGCTCCAGAGAAAGATGCATCGACACCAGGGAAGTGTCAGCGCAGGCTGGCAGGCTGTGCGTCAGCAGTGCTCAGCTATGCGTCAGCCTTGGCCAGCCTTCAGAAGTTCTTCCCACCACATTCTTTCCTTTTAATTTTCTCTGAGATACGGTCTCACTTGGGCTGGCCTTGTGCTCACTTTTGTACCCCCCAAGCTGGTTTCCAACAGAGATCCTCCTGGCTCAACCTCCCGAGCGCTGGGATTACAGGTGTGTGTCACCACACCAGGTTCTGGGCCACACGGTGGAGGCCTATATCCAGGGCCAAGACCACATGGCATGTGGGGCCAGGGATCGAATTTAGGTCCTTGCGGATCAAACTCAGGTCCTTGTGCTTTGAACTCGGGTCCTTGTGCTTGCCGGGTAGGTGCTTATGCCTCTGAGCTATCTCTCCAACCTCATTCCAAGGGCTCTTGCTTTAATGAGCTAGTGCACTGCTCTCTGCTCTCCCCACCAGGGCAAACTCAGAAAGGACCTCCTGGGCTGCCCCGTAGGTCCCACTACTGTAGTTTCTCACACGAGTTCATGAAACTGAGATTATCCAAGGAAGGCTGATTGGATGCTTGAAACTCAGAATCCTTGAATCAGAAGACTGAGCCACCTCAAGAGATGCCTTGTTCACACTCCTGCTGAGAACAGAACACTGAGATCTTGCATTTATCTCCTGACCACTGCCTCTCTCTAGAGGCAAGCGTGAGACCAAGGAAAACCCTGAATAAACCTTAAATTGACTTGGTTTTAGTTACTGGCTTTATTACCAATTTGAGCTGTCGCATAACTACGCTGTATATGCCCATTAGCTCTCCTACTGGTAACACTTCTGCTGTATAGTCAGGCTGCTTGCAGTTACGTAGCTTTTTAGAAAACACGGATGCTGCATTTGCCTCTCTCTACCTGGTGGAAATCACCAGCTCTTCACTTGGGCCTTGCAGGTGTCAGGATGAGTGACTTTTAGGCAGCAGGAGACCAGAAACTCCATTTCAGATTGTGCTTTTAGTGCCATGATTTTCTGAACAAGTGTGTCATTAGCCACAAAACATGGCTACGAGTGCACAAGCTACTTCACCTTTCCTTATTCCAGTCACCTCTCCCCATACCTCAAACTACCCTGGGTTTTTGTTTGTTTGTTTTTAATCCCATAAATGCTCCTAAACCCTATTCTTGGAGAAACAGATTTGAGTCTGGGGCTCCCTGCTCCAGGTTGAGCCTTTTCATGAATAAAAATCTTGTAAAATTCATCACTTTAAGAAGCAGCACAGTAAGCAGCAGGCAAAGTAAGATGCAGTAAAATAAGTTGAATTAAATTATTTCTACCTCAGCAAAAGACTGTAGAGAACAGGCTGTGCCTGCCCTACCTTAGTCCATTCTTACCCTGAGTTATTCTGTTGTATACAGCAGCACTTTGTCATGGTTTAATCCATTTTGAGTATAAGTGCCAATGTCTTGTCTATGCAGATAAGCACCCACCGTCTTCCCTGTGCAGCCACAAGGTGCAAACTGATAAATAATTTATTCATGTCCAAAAAAGGACCACTTGTGAGTTTACTGAAGTAAATCAAGATAAGTAAATCAGATATCATGGATATCACAGATATCACGAGCATATTAAGCCATACCAGAAATGAGGCAGAAGTAAAGGTAAATAAAAAGGAGATGAGGAAAATTGTAATTTTGAATTATACTTTAAAAAAAAAAAAACAAAACCCTGGGCCAGGGATATAGCTCAGCAGTACAATGCCTGCCTGGTAAGCACAAGGTCCTGAGTTTGATTTCTAGGAGAGAGAGAGACAGACAGACAGAGAGACAGACACCTGCCATTTCTGGACACAGAATCATTCAGACATTTTTCCTTCCACGAAATTCACTCTTTAAAAAAAAAAAAAAATCCTAAGAGTCTTAAAGGCAAATTATGATGCAAATTGGACTTGTGCTGCTCACATGTAAGTTCCCCCCTTTCCCATGGAGCTATACTCTGAAGGCAGCAGCAGTAGGAAGGGGTAACATCTAAATTTCAAGTGCCTGTACATTGTCTGTTTGCATTTTAATGCTATGGGCCTTCTCTTGAGAGTCTATACCAGCGATGGCAAACCTTGTAGAAACCAAATGCCCAAACTGCACCGCCAAACCCACTTATTTATCACCAAGTGTCAACACTGCAATTAAACCTGAATTTTAAGGTTTTAGCTTAGAAAACACATCTGCTATGTAATGCTCAGCTACTGGGGTGACCTGGCTCGCCTGCCCACAGAGAAGGCTCTGCGCGCTGCTGCAGCGTGCACGCCATTGGTTCACCACCACGCCTACACTCTATCCTTTTAAAATTCTGCTCAATAAACCTCTTTATGCCATGTATTGCCACATCTTGAAAATTCTATGCCTGCAATGAAATCAGCTAACCCACAACCCACCCCACAGGTGGGGCGGGGTAAGGTCTTCATCTCCTTTATGGGGAACCTCCTCGGACCCAATCCAGTGACAAGAACTATCAGATACATGAGCTTCCAATCACACCATATATGACTTCTGGACCTGAGGCTTATCAAAGGGACACTGCAGACTGTGGCATGGCACCCTGACCCATTCCCTGATTGCTCATCAGGAAACGCTGGCCAAAGAGCTCAGCGGATGAAAGTGCCTGCTTAGGCAGATGCAGCAGCCAGGGTTCGTTCCCCAGCACGCCATGCCAGCCCCGCTGAGGCCGATTGAGACTGGGCATGGTGGCGCACGCCTGTAACCCCAGCTCTTGGGAGGCTGAACACAGGCGGATCACTACGAGTCTCTACATAGTGAGACCCTGTAGACCCTGTACTAAAATACACACACACACACACACACACACACACACACACACAAAGTGGCATTGCTAATTAAGGCTGAATTGGAATGGAATAAAGAATTTGCAATTGTCACGGTCATGACTGTCAAGTGAAATCAGAAGTATTTGATAAATTAAAGCCAATGTACATGATGTACTTTGTGAATTTATCGTGGAAAGACACAAAAATATTGATCTACATTAGTAGCATAGTTCAATCATGACTGGGTGAAGGTGTTCTTTTATCCTGATTCTGAAAGTAGCTTCTCTTAAAGTACTGTCTGCTCCTAATTTAGTAGATATGGGAAGCAAATAATCTCCAAAATTAAAAATGGTCCATAAAAGTGTAAGTTTTGTAAGATTCCTATATTCCTATCATGTACTGCAAAGCATGGCACACAGTAGGTGCTCAATAAATATTTGTGTGATAAATGAGTGAACTACTGTAATTTCAACTCAGGCTCCATGATTACTAGCTGTGTGGTAGTGATCAAGTTCCTGGATTTCTTTAAGCCTATTTCTTTATCTGTAAAGTGGTGATGACAATAATTAGGCACTTTATAGTTGTTATAGCCTGAATCATGCTCCCCCTTCATATTTTCAAGTATTAACCCTCAGTATCTCAGAGCGCCCTCTTGAGACTTGGAAATCTAGACTCAAAGACCCCAGATCTGTGCACACAGAGGAAAGAACATGCAAGAACACAGTGAGAAAGTGGCCATCAGCAGGGAGAGAGGCCTCAGGCAAAATCAAGCCTGCAACACCTCATACCTGGACTTCCAGCTTCCAAACTATGAGAAAATTAAGGTTACTTAAGCCGCCCCTGGCTGTAATGTTTTGTTATGGCATTTCAGGTAAACACAATTACCAGTACCTAGTGATTAAAAAAAAAAATAGCACACACACAAAAGCACCTAGCACATGAATGCTCAGTAAATATTTTACATACTTATTACTAATATTAATAAAAATATCTAGGCAGGACATCAAAAATATATAATGTACATGAAAGTCAGTAGAATTCCTGTCATATCTAAGGACCTTAGGGATGGAGAAAACTAAACCAGGCTGGGGTCCCAGAAGAGTTTGTGTATCAGTAAACAACATTCTAGTCCAAGAAATGAGGTCCTATTAAATGCAGCAGATCTTACTGAGTTAGTGGGTCTGGGTGGGGCAGGAGAGTCTGTACTTGTAGCCAGTGTCCAGTGGACTCCCACTGCTGATCAGAGGGCCACGAGAGGTGACACTGAGGATAGGCTGTTGCATTCCAAGGGGAACCTGTATGACTGGATCCATGAGACACAAAGCCAAATACATCAAGCAGCTAGATAATATTCGCTAAACTGGATCCTGAAGCCCTATAAATAATGATTAGAGATTGCAGCAACATCTAGGTCTATATATAATTTGGAGCCATAGAGCTAAGGTGCTGAGATAGGTGATATAACTTGAAGAATTCTTGAAGGAAGATACTCCATCAGCAGAAAAATGAGGAAGCTGTTCTCTGTAGAAGAGCCCCTTTGGGCTGGACAGTTCACATCATCCAAGCCAGGTTGTGCCCAGGGCCTTATTTCCCTATCCAAATAGAGACAGGAGCAACACGTTGCTGCTGCTTCCTAGGGGCCAGAGAGCCTGTGGAGGAAGGTGTGGGTGTGTTTATGACTGTTTGTGTTCCTGCTGGTTTATGTTTGGTTTCCTTATCTGTGGAGACTGTAATGGCTGTTGGTGCCAGCTTGGTGACCACCTGATTTCAGTCAGACTCCAGAGTCATTACCGAAGGTGCCAGGAGGTTGGCTTCCATGTTGGCCTGCAGCTGGAACTTAGAAAGAGGCTGGTGGGGTGCGGGCCGATGCTCCTGTGTGGGGGTTGGCTCTTTGAGGCCTTCATTTAAACTAGCATGGAATCAAATACACTATTGTGTTTTAAGTAGGAGCTTGGGCTTTGGAAACACGCTGTTCTAGAGCCTGAACTTCTCTTTTTTTTCTCTATTTTTTTTAGGGAAGGGTCTACAGGGTGTTCAGGGTTTCACTACTAGATTGGACTCATAGTGATCCACCTGCTTACAGCTTCCCAAGAGCTGGGATTACAGGCACACACCACCATGCCCAATCTCAATCGCAGTTTCAGTGCACCCCAGGGGCCAGGCCTGCACAACAGGCTGGGGGATTGAACCCCTGTCCCCTGTGCCTGTTTGCAGGTACTTTAATCCAATGAGCTATTTGGCAGGCCCCTGTATTTCTCATATTTATTTATTTATTTATTTATTTATTTATTTTCAGTACCAGAGATTGAACTCAGGACCCTGTGCTTTCCAGGCAAGCACTTGTTCAATAATATTTTTTATTTTCAAGTAAATCATGGTCTCAATGGGAGACAAAGCATATAAAATGTTCAGAACTTATTACTGAAATTTCTTCTTCATCCCAATTAATCACATTTTCCTCCATGATGTGATAGCAAGCCCATAAAAGCAATAAGGACTATTGCCACCAGAGGGGAGTGGCATGGTCAGTTGGGTGAGAAAAATGTTTTGACAAAACTTGTATCTCTAGTAGCAAAAATGATTTTTTCAGTGGGAAAAATTTAGAGAACAAAACAAAACTATCACTGACAAGCTCACTGCCAAGGCACAGCTCTTAAGGTCCGTAGTTTATCTTCCCACAGGATTCCACTCCCTGCTCCCTACTCAGTACAGAACATGTCTGTGTGCAGATGCGTGCAGTGTTTTCCCCCACAGCAGCTGTTCTCTAGTGCACACCCCCTGGCTGCACAATAATTCAGCTCTGGCTCTCTCTACCTGAAGACAGAGTCCAAGGTCTCAGGTCATGAGATCAGTCCCACAATGATTCCAATCGCAAGTGTGGGCCTTCCAGACCAACTACAAACAAAGGTACACTCTCCCTCCTCCTTGCTAGGATGGCTCATGGAAGCCAGGGGAACACTGACAATGAAGAGGCAGAGAAGAGATGAAGAAGGTGAGAGAGGCATGGAAGAGAAGGGGTTGGAACTTTCTGGGCACCTCCCAACACTCCCGCCGGCTTCTCCAGGGAGCTGGTTCAAATCCTGGTGTTCACGAATTTATTTCCTTATTTTGTATCAGGAATGAAACTCAGGATTTCTCGCTTGCCAGGCAGGATCTGTGCAGCTGAGTTACATCCTCATTCTCTCAAGAGTTTATATAAATTTGCCCGGTGTAGTAGTGCACACCTGCAATCCCAGTACTTGGGAGGCTGAGGCAGGAGGATCATGTGAGTTCAAGGGCAACCTGGGCTACAGAAGCAAATTCAAGGTGAACCTGCACCACACAGTGAGACTTTGTCTCAGAACAAAACAACAAGCAAACCAAAAGCCAGCCCTGACCTTCCCTTTCCCGGAGGTCAATGTGTGGAGCTGAAAGCTCCAAACCTCCCATGCTGCCATCACTTGGTCTTTCTGGTGATTGGTCCCACCCTGAGGCTGTCACGGGACCTACCGCAAATCATTCATTAGCATAAACTCAGATGTTATCAAAGGAGCTCAATATGAGTGTAATCCTATCACTGAAGAATTCCAGGCGTTTTAAGAGCTTTGTGAAAGGAAACAGGGACGAAAACCGAATGTATTTTCTATCCCATTACCCAGCGATCTGGGGCTAACATGTTCTATGGAATATGCACTTTGTGCAAGGTTCTCCCTGGACTTTGTTGTAGTTTATATCTAGCTGCCCCCCTCAACCTCACGCACTCATAGGTGGGGCTTTTGGGAATGACTAAATGAGTGTGTGATACTAGATTTGTCCACTGATTGTTATGACGTAGTTTTGCTTGGCGGTGCCGGACTTCCTGAGAAGTCAAGACCCACTCTGCATGTGGGCAGCACCAGACAATAGGCCTGCAGCCTGGATGAAATAAAAAGGGAAAGCAGGGGAAGGCTGCTGCCTCCTGCCTGCCACGCCACGCCATGCACTGTGTCCCTGCTGCGATGCCCCTCTGTCTGGCTGCCCTGCCTGAGAGTCAGCTTCCTGTAGACTCGAGCCTCTGCAAACTGTAAGCTAAAATAAATCTTTCTTCCTTGAATTTGTAGGTGGCAGGCATTATGTCCCAGCAATGAGGAAAGTAACTAAGACGGACATCTGATATACTGTACTCCTCAGGATTGCTGCTTCACGTGTGCCCACAGCCACAGAATCATGCCTGAAGAGGGAGAGGGGCAGAGCGAACTCAGCCTCACATGACCTAAGACAAATCTGTTCACTGGTGCTGTGTCTGGGTCCCCAGGGCCCAATGTTGTCACTGTGCATCACTGTGTAGAGGCGGTGGCCCGCGCAGGTTGGGGAAGGCAACTTTGCAAAAAGGAAAGGAGGATAAAAAGTTGTCCTTGAGGTGTCCGAGAGACACATACGTGGACCTGCAGCTCTAGTCCTCAGGAGAGACATGGGAGCTGGAACTACAGATGTTGGGATTGATGCTCAAATTAGAATTAAAGCTGTGAGAATAAGTAAATGTGCTGCACAAAAGAGAGAAGACAAGAAATAGAGTCCTGGACAATGCCAGATTTAAGGAACGCAGCAAAAAAGATCCTGCCTGGGTCTGTGCGGAAGGGTCAAGGAAGAGACGTGAAAGAAAGACATCCTGGAATTCACCGAGAGTCTAATGCTGTAAGGACCAGGGAGCCGAGCAGGGAGGACAGAGCACAGGGTCTGGCCATCTCTCAGCAGGAACCTTGCCAGAGCATTTCCCTCAGTGGGGGGAGGAGACTTCCTGCAGCAGGGGAGAGAAGGGCTGGAAAGTAACAGTCAGTGCAAGCTATGCTTTGTTGGTGAGCTTGACAATGAAGAAAGAGTTTGCTTATGAAGAAAGAGGTTTTTGTGGTTGATTGATTGATTTTATTTTTAAAGACTGGAGAAAATAGCATATTTTATAAGGGAAGGGAGCCAATAGAGGTTGAATATAGAGGAAGGAGAGGGAATATTGTCTCCAGGGGCAGTCAAGGCCCAGAGGTACCATACTTTTGGTCATCAGTAGGAGCAGGAGAATTGCTACTAATATTTAGGGAAAGAGTTCAGGAATGTTGCCAAATATCGTACAGCTCACAGGACGTCCCCCACGGTGGTTATCTCGCTCAAATGTTAGTATCATTGAGATCAATGAACCCTCTTTTAAAGGTTAAAAAAAGAACCCAAACGAGGTAGACAAGATGGCAGACACCTATAATCCCCACTATTTGGGAGGCTGAGACAAGAGGATCTCCATTTCGAGGCCAATCTAGGCAATCTTGTCTTCTCTCTTTTGTGCAGCACATTTACTTATTCTCACAGTGAGACCCTGTCTAAAGATGGAGGGTGGAAATGAATGAGGATGTAGCTAAGTAGTAGAGGGCTTGCCCTGGGTTCAGTCTGCACTATCTCACACTCACTCACACACACACACATACACACACACACACACACACACACACACGAGGCTAGCAATGTAGCTCAGTGTTACAGTGTGCATGCAGTCATATGTTTAATCCCCAGAAGAATAACAGAATAAGAGGAAGCAGAAGAGCAGCGCAGTGCACGGGATTCCTCCAGTCCTAGCTGGCAGGATCCTGGGGCATGAAAATCACTCTAGCCTGGCCAATCTAGTGAAAACCATACCCCAAAAAGAAGGGATGTTGGGGAGAAATGGGAGAGTTCTGGGGGTAGTTCAGTAGTTAAATTCACATGTTTAGCTCATGTGAAGCCTCAAATTCAATGTCCAGGACCAAATATAAAACAGAAAGAACAGAAATTGTAGGTATAGCAGCCATCTGATATCATCAAATAAACATTTGTTGAATTAATAAATGAACAAACAATTCCATAAGTAGATTCCATCTGCTCTCTTCCCATCTGGAAATTCTATAATTCAAGCATATCACAAAGAATTTGAAATCTCTATAGAAACTACAGACACAGACTCATACTCTGGGAATTTTTAAGAAAGTGATGCCACCCAGAGAATTCAGGAAGGCTTGGAGGATGGCAATGGAGGAAGGAAGTGAATGCTTGTTGACTACATAAGCACTTTATACACTGTATAACATTCTGCTACTCACCACAGTCTACTGGGTAAGGCTTCATTAGCTAAAGAGGCAAAGTCTTACAGAAGTCAAATTATCACTAGGTCAGTCATCTAGGGAGAAATAAAACCAAAATTTGAACCCAGTTATGGGTCACTCTGAAGTGCAAGTTCTTTCCACTGTATGATGCCATCTTTCTGCAATGACCAAAATCAAGTGACATTCTGGCCTGATAAGATAAGCAGGAATTTGACAAAAAGAGGGAAAGAAAACAACTGGAGCACACCAGATATCATGGAGCCCATGCAAAGGTCCTGAGGTGTAGAACAGCCTACTGAGGGAGGCTGCAAGACAGAAACAAATGATATATAATGAGCAGAGTGACTGGGTGCATGACAGGGACAGAGAGGAACCCTGTCTACCATGTGCTAAGTCTTTCCTAGAAGTCAGCAGTACTTAATTTCAGCTTCTGCTTATGTTGTTCAACCAACTGGAGCCTTCTCTATACTCTGTTTGGCAAGAGTTTCCTTTTTCCCAATATTCCAAGCATAGAGGTGTGTAAATATTGGTTTAGGGCTTAGTAATTTTTTTCCTTTTTCATGACAACAAAAACAAGCTGTGTAACTTATAACTCACTTGATTAAGACACTCATTCTCCAAGGCAAAGTGAGCTGCAGATTAATTTAGGAATACTGAAGTTCCCATTCAGCAGCGGAGGGTATACAATTGCCCAGAACATAAAACCACAACCATTAAGGAGAAGCTCTAGTTCGTTAATGGTAATACCAGATAAATGTCATCCACTACCCAAGCTTTCGAAAAGGTTCTTCAAAAATAAAAATAACAAGTACTCGGTTGTATTTCCTAAGATACTTCCTGTTTACAGGGTGTGTGTTCTAACAGCTGTTAAAAAGCATGACCTAAGAGCTTTTGGATCAAAGTATTTGTCCTTTGAAGCTCGTGGGTGCCAAGCTCAGGGATTACTCCCACCCAGGCCAGTGCCTGAGCCCAGGATGTTAGAGTCCTCACCTCTTACAGCCCCACAGTTGGATGACAGCTGCAGGAGGACAGAGTGCATGGAGCTACTCTACCTTCATGGAGCATATCATTAATTAGAAAGGCAGTAGAGACTTCTCACATAATATTTTACAGAGTCCTATATTTTCTAGTTGTGGAGCAGAGGTTTCCAGATAGAGACCAAAGCTCAGCCTTTCGATGTTTTTGCTCTCACCCACACCTAGAGTCTCTCCCTTTGGTGGAAAACTACGAAAGGAAAGGATACGTCTCCGGCAGCACAGGCAGCACGACATGTGCTCAGTTTTTTCTCTAGGACAAAGAGTCTACCCCTCATACTGATAGGCTGGCAGGTAAATGATCACAATAATAAAAGCAATTTTTGTTTTTAAAAACCGTCAGCTTAAACACAATTTCTACATCTGTACATTTAAAAGTATCCAGCCACTGTTTTACAATTCCTGTGTGCATCTCATTAATACATAAAGATGTTCACTGTCGCATTATTTATAAAAGCAAAACCTGCATATGAAACCAGTGTATTTTAAAATCAAAAATTTAAAAATAGCAAAAAATTAAATGCAAGTTCATAATCACAAATAAATAAATAAAAATTCCATTGACAGTGAGATATGCAGTTGTTGATAAAGCTAAAAATATAAAAATTGGGAGGACAGGGAGGAGGCTCAGTAGAATAAGCGCTTGCCTGGCAAGTGCAAGGGCCTGAGTTCAATCCCTGGTTCCGCAAAAAAAAAAAAAAAAAGACAATTTCTGACATTGCCAGTCAAGCAGAAGACCCAATACTATTATGGGCTACTGGACTCTTTTAGAATATTTTGCTGAGTTTACACACCTATAATATTCAAATAATGGAACTTAACCAAAAAAAGGGGATACAGATAAATGTCCGTTTTGTATCTGTGTATTCAAAGTGGTTAGGATAGATATATAGTTACATTCTCTTAATGAATAGAGGGATTTGTTCTAATGGTGTTTGTAAATAGGATATCATGCCCGCATCTTGTACAGCAATTAACCACTAGGAAGAATGTATGCAATGTGGTAATTATTGAAACTGTCCTACCAATTTGGTTTGAAACTGTCTCATTGCTATTTGTTTATCAATAAAATTATGGGAAAAAAAGAAAAGAAAAGAATTAAGAGGAAAATTACATAATAATGTTTACTAAGCAAAACAAAAGCCCTATATACATGCACAACTGATACTTTAGTCATGAAAATCATGCTTAAGAAAAACAATTGGAAAGATGTGGAACAACTTGAACTATGGATGAGGAAACTAAATATCTTAACACTTGTTTTGAGACAGGCTTTCGCTATGTAGTTCCGGTTGACCTCAAACTTGAGGCAGTCCTCTGGGCTCTGCCTTCCAAGGGCTAGGACTACACAGGTGCACCGCTACACCCGGCTTAAGAAGCTAAATATCCTTGCCTTAGCCTGAGGTGTTGTAACAGAGTACCGTGGAATTATTAAACAACGCAGACTTATTGCTCCATAGACCCGGAAGCTGGGGAGTCCAAGATCTGGGTACCAGCGGCAGGAGCGTCCGATGCGGGCACATTCCTCGTATTTGCTTCCTCTGTGTGGAGCTCCCTGGGCCGCTTACAAAAAGGCAGCAATCCCATTTGTGAGGTGAAGCCCCAATTACTTAAGCACTTCCCAAAGGCTCCTCCTTTTTCTTCACTGTCATCAATCAAACATAGAGCCTAGAACACACCAGTACGTGCTAGGCAAGTACCCTTCTACTGAGCTACACCTCCAGCCCAAAGCCTCATCTCTTAATACTACGGGGAACACCAAAATTCGGGTCATAATATCCCCTAAGTTGGAAATGCTTACAGATACAAGAACCCAAGAAAGAAACAGGACCCTTCATAGAGCTTTCCAATGTATGTACGGCAATTCATTTATAAACAAGGAGTAATTTATAACAGGCTAGTGAGCAGAAGGCCATTCTTCAATAAGCTTATAAAAAGTAGCAACCATTATAATCAAGAAGAGAAACCCCAAGTTGAGTCATGAATATTTTGAAATACCGAATAGAGGAGGATGAACTCTTACTGCTGACAGTAAAAATCTCACTACGTGGCTGGGGAAGTTAACGCAGTAATTCTGATACTTACTGTCCCAGGCGTTGCTAGATTTCACCCCAGTACCACACACACACACACACACACACACACACACACACACACACACACCAAGAATTTCTTCAGTTTTCCGCTGAAGACTAGAACATTAGGCATCTGACCTCTTTATTTTCGCATCTTCCACCATCTTTTCTTGCTAATATTGGGAGCTGTGGGTGGTAAACATACCGGTTACTTTTAAGCTGCCATTGGCCAGTAAGCAAGCCTGTGTCTGGCTGCTCCATGGCAGGTTCATCCATTGGGCAGGACGGCTGTCCCTTCTGTTCTAGACTTCATCCTCCTCTTTCGAGTTCAAACACCTGCCTTCCTGAACTACCCAAACTCCAGAGGATGATGGATAAGTGTGATGACTTACATTTTTTGTATCCTGAAAAACATCACAACAAATAATAAATTGCTGCATATATTTTAGAACTGTCTCGTGTGATTTTAAAATGCCAGGGGAAAATACAAAGGGACACCGAGAGAGCCTGCCCTATGAAAAACTTAAAATATAAAGCCATCAAGGCCACTGCCTAAGGAGATTAAGTAGAAGCAGATGAAGGGCATGCATCAAAAGCACGTTATCAAAGATTAACAGTAGATACTAAGGCTGTTTATTGTCCTTCCAATAAGGAAAAATAAAGCAATCATAATGTTTTTAATGGAGGTCTAGGCCATCAAGCCGTTATGTAATTTTTATCTACTTTTGTTTTTCTGCCACCAGGCAAGGCAATTTCCTCCACTGTAAATAGATTTTCTCTGCCGTTAACAAACTGTGGGAGGCAATCTCAGGCCAGCCACCCTGCTCTTGAGACTCAGTTTCTTTATATACTAGAGGGAGAAGCTGGTTCTTACAGCTCCAATATTTTGTGTTTCTCTAAAAGAAAATGCTTGGATAGTTCTGGACATAAATTATTATATATCATCCATTGCTAGACACATTAATTTGTAAGGCATGCCATTACTCTATGTACTGCTAACAAAGGAAAAATCTTGCCAACTAAATTACAACATAATACCTTAACCCTGTGGCCCAGGAATCAGCCACATTAGCCTTTCATGCTTTGAAACTGAAGATATTCCTTCTGCCTTTTCCTGGATTACTTGGATTATTTTAAGAAGTTTTTCTGAGTACATCTCAGTGACAAAATGCAAACAAATTTTTATTTATCAGTAGGCAGCTTTCTCAGGTCTCATAAAGGACTTGGTTCTTAGTTTTCTATGATAATATATGGAAGTGCAATCATTTTTCCAGTAACAAGTATTTGCTTCACTATTTTTTTTTTTTTTTTTGGTACCAGGAATTGAACTCAGGACCTTGCACTTGCCAGGCAAGCGCTTATTCTACTGCGCTATCTCCCTGGCCCTTTTTTTTAAGACATGATCTCAAAATGTATTCCAGGCTGCACTTGAACTCATGGTGATCCTTGTGCCTCAGCCTCCTAAGTGCCGTGATTACAGGGATGTACCCAACTGCTTCACTAATATTAAATGTGTGTCCCATTAGGTCCATGTCTTACGCAAGTACAGAAGCTTTGCATTTCAATTCCAATCATACTGCAATTTTTTTAGAGTTAAAGACCAACTACTCTCAACGTGTTATTATCAACAGTGTACTTAACTGAAGTCACAACACCACCATCAGCTTAGTCTGAGCCTGGCAGACCACGACAATTACATCATGACTGCTGTCCGACTGGCATTGGGGTAAGCAAGTATCACAATTGACTTCGGGGCTCTTAAAACTATAAGGTGAGGGGCCGGGGAGATGGCTCAGTGGAATAAGTGCTTCCCTGGCAAGTGCAAGGGCCTGAGTTCAATCCCCAGTTCTGAAAAAAAAAAAACCAAAAAACTATAAGGTGAGTGCAGGCCGGGTGCAGGTGTGCTTTTGGCCTACCGTGTTGAGATGACTTAGGCACCTCTGGTGATGGCAGTCAGCACACAGGAAGCGTTCAGTAAACACTTTCAGGATATTGAAGGATTGAATTAAAGGATGAACAAACAAATACG
Organism: Octodon degus; assembly: GCF_000260255.1. NCBI lineage: Eukaryota > Metazoa > Chordata > Mammalia > Rodentia > Octodontidae > Octodon > Octodon degus. The sequence continues at coordinate 6,757,455 of NW_004524716.1, read as the reverse complement.
TGAATAGCTCATTGGAAATGCTGAAAAGGAGCTTCAGTGCCTTTTCTGAGACAGTTTCTTATTTGACAGCAAACTGCCCTGCAGTTTTAAATAACTAGAGCGGGCTAGAATCAAGAACTTTTCATCCTCCATCTAGGACTTTGACATCTGATTTCTGTTACTTCCCCTAATCATCTCTTAAGCCTCTATCAGACTGGAACACTTCAAGGTCCATGGAAGACTGCGCGTAACACAACGTCCTTACATTTCCACTGATGGCCTTGTTTCCGACCTTCTGTGCTCTTCCTGCCATCCTGGTTTCAGCCATTCTCCATGTTCATCCGTGCGCGCTGACTGCGCGTCTGCACTGTGGTACCAGGCAAGCCCGCCACGGGATCCACACGTGTGGTCTCAGGGTGGCTCCCAAGCTGCTGCCGGTCTGCCCCTTCTGTTGCTCTTCTCAGCTTCGGTCTTGGCCGTGCCCTTCCCCGCTCAAGCCCTCAAATTCTTCATCTTCACTTTCAGCAAATCATCTTATCTTCGCTTTATAAAAAAAAAGAAAATCATCAGGTTGGAACTCCCTGAACTCCCTTCCAGCGCCTAAAAATTCCACCTAATGCTGTCCTTTCCTCTCCCTCTTTAGCCTTTCTCTTCTTCCTCCAGTTCAAGGCTAATATCCCATGTGATGTCTAAGCCTCAGAAACTCTTACTCTATTGATTATTCCCTCTTTTACTTCAAGATTCTCCTTTAGCTGATGCTTTCGTTTTTTGTTTTTTGTTTGTTTTTCTTTTTGTTTTTGGTGGAACTGGGGATTGAACTCACGCCTTTGCGGTTGCCATGCAAATGCTTATTCTACTGAGCTATCTCCCTGGCCCCTAGTTGATGCTTTCTAACAGCAAAAAATATTCTCATGTCTATTCCCTTAAAAACAATTTCTCCCTGGAAGTGGTGGTGATCCCAGCACTCTAGCAGGCCAAGGCAGGAGCATCTCAAGTTTGAGCCCAGCCCTGACAATGTAGCCGTTCAGCAAGGCCCTGTCTCGAAGCACAAAATGAAATTTGAAACAGAGATGGAGATATAGCTCAATGCAAAGCATTGATATACTGATTTTAATCCCCAGTATCAAAGGGAGAAAAACGCCCACCCCTACACTCTTCTAGCTCTAACCCACTGCCTCTCCTTCAAATCGAGTTTCCAAAGTCTTCCTGTTATTGTTATCTTTACTTTCACCTCCATTCGTGCACACGTCTGCAGCCGTCCGACAAAATGCTCCGCGTGCCAACAAAATTGTTCTCAGAGGTCATTCACTGTCTCCACGTGGCCTACCCTTGCCTGCCTTCATCTCTCCACTCTATTACTGTGGAATACTCACTCCTTGACATTTCTTCCCTTTCGGCTCGCGTGATACTGTTTTCTCTTCCGTTTCCTTGTCTTTCTCTGCTTTATTCTTTGGCCAGACAGCAGCTCCATGTTGAGCCTTTTGCCCCTCTCCAGCCCGCTAATGAGCTCTCCGTGGTGGTCTTCCAGCAAATATACTATTTTACTTCCACATGCGGCTTGCAGCCTCCAATCTCCATGTCCACCCAAAACTCCTCTCCAGACTGATGACAACAGATTTCAAAATAAACACCTCATCCTCTCCTTCTATGAACCTGCTTTTCTTCACGTCTCAGTGATAATCATCACATGACACTCACTTTGTGCAGGAAATATGTCCATCCCTTTGGGTCTGTCCTTCGCTCCCTTCCATGACCAATCAGTTATTTAGGCTTCTGTGGTGTGAATCTGCCCATATTCCGGAGCCATTTCTACTGCTTCTACTTTAGTTGAGGCCCTTTCCCTCTGTCACTCAGATCTACTAACCGCTTCTTTTCCGATCCATCTGCCCCACTACTGCCAAAGTAATCTTTCTAAAATGTAAATTGGATCAGATTGTGCTATTTCCCTGCTTAAAATGTTTAGCCTGATGCCCAGTAGCTTCTGGGTAGAATGAAAACACCTTAACAAACAGGGTCCTCCAGCATCTTTCCCAGCATCCATCCTCACCAAGTACCCCAGGCATTTTGCTTTCTCTGGTTATACATGCCCAGATGCATGTGCAGTTACCTGCCCCTCCTGAGACTCTCCCCTATGCTTCTATCTCTGGTTCAGCTAACTGTTGAACAGCATGCTGTAGCATCTCTTCCTTTAGGAAACTGTGTACAGTACCAGCAATATTCTGTACCTTCATCAATATTCTCTCTACCATCTTCCTCTAAAATTAAATTCACAAACACTCCCTGAAGAGACTCTGTGATTTCCCAATCCTTCGTTTTCTCTGCCTAAACCTTAATTCTCTTCAATAAGAAGGTACCACTGTACCTCTGCTCCATATTTTAAATATAAGTGAGACTTCAAGCATGAACACTTCCAACATTCCCATAGGAGGAATTATTTTTCTTCTTCTAGGCATCATTTCATATCTCTTGGCATTTCTTTTTTTTAAATTAACTTTTTAAAAACAAAATAGGCTCTCTGTACATGGTCCAGGTCAACTGCAAACTCACTATGTAGCCCAGACTGGCCTTGAACATATGGTGAATCTCCTGCCTCAGTCTCCCAAGTGCTAGGATTATATTCTGTACCTTCATCAATGTTCTGAGCACCATCTTCCTATGAAATTAATCTTGCAAACACTCCCTGAAGAGACTCCATGTTTTCCCAATCCTTTATTTTCTCTGCCTAAACCTTATAGGAGTATACCACCAGACCCAGGCTTTTTTTAAACTTTTTTTTTTTTTTTTTTTGAGACAGTTTATATTGCCAAAGCTTGTTGAACTCTTTCACCCAAGTGATCCTCCTGACTCTACCTCCCAAGTACTGGGACTACCACTACACCTGGCTTATATTTTGACTTTTATGGGATTTTTTTCCTTTTTTTTTTTTTTTTTTTGGTACCAGAAATCAAACTCAGGACCTTGCACTTGCCAGGCAGGCAGTTATGCTGCTGAGCTTATATCCCAGCCCTTATATTTTGACTTTTGAGGAAAAAATTACAATAAATTGAACTGGGGGTGTAGCTCATTGGTACAGCACTTGATTTAGCGCAAAGTGCTAGGCTCAATTCTCTTCATTCCCTCCCCCATACAAAAAGTCATATTTGGTTTTATATCAAAGCTGTTTCTCTATCTAACACTTTCTTTTTTTTTTTTTAAACATTTATTTATGTGTGTATGTGTGTGTGTGTGTGTGTGTGTGTGGCCAGCTCAGCCCAGCAGGGGGCAGGGCTGGCTGGCATGTGGTGCTGGGGGATTGAACCGCGATCCCTGTGCATTGCCAAGCTTGTTTCAAGTAGGTGCTTTAGACCACTGAGCCATCTCTCCAGCCCCATATCTAACACTTTCTTCAGCTGTTCTGCCCTTTTCCCTTGAGGGAGGATGTTAGAAATCGAATGCTGGGTGAGCACTTTAACCCTGAGTTACTTCCCAAGTTCTTCATTTTTTTTTTTAGCTCTTAAAAATAGTATGTAATTCTTTCATGCTTTAAGTCCAGAAAACAATATCCTTTATTTGTATTGCTATCTTTAGTTTTAAGTCAAATATATATTTCCATTATATGACTAATCCACAATCTATCCAATCTTCTAATCTGTTGCTGTTTTGATGCAAAAAACATATTTGGATTTGCTCTCTTGTGTACCTGTGAAAGAGTTTTTCTAAGGCACCTTCTAGAGAATCCTATTCTGATCAGTGGAATGTCACAAAATCTGCATCTTCTGCTTTACCAGTTCGTGCCCACACCCTTTCAGTGCCAGGCCCTATTGCAGGTGCTGGAGATTAGTCCCAAACAAAAGGGGTCCCTCTTCTCATGGAGCGTGTGTTCTAGATGTGGGAGCGGGGCAGACAGCAGACTGCATGGACACAAGCTCACAGTGCCTCACCCACGCTGTTATTTAACCCTAGTTTTACAAACTCAACATATAAAATGATCTGTGGTTTTAAGTTGCACATGTCTGATTACTAATACATGTGATCATTTTTTTCTGTTTATTCACCAATTGTAGTATTCTTATTTATTTATATGTATTGTATTGTATTGTATTGTATTGTATTGTATTGTATTGTATTGTGTTGTGTTGTATTTTTTGGTCTTTTTTGAGACAAGGTCTCACTACGTAGTTGAGGCTGGCCTTGAGCTCATTTTGCAGCCGAGGCTGGCCTCGATCTTGTCATAATCCTCTTGCCTTCACCTCCCACGTGTTGGAATTTCAGGGGTGCACCCCCACTCCCTACTGCTTACTTATATTTTCCACTGCTGGAACTGAACCCAGGGTCTCCTTGGCCTCATGCATGCTAAGCAACCTTTAGTATTATTGCTTTCTGTGAAACATTTATTTATCTTTGAGCTCTTCTATCCCTGTTATCTTGTTCTCAATAATTTATGATAATATTTTCTTGGGGAGCCGGGGAGATGGCTCAGTGGGATAAGCGCTTCCCTGGCAAGCACAAGGGCCTGAGTTCAATCCCCAGTTCCCTGCCCCCCCCCAAAAAAAGATAATATTTTCTTTAAATGCTAATCTTATTGGCTCCATACATTGTAAATATACACTACTACGTACTGGTTTGACTTTTCACTTTGCATCTTTTCTTTTTTTTCCCAGTACTGGGGATTGAACTTAGGACCCTACACTTATTCTACGGAGCTATCTCCCCAGGCCCTTCACTCTGCATCTTTTCATTGTAAGAAAGTTTTAACTTTAATATAATTAAATATATCATCCTGGACCTTTGGGATTTGTGATTTGTTTTTTTGCATTTTAAGAATGACATCTTTTTATGAGGTGATAAAAACATTCCCCAATATTTTCTTCGTAAAAATTTTAAAACTCATCTTTCATATTTAGGAGACTAATCCATCAATAATTAATTTTTATACTGCTATGTGTAATTTCATTTGGTTTCATTCATGAAATCCAATTATGCTAACCCTATACCTTGATAACCTACTACTTCCTCACTATTTACAATGTCCCTAATTGTCATAATGTCATATACGTCTGCAGCAGTCTCTGGCTTTTCCTTTCTTTTCCTCTGGCCTCCTTGCCTATTCTTTGACCAATATGACATGATTTTAATCAACTATTTTATATTAACATAAGACAAGTTTTCCCAATCTTGTTTCTTTCATTGTTGCTGTTGTTTCAAAATTGTGTGCTTATTATTGATCTTTTAGTTTATCTTTTGAATGTTAGAATTGATATTTTCTTTAACTTACCTCAGAGTAAATATTAGAACATTAGAGAACATATTAATATCATTTACTTCATGTATACTACATTAAAGGAGAAAAATGAAATAATCATTTGGACGCGAAGAAAACATTTTTTAGAAAAAATGGGGTATGCCGATGAATGTCCATTTTGTATCTGTGTATTCAAAGTGGTTAGGATAGATATATGGTTGCATTCTCTTAATGGATAGAATGATTTGTTCTAATGGCGTTTGTAAATAGGATCTCAAGTCCGCATCTTGTACAGCAATTAACCACTAAGAAGAATATATGCAGTATGTTATTTGTTGAAACTGTACTTCCGATTGGATTTGAAACTGTCTCATTGCTATCTGTTTATCAATAAAATTTTGAAAAGAAAAAAAAAGAAAACATTTTAAAAAATTTAACTCACAGGAAACATTCTTAGCAAAATTGTTATAAGAAGGAACTTCCTTAACTTGATAAACATATAAAATGTATCCATATAAAATGGGCAGCAAACAATATATGTGGTATATTGAATGATTACAAATTTGTTAGAATCACCTCCTTTAAGAATAGGAACGCATGTCTGCCATCATTCTACTGCCATCCGTCTTAGTACTGGAGGTTGCTGTAGACAGCAACTATGTTAAAAAAGAAATTAAATATGAGCTTGGGTTTCATTCCCCAACTTGTTTATTTAGCGCTTGATCAGCTCAGCCTAAATTCAAAGACCTTGCATTTGCTTTTCCTTTCCTCTCTGGATACCTGCTTATTAGCTCAAAGGGCCTAAGCAGTTGGATGGGAAAACAAAAGGAGAGCCCCACTAATTTTCTCTTTTAAAAAATATTTATTTATTTATTTATTTATTTATTTACTTGATACAGGGTCTCACTATACAATTTAGACTCATAGTGATCCTCCTGTCTCAGCCTCCCTAGTGCTGGGATTACAGGTGTGTTTTAAAGTTTTTACATATGTAGGATTTCTTTTTTCCACTGATCAGACAATATGATCTATATGACGACTACTGCCTGGACTGAGAGTGGCATGATGTCACCTGGGTCTTTCTACTTCTCTGTCCCACCATCCTAATACACAGCTTCAGTCACTAACCTTTTTTTTCCTTATTATTATTATCAGTGAAATGGCTTGCATACAGAAGCTGTAGGACACACGCTACTACTTGATCGCATCATATCACATAAGGAGAAAGTAATAGCAGGGTGTGCTGAGGCACGCCTGTGAGCTCAGCATTTGGGAAACTGAGACAGGAGGATTGCCATGAATTTGAGGCCAGCCTGGGCTACACAGTGAATTCAAGGCCAGCCTCAACTACATAGTGAGACCCTGTCTCGAGAAGAAGGAGAAGAAGAAGGAGGAGAAAGAGAAGGAGGAGGAGGTGGAGGAGGAGGAGGAGGAGGAG
>NW_004524716.1:6746020-6750717 GCF_000260255.1 Octodon degus | reverse complement strand
AGGAGGAGGAGGAGGAGAAGAAGAAGAAGAAGGAGAAGAAAGAGAAGGAGGAGGAGGAGAAGGAGGAGGAGAAGGAGAAGGAGAAGGAGAAGAAGTAGAGAAAAACCTAAACTCAGAATCACAAAATTCAGGCCAGGTATGAGATAAGTGCAAGGTCGTGAGTTCACTCTCTGGCACAAAAAAAAAAAAAAATCATAAATCACTCTCATCAACTTCTTTGCCTCAGAATTCAGCGTTCAGAGTCACATCCTAGAGTTGTTCACCAAAAATATGGGCTCTGCTCCTTAACTCAGCTCTGGACTTGGAGGGTTGGCTTCAGTAGTAGGTATCAGGAGGATATCTGTTCTATTAAAGAATACATAATTAGAATAAAAAGAACACTCTCAGCAGGCTACCCTTGCAAACACCCAGCTAGAAACGAAAGGCAAACGTCACAAATAGTAATTCAATACTCCTCTAAGGGTGCTGGAATTAGAAGAGAGGCTTACACCGCCAACAGCATTATGCACTCTGCATTATTTGGGAGAACAATTTAAGAAAAATTAGTTTCTAAATGTAACATTCTGAAGCCTCGCAACGGTATACATCCACAAACTCTCTGGGGGAACCGTCAGTGCAGCATCTACTGCTCACAGCCATGCTGTACAGATCATGTCCACAGTGCAGATCTGGGTAACCAGGCCAATGACACAGACTTATCTAGGGGTAGGGCCTCCCTCCCGTAACTGGACTGTATTTTGTAGGCCATGTATGGCTGTCCTGTAATTGCAGCCCTCCACCTTGCTTGGGCAGAGTCAACACGGCTTGGGTGTGGTTACTCAAAAGTATTGCCACAGTATTCTTGTGGATTCCTGCACATAACATGTCTGTTGTGGGAGCATTCTGGACAGCGTGTCCAAGCCTCTCGATGAAGTTTAATCAAAGCCCTGTTTCCTTCCTGTTGTTGCTTTTGGAGTAGCCTGTGTTCTCGGAGGCCTAGCTCTGACAACAGCACCTCCGCTGAACTTTTCCACAGCAGTCCTTGGGTTTCTGCCCCACCCCTCCCCTCTGCACGCCCCCATTTCCTCTCTCTCTGTTTTGACTCTGTGAGGCTCTCAGTAAAGTGGCTGAAGAGTAATGAACCCAAAATACCTAAGCAACGAATGAGTCACACAGTTCCGCAGCAGAGCTCTGGTGATCAGCGGGTATGTTGGGGGGTAAACAGCAGAGGCGGTGGCTGCCCAGGGATAGAAAGAGGGGGAGAAAAATAGAAACAACATGAACAAGCTGGCAGAGGTGGCTGACAGCAGGCTGAGTGGGCAGAGGGGGTGGGACACTTGGGTTTGCAAAGGTGAGATCAGCACTGTGGCTTGTCATGCCCGGGCTGACTCGCGCTAAGCCTAGTTTCCCGGGAATTGCTAAAACTGGGTTGTCTGGCAAAAGTCAGCTGGACAAGTCACCTAACTGCTGTCGTTTTCCAAATGTGGAAGTTAGCAGAACTGGGCTTAGAATTTTTTGTACAAGTTGCTACAAAGTGGCTCATCAGGGACCTGAAATGATCCCTGATCATTTCCTTTCTGATTATATGGTGATCTGGGTACCAAGAATCAAGGCAGAATTGAAATGTCTTCTTGGTGCTTTTTCATTTGGTGGGCTTCTTTTAGAATGCATCATTCTTCCGAAACTTTAACTTCAAGTGTAACAGTGGGATTGGGATAGGTGCGTCTAGGGAAACGACCCTGGGTAAGGCGTACTCCAAGATGAAAAGCTGCTGCAGAAGCGCTCCTGACCAGCACCAGCTTTGACCAGACCCTACCGACCTTTTGTCCCGATACATCTCAAACAAAAAAAGAGCAGATGAGACATTGGTGTGTGTCTAATGGTCTGACTTCATGGAGATCTGCCTGGCCAGCCCACAGCCTTTCTTTAAGACTTAAACTATCACAAGAGGCCAAAAAGGAAAACCACACGTACAAGGAACAGGGTGAAGGTGAACCTAGGACTATTAATATGATATGACTACTTGGGAATCTTTTGGGACTTAGAAAAAGATCATAAAATATCCTCTGATATGATAGGCTGTCCCAGACCATGAGGGTGGCAGGATTTGATTGCACGCTATCTAGCTCTTTTTGATCAAAACCAGGAAAATCAGGGACTAACTCAAAAACAGTAAAATAAAATTAGTTGATTTGGCTTTTTAAGCCACCAGCCTTGTTCTGCTTCACTCGACCCTGCTGTGGGGGCTGGTGTCCACCTCCGCTTTCTCTTGTAGCTTCCCCACCCCTACCCTAAATAAGTATAAAACCAGATGCCTGGACTTGGAAAGAGTAGAGCTCAATATCCAGAGGAGTGGGAAGGTGTCAAACAAACATAACTTTTCAGCAAGAAATAAAACAAAAAACAAAAAACTATTGCCCCTCTAAAGAAAGACCAGCCCCAAGGCTTGATAAAGGAGAACTTTCTGGTCTATAGTAAGTTCCTTAAAAGTGCTGCCCCTTGGCACTTTCTCGGCTGAACCTCCTGTTGAGTAACTGAAAATTCTCTTTGGAAATGATTTCTGAAAATCATGTCAGGGAAATCCATATTCTTGGCCTGAAAAGCTTTCATTTCAAAATGCCTTTTCAGACTGTCTAAACAGTACATGCTTGTTATAAAAATAAAAATTGAAAGCAAAAATTGTTCATAGTCCCCTTCCCTCATATCTTAACATATCCACGGGGTTTCTTTGCAGTCCTCGATGGGCTACATGTATTTTTTTTTAAACCCAGTTGCATTAATTCTGTGTACATATGTGTTTTACTTTTTGCTAAATGTATCTTATTGTTTTTTCTTCGTACAATACAGAAAATTAGACAAACATGGCTATCAATAGTTGCCTAGTAATACACTGAATTAACTACCTTATGCTTCGGATACTGAAATTTGTTACAAGCTTTTCAAATTATGTCTTCAATTAATGTATTAAATTTGGAAGTTATTAATTAATTTATTTAATTTTGCATCAATCCCACCATTTAGCCTTGTGACAAATGGCTTAGTGGCCTGCAGGCTGCAGAGGACCCTGGAGGACTCTTGGGAAACCTAGTCCTTCCTGAGTTGTAGAAAGGTCTTGTATGGGGATATTGGATAGTATAAAAAATTGCCTGAAGCGACGCCACCAGTGTATTTTCTTCTGAAATGTGACCCCCAAATCCCAAGTCCAGCTCACCATTTTCCAGCATCTTGAAGAAAAATAGATGACATTGTCAGCAAGTGAAGAGAACAGTAAAACCAAAAACATGGATAACATGTAGTTTTTAAAAGTAAAATAGCATTAGCATCTCTTTTTCTGCTTTATTTTTGGGTTTTCAGGTTGGACAATGCTGAAGTACGTTTCGAACTGCAGTGGGGGCCCGGAAGCAGACAGACAGAGCTGGCAGCAGTCAGGATGAGTGGAGTCAGTCATAGAGATAATTCTTTATTTGCCAAATAACTTAGAGTTATATAGGTGCCATTAAGGATTTTGAGCAAATGTTTTCTCTCAAAGTCCTGAGTCATACAGATTAGAGTCCTGAGGATGACAGAGGAGAATGTACTCTGCATTAAACACTTCTTAGTGCTTATTTCATGTAAAAATCTCAGCATTCCTAAATTAAATGCTCTTCTCACCATTTCACACATGAGACAAGAGCAGAAAAGCAAAATAACTCACCTATGGGGACACGGCTAGTAAGCATCAGAGCCAAGATCATACCTCAGGGCAGACTTCAAAGTTTGTGGTCTTTACCCTACATTGTGCTTTTCCCTCATTAAGCTTAACAGATAAGCATCCTTGCAGTAAAATGAGTTAATAGTATTGATCAAAGGTGGGGCTTTTGCTTAGATCCAGAAGTCACTACAGAAGCTCTGGCAATAAAGATGTCCCAGGCTAAGGCCAGGGGTGGGGGCGGTGGGCAGTATTAGAGCATTGGCCTAGCAAGTAGGTGGCCCTGAGTTGGATTACCAACACTAAAAAATTTTTTAGAAAGTCACAGGACATCTTCTACCTCCCATTTTCTCCAAGGCCAGCTGTTGGGAGCCTATTATGGTTGATGGAAATGGTTAATCATTTCTGCTTTACTTTTTAATGAATGAATGTATCATAATGTAAATGTCTTTTTCCTCTGGACTTGAGTTTTGTAATGTCAGTGACCATGTTGGTCTCCTTCACTGTCATATTCTCATCCCCGAAGTATATTGTCTTAGGCCACAAGGGCTGCTGTAACAGAACACCATACACTGGGTGGCTTATAAACAATTTATTTTTCATAGACCTGTAAAGCTCAAGACTAAGTTCCAGGAGAATTAATATCCACATCCTGGTTCAGAGAAAGCAATCTCCTAATTGTTCCCATGACAAAAAGGAAAAGGGAGCTCTCTGGGTCTCTCTCTAAGAGCAGTAAGACTTTGCCCTTATGACCTAGACATGTTTAATCACCCTGCCCCCAAACACCATCACACTGGGGATTAGACTTCAACATATGAATGGCAGAGGGTAGGGGGAGTCATCCTGTCTATAGCATAGATGTTCAGTAAGGTTTGATGAATGAATGAATGAATGAATGAATGAATGAAATATCGGGGCAAAATATGTGGGCTGCAATTAGGGATGGCTTATGATCCTTTCCCCATATATGGATATATGTCTCAAGATATGTAATCTGGATTGAATTGGCTCAAGTCCAGATAAATCAGGG
>NW_004524716.1:6727533-6745900 GCF_000260255.1 Octodon degus | reverse complement strand
GAGGGTTTTTTCCAGCATGAAGTGAAGATAATTTTTTTCTTTCTCTCTTCTTGATTGCTCCATCAAACTGGATATATGCTGGGTTTAACCAGCCAATCCCTCCTAAAGAGAATATTTACAGTATCTTGCTTGTTTCCCAAGGGGAAAATTGAAGCCGAAAGTGTACATTAAGCCCAGTGGTTAAGCAATTAATATTCTTCTTGAGAAATAAAAAGTAAGAATATTGCAAGTGGATTTTGTTATAAGCCTCCCTCTCCCAACTGCCTGAACTCCAGGAAAGTCCGATCCCCAGCCGAAGCCCATCTGTTACGTTTCTAGTGCAGCACTCCTCTGTTTATACTTGCTCATTTCCCTCACAGAGTGCCAGAAAAGAAAAAGGGATATTTAAAAAATTCATCTGCTAGTGTTTATGCAAACACATTGCTCTCCAAGTGTGGGTTGAGTCGTGTGAGTAAAGCAGACACAAATGCCTCTCACAGATCACAGAGTACTTGCACTAAAGAAAAGGAAAAAATATACACCCAGACATATGAAGTTGTTGGAGGATGCGCAGAAACCAGCCCCTGGTCAGTGACACATGACACGGAGAAGTTGGTGGCTTTGCCCCCTTCACTGGAATCGGTCCTCAGCTCCTCGCTGCACTTCTGCTACATGCTAGCCTCGCTTCCTCAGACAGTGTTCACAGGGGCTATGCAACTTGCATAAGATTATATAATTTATTTTGAAATTTCATGCTCTTTCTCCTGCACGAAACATCTTGTGTAAGATGTTTCTAAGGCTTAAAATCTGATGGTATTCCTAGTTAGAATGTAGAGCTAACATGGGCTCAGTGCTCACTTTAAGACAGGCAAAAGTCTAAGTCCTTGATATATGTTTGCAGGTTTAAACTTTGAGGGATGCAACTTAGGGGTCAAGCACTTGCCTAGCATGCATGAATCCCTGACTTTAATCCATTGCGCCTGGGGAAAAATAAAAACACTGTATAGATTTAAAGTACCTGCCTGTAAGGTAGATACTAGAATCAGCATCTTTTTTTTTTTTTTTTTTTTTTTTTTTAGGGAAGGGTCTACAGGGTGTTCAGGGTCTCACTACTAGATCGGACTCGTAGTGATCTGCTTGTTTACAGCCTCCCAAGAGCTGGGATTACAGGCATGCACCACCATGTCCAGTCTCAACTGCTATCTCAGCATGCCCCAGGGGTGTAGCCAGCACGGCAGGCCCGGGGATCGAACCCTGGTCCCTGCACCTGCTTGCAGGTGCTTTAATCCACTAGCTATTTGGCCAGCACTAAAATCAGCATCTTAAGGATGAAGAAACTGAGTTTACATGTAAGTCAGTTGGTCCAAATCACAAGGAAACAGCAGAGACAAGTCTGGATCCAGAGTCCAGGTCTTTCAGCACTATCCCAGCCCTTGAGGTGCTCTTTGAGGCACATTCTATTGCATACACCCCATCAGACCTTGTAGGCACCCCCCCACCCCGATATGATGGGGATTCCGCATCTCACTTCCCAGGGGCCTCTTCTTCTAGCTCACATCCCAGACCCTGTACCCGGAACCATCACACCTCAGTAGATCAGGACTGTTTCTGAAAATGAACTGAATGTTCTGCACCTCTTTTCAAGTTCCAGCATCAAATTTCTGGTTTGAGATTTCTCCATTAGTGTCAAGAGACTATTTCTCTGGCTGAGATCGAGGCCAGCAGGATACCCTCTCACCTGATACTAGGAGGAGATGAAGGGGACAGCCACATGCCAAGCTGGATGCCCTTCGTCCTCTCCTGGCCTCCCTGTCATGGTAGCTGCTCACAGAATAAAGTGAAGTCATGATCACCGAGGGCTGCAGAGCTCTCGCTGCATCCCAGAGACCACTGTGTCGCTGGCTCCACATCACCGTGTTTAGGAGGACAGAACCATGGGGAGGCAAGCGGGGACCTAGTCTCAGACCAGTGGGCACCATTTAGAGAGACTCAAGCACGGGAGTCAGGGACTCTGAAAGGCTTCCCTTTATCCCCAAAACATAGATCTCTTCATTTCAATAGATGAATCAGACTACAAGGGAGCAAATGACCAATGTGCTAAAATCAGTTTTTTACCTCTTGAGAATGTTCACAAGAGACATCAGGGTGATTCAGAGAAAAAGAAACTATGTTTTCTTTCTATATCTGAGTGGGATGAGCAATTCTGCAACAGCAGTGCACACACAAAGGCTAGGCAGATGTGAGTTTCAGCTGTAAGAATGAAATTGCAAAGCAGTCATACACTTGCTTCCTTCCTCTCTACAACAGCAGACAGTGGGAGCCCCAAGCCCTCTCTGAGGACCTGGTCTTTCCTCATTGAGGTCCCACATGATTATTTTTAGACAGTATAAAAACATGTCCAACAACTTCAACCACAATGTGCAGTGTGGGTAAACCACCTGCCTCTCTCTAGGCTCATGGTGACTGTGAGATCTTGGGTCCAAGGAATGGAACTACAGCCACTCTCCAGTGCCTCTAGGTGTCCCAGCCAGTGGCCAGACCAGAGAGTGGTCACGTACTGTTCTCATCAGTCACCCCTCACTCCCAACATGAGAGGAAGATGCTGACAGCCAGCAGAGAAGGAGCGGAACAGAGCTGGAGACAAGGGCTGAGGGAGGGCTGGTGAGATGGCTCAGTGGTCTAAAGCACCTACTTAGAACAAGCTTAGCAAAGCACAAGGACCGCGGTTCAATCCCCCAGCACCACATGCCAGCCAGCCCCGCCCCATGGTGGGCTGAGCTGGCCACACACACACACACACACACACACACACACATAAATAAATTAATTAATTAATTTAAAAAAAAAAAAAGAAGGGCTGAGGGATCTTGGAGATTACCACATAGTTGGGGAGGAGATTTAGCATTTAATGTTGCAAAAGGCTTCTATTTCTATACAAATGGAAAGTGGAATCTTTTCCAAGTATAGACAACTCCACAAGACATGGTGACACATATGACATGGTGACACATACTTATAATCGCAGCATTTAGGAGGCTGAGGCTGGATTTTTTTTTTTTTTTAAGATATTTAGTACAGAGTCTACAGGGTCTCACTACACAGATCAGACACATAGTGATTCTCCTGTTTTCAGCCTCCCAAGTACTGGGATTACAGGTGTGCGCCAACACACGCAGTCTGCATTGCCCTTTCAGCATGCCCCAAAAGCAGGCTGGCATGGCACGCCTGGGGATCAAACCCCAGTCCTTGTGTCTGCCTAAGCAGGTGCTTTAATTCTCTGAGCTATCTGGCTGGCCCCAAGATGGAGTTTGAAGTTGGTCTTGAACCAACTTAAGATTCTTTTTAAAAAAAATGTTTTAAGAAACACGGGTTGGGATGAGGTGAGGATAATGCCAAGTGTGGCAGTGCATGCTTGTAATCCCAGCTAGTAGGTCGGCTAAGGCAGGAGGATCACAAATTCGAGGCCAGCCTGGGAAATTCAGCAAAACCTTGTCCCACGATAAAAGATACAGAAAAAATAAACTATGCCTGGGGTTGCAGCTCATTGGCAAAGCACTTGACTGGAATAGGGGAGGCCTAAGATTCAATTCCTAGTACTGCAAAAACAAACAACAATGACAACGAACCACCTGGAAGTCATAATACCTGTGTGGCATCATTATTCTTTTTTTTTTTTTTTTTTTTTTTTTTGGCAGTCCCAGGGATTGAACTCAGGATCCTGCGCTTGCCAGGCAGGCATTTATTCTACTGAGCTATCTCCCTGGTCCATAGTAGTATTATTTTTGAAAATCAAATACAACTGTTTATATGAAGTGCTATTATTTAATAAATTGAGTTATATTCAGTAAATGTCAGTTCCCTTTTCCTCTTCCCCTCTTTCTTCCTGAAACACAGAGTTGGTCTAGACTAGAGGGGTGGGGACGGGACGTCCCCCGAATGGCATGCTGGCTCATTTTTTCCTACTTTTCTGAAGCAAGAGATCACAGGAGGAAACAAATAACCTACTGATCTAATCTTTTCTCCCTAGTCAACACTGTCCATCCTTCCTGGACTTACAAAAATGATCAAAATCCAGCTGGCTCTGAATTATTTAGCTACTTCATCAACTTAGGAATGGGTGTTCTGTTTATCTCTGTTGAGGGTGGGAACAAGGCTTTAAGAAAACCTGCCCCCAAAAGGTGAACACAATAGGGGTGGGGTGAGGCCTGGCCCCCACTCTGTTTCTTCCTGATCAGGGCAGATGCTGTAAACCCCGCCAGGTCCCCATCAGAGTCATAAAGATAAAGCTGAGTTTCCATCCGTGCGTCATGCAAACTCGCAATCACAGAGCCCTTTTCTGGCCCTGCTTACGTTTCCACTCAAGCACCAGAACTTCCAGCTCACTGAGGCCTCGCCCTACTTCCCCTCTTCTTCAACCACCAGAGAGCTTTCTTGAGTGAAGCCGAGGCTGAGGATGTGGGAGTCTTAGCTGCTGACACACGCAAGTGCTGACACTGGAAAGTACCGCTGCTGAATCAAAAAGCCACTTCTCAGAGATGACAGCGGCGCTGCCTGTTTGTTTCCTGGCGTGCTGCTGATGTGGCCCAGAACACAGAGGCCAACATCTTGCCTCTGTCCTTTCATGCTTTAGTTTCCTAGCTTGTAGGAAGGGTAGTGACAACAGAGGGAAATTGCTACCTACTGCCCAGCCTGTCATCACTACAAATGTGAATGACTTGGCCAGTCTCAGAATGCTAGGAACATTAATTACTATTTACCATGTACATCCTCTGAGATGAAAGGTGCCTGAGTTATGTAGAAAGCAATCAGTAAGGTGTGCTAAAGCATCCTTTAGCTTATAGGCTGAACTTTTATTTTGTTCAGGTAAAAAATGTTGGGTACGAGTTATTTTACTTCTTCCTTCACAAAATATTTTCTTCTGGCCCCTTCCAGGTCCAGAGAATAAACAGCTATGTTGGAGTACAAACCCAGTTTCTCCCCACTGAAATGCCCAGAATTATCATTTTTAAAATAATGAGCATATTTTGAATTCTTCATCGTAGCTA
Organism: Octodon degus; assembly: GCF_000260255.1. Classification (NCBI taxonomy): domain Eukaryota; kingdom Metazoa; phylum Chordata; class Mammalia; order Rodentia; family Octodontidae; genus Octodon; species Octodon degus. The sequence continues at coordinate 6,740,876 of NW_004524716.1, read as the reverse complement.
TACCAACTAAGGGGAGTTCTATGAAGGCTTTATTTTGATTTCTTTTACCTCCTCCTTTTTTTTTTTTTTTTTTTTAACACAATAGGTACAATTTGCAAGACTGCAATTCTCTGAGATCCTGCTCAACTTGAATCTTGAAAGCTGTCTTTGCTTCTGGTTCCATTTTCAAGAGAGCTTCCTTTCAGATTCACCCCGGGGATGCTGATCTCCGTTTGCTATTGGGCTATTTATTCTTTGCTCTCTTCCCAAACTTCAAGAGCAAAAATGGAAAAGTTTGCAAGAATCAGCTAAAATCTACCATTCCAGACCTCTGATGTAAGAGACACCAAGGGGCTGGAGTGGGCCTTCGCTTCTCTGATGAGAAGGGGTGTGAACAAGAGGAAGTGGTACCAAGGAGGGGCTGAGGGCTGAGAACTCAGCGGCACAGTCAGCACCTACAGACTGAAGGAGCCCTGGGGTAACAGGCCACTCAGAGCTGTCCTATCTGCCACCAAAAGAAGCACTGAGAAGTCACACTCCTGCACTCTGAGCACTCCTCGACACTATCAGTCCAGCTGCTGTTTGTGGCAAAACCAAAGCTCGGCCTTGTCTCTACTCCCTCATTGCTCCTTTTGAAAGCCATGCGTTTACACAAGCTCTGACCCTGGAAACTAATTTCTAATAGCAGCATGGCCACAGTGTGGCTTATATCCTTAAATAAAGTCATTATCATCATCAAAATAGTTTTAAAAACTGAGTTCCCACCCCTGGCAATTTTGCTTTGGATTTCTTGACAGTGCTACACAGTTTCTAGCCACTTCCCACCTTGTATTTTCAGTTCCTTTTTCCTTTTGCATCAACCTATTGAAAACTGCCAGAAAAAAAAAAGGAAGACAAATTATCTTTCTTAAAAATTTATCCTCACTAAATTAGTGAGACCCTGAACACCCTGCAGACCCTTCCCTAAAGTTAAAAAAAAAAAATTATCCTCAAACCAATGACTTAATTGAAGCACTCTTAGGCCCTCCATCTACAATGATGGGCAATGTAGCCAGACCTGGCAACTTTCTGAAGACAGCTGGGACCGTGTTTATCTCCATTTCTGCAACGTGGCCACCAGTCTACCTCTCCTACTGCTTGGTTGCTGTGCGAACAGTTATGAAATGAAGACCTACTGCCGGAGCTTAGGCGCATAGCGACAATTCTCTTCTGAACTCAGTCAGAAGACTGGCATGATGCCTTGCCAGGTAGCATTTAGTGATCACAGGGCTGAAGCTTTTTCCAAGATTCAGTGTTTTCATGAGTGCTCTTAATAGCTAACAATAAGCAGAAGAAGAGAAGTGACCCAAACGCAGTCTACCCTGCAAGGTGTCAGGTGTGGTTGGTCTACCAAGAAGGGCGATTTTCACAGTTTTGTGTTTTGCCAATCATTTTGGAGGTTAAAAATCCCCCCAGCATCAATTAACCCCACAGATTGCCACATACCAATGCAAAAAAAGAAAAAGAAAAAAGAAAACATATTTACTGGGAAGAAAGTCAAAGCTTTTGCAGAAGAGAGGGACAATGGAAATTTAACAAAACTCAGGATCCCCAGGGCTTAATGATTTCAAAAAGCTATTTATTGAACTTCTTTGATTCCCCTGAGAAATTAATCATACATAATATTCCAATAATTTTTATCTTGGTATTGAGTTTACAGGGTAAATCTGTCTGTTTTATTGCTTTTAGTTTTTTGAACCAGGGTTTCACTATGTAGTTCAGTCTAACCTTGAACTCACTATGCAGCATAAGTTGGCTCCAACACCCAGCAATTTTCTTGCCTTGACCTCCCAAGTGCTGGGATTATAGGCATGTGCCACCACACTCAGCTTGAATCAGCCAGGTGACTTATGTGCAGAGTTCCTTCATCTTCTTATGAAGTGTGAGATGAAACGGAACAGCTGTAGCCTGAGCTCCCAAACCCTTGAAATGTTTAGAATTCATGGATTAGTTCACTTGATTGGTTAAAAATGTTTCTCTCTATAAAAACTGGTAGGTAAAGAAAGAAGGGTCCAAAGTGCTCACCAAAATGGCCAGATGTCCAAACACACTGTAGGCCAAAGTCGTGGCTTCAGAGAAAAGAAACTTGGGCAGCAGGATTGGATGACGCCTTTCTGAGGTCAAGTCTCTTGGGCCCCAGCTTCTGCTTGCAGGCAGTGCAGCTGGGCACCAGGGCTTCAGATACGCAAGTGTTGGCTGGAAGAGGAGATCAAAATAATCCCCATTAAGTTCTCATTATCCTAAAAATTAGAAACTCTAATGAGAGGCTTCTAGCACTAGCTGAGCAGCAGGAGGGCACCTCTGATGGATGCTGCCCTTGGTAAGATGTCACTGCTGTCACCATGGGCAGCCCCACTGCCCGACTGCCTCAGAGCAGTGCCAGCAAGGTTGATCAGACACCCGGGCTCAGAAGCCAAGATGAAGAGACAGGAGAGCTGCCTACACGCGTGAGACAGCATTGACAGAGACTTGGCTACAAGGGTGATGGTTTTAACGCTGAGTTTTGTTAGCCGTTCCTCAGAAATGCTCTCAGAACAGATTTGACTTCTTTCTTCATAAAGTGCAGCACTGTCTAAAGACAGGTAAAATGCCCATTAAAGGAAGCACTCACCTCTATGGTTCTAAAACTGGTTCTCATCATATTTCAAGTTGGGCAACCTCTGTAAGAAGGCAACCAGGGAATGTTCATTTCTCTGGCAATGAACAACCGTGGAAACGCTCTTTTTGCAGACCTGCCAAATGGCTTTCAGTGTTTTCTGTCAAAATACTACATGTCACGGGCCCTGCACCACATCTTGGCATCATGAAGTCCAGTAGTGCAGCAATATCTTATGACTCTGAGCCAAGAGTGTGCCTGGCAGCACTTGGCATTGGGCAGCAAGCCTTCAGGGTGCTCCAAGCTCCCTTCAACACACACCTACTGAAGCAAAGCAGAGATTGTCAAGTGGCAAAGCCAGCGATATTACCCGGATGTGTAATAAATCTATGTGGTGCAATAAATTAAGGCAAGGCTCTGTTCTCACTTTGCAGGGCGCCAATAGTTTTATTGTAACAGCTTGAAGATGTGAGTTTTCCTTTTTAGGCAGAGTAGAGGAAGCTGTGAAACGTGACGACAGAACAAAAGGGTTCTCAGGAGTAGTTTGCAAGACAGGTACTGTACATGGGTCAGCTCATCGAGACATCCAACACAAAACATTTTTATGCTTCATGATATTAGGGAACTGTAAAGCCTTACAATGCCCATAAGAAGTCATTTGAAATCATTTTCACATCAGTGCCTTGCCGGCTCTGTTCTGTGGAGCTGACCTCCCACATCAGATGTACAGACTTTCATCAGTGATAAATCTGAGCTGATTGTAAGAGCACAAATTGGTTCTGGAGCTCATTAAAGCCAGCAAATGAACCCTGGTGAATTCCGGCCTAGGCTCGGATTGTGAGAGTCTTGTCTATTTGGTCAATTACAGCTCTGGGGGTGAAAAGACGGATGGTAAGAAACCCTCAGTCTCCCAGGATTGTGGTCTACTCAGATGTCTGTCCAGAGATGCACATGTCCTGGTACTTCTCCCTTCACATCACATACCCCCGAGGACAGGAGGCCAGGGTGGGTCTTGAAACATGTTTGACCATGTTCTAAGCCCAAGCAAGATTTTCAGTCACCTGATATTTCATTATCTGTATTTACTTTTGTCAAGACTCCGCCTCTTTGGCTGCCAGTTCTATTTCTATTCTCTTTTACAACACAGCTCTAAATTTGGAGAAGAATGTGTTTTAAAATTTTTATTGGCACATATTAGCACCTCTTTTTTTTTTTTTTTTAGAAACTCAAATATTATGCCATTTAAGATTTCTTAACCCTCTGGTTACAAAGCCTTCCTTCCATCTTTCTCTTCCATCTTCACCTAGACTGGTAAGCTACTTCCCCCTAAACTAGAGGACTGATGTTCTCCTTTATGTACCACCATATGCCCTGAACATACTAATCTACTGAGCACATGATTGATAGGCAACATAAAATTCTCTTATAATTTGAATTTCAAAATAATCTTCCATCTACCTTACTCCATAACCACAACTTTGCTCCTCTAGTTTGCCATGTTCAGGCCCGAAGATTTATGCACTTGTTATGGCCTTCCAGCCAAGTATGACCAAATCCCTTGGAAATCCCTGAGGCAAAGGCCTCACTCACCTGGGATACTCCTTACAGTACTCATGTGCTTCAGTTTCATCTATTAACTGCAAATGCAGACATAGGAAACTTCATTCTCTGCATTTAAGTATTCCTGTGAATTTTTGTTTTTTTCTTACTTTTCCCCTACTACATTCTACCTCTAGTTAATCTATAACATCCTAGAAAAATTGAGATCATAATTTCTGAATGTCATTTGAATTTGGGATTTGCTCAGTTAGCTCAAAATTAATATTGTAAGGGCTGGCCAAATAGCTCAGTGGATTAAAGCACCTGCAAGCAGGCACAGGAGCCAGGGGTTTGATCCCCAGGCCTGCTGTGCCAGCCCTGTCCCCAGGGTGTGCTGAGACAGCAACTGAGACTGGGCATGGTGGTGCACGCCTGTAATCCCAGCACTTGAGAGGCTGTAAACAGGCAGATCACCACAAGTCTGATCTAGTAGTGAGACCCTGAACACCCTGTAGACCCTTCCCTAAAATACAAAAAAAACATGTTGGAAATTTACTGGAAATATGTTTTCTACTTTCTGGGCTCAAGCTAAGTTTTTTTACACACAAATTTTGGCATCTAACTTATCAAGGTATTGAAAGGAAAAGAACATTACCAACTTTTTTTCTGGGCATTTCTCTATCCAACTACCCCTGCTCTAGTGCAGGCACATGTACACACATGCATGCATGTACACACATGCACTGAGAGAGAGAGACAGACAGACAGACAGACAGACAGACAGACAGACAGACAAACAGACACAGACAGAGAAAGAGAGAGAGACAGACAGACAGACAGACACAGACAGAGAAAGAGAGAGAGAGAGAGAGAGAGAGAGAGAGAGAGACAGACAGACAGACAGACAGACAGACAGACAGACAGAGAGAGACAGAGAGACAGAGAATGGGGAACATGGATAGAGTTCTTCCTTGCATTCACTGTAGGTTGCATCATTGTTTGGAAGTTACTGGTTCTCATCCAGGAGCAGATATGGACCAAGTCAGAGGTTTTAGCACAGCCATATAAAGTAGCATAAAACTCAGGCTCAAATCCTTCCTTAAGGCTCCTCTGGCATGTGGTCTTCTAAACAGATTCATGTTAACAAGCACTTACTGAGTGCTTACTTTTACCCTGAATTTTATTATTGCTTATAATATCTAATTTAACTTAATCATTAATCTTTAAGGTACATATTAGTACTCACAATTTAAAATTGAGGAAACAGGGGGCCTGCCCCTTAGCTCAGTTCTTTAAGTGGCTGCTTCAACAAAGCAGTCAGGCTCAGGTTGCTGTGGTTCGATTCCCACAACTCCAGCCAGCTAAACCTGCCCTGAAGGCATTCGGAGCAAAAAAATAAATAAATAAAATTGAGGAAACAAATAGTAAGATGTATTAGATGACTTATACTGAGTAGAGAGCCAGAAGTTTGAATTCCAATCCCATTTCTTCTTGTGTGATGTTCGAATTTTGTATATAAGAGCTAGCTATATCTACACACCTTGGTTGTTCTTCAATAATCTACAAAACACAGAAATCCTATTATGTTAAATACGGTTGTAACAAAATCTCCTGCAGGAGATGTCTTTGGTTCCTGTCCTTCATCTAATAAATAATGAGTACTTTGTATTTTTATTTGTTAAATCTAGCAAAAATAGTCACAATGCTCTGCCTTCTACAAACTCAGGTAAACACATATTGAGGCTGCTTAGTTACCAGTGTACATAGGCTTGAATTTTGTTACTGAATATAATACTAATTACTGTATTAGTATAATACTACGGCAAACCTTCCAAATGTATTTTCCCTCCATTTATTGAAGGCTGGGTTATTCTGGTGACAGCCTTCTTTCTGATACTGCAGCTCAGCACAAGCTTGTCTCTCCTGATAAGGAAAGACTTTGCTTACTTTTGGCACATTCTGGCCCTGAGCCTACACCGTGCAGTTTCTTCCGTGGCCAGCTGTGGCCCGCCTGGGGCTCATCCTTACCAACCTCTGTCCTGCAGGGATCTGTGACTCCTGTGAGGGGCTGCAGAGCTGCACAGATGAGCAGCTGCTTCCTTCCAGATGACAAAGTTTGCAGAAGGAAGTGGCAGCCGGGCATGGTAGCACTCGTGAGGCTGAGGCAAGAGGATCACTGTGAGCTCAAGATCAGCCTGGGCTACCTGGCAAAGGATAAGCAGGCTAAAGCATAGCACAAAACATGTAAGTAGGCATCATATATGCCACCAAACAAGCTACTGTGGGCGCAGGGCTGGGGCTCAAACCCAGGACTCCCGTGTGGTGAATGCATGCTCCACTGCTGAGCTACGGCCCACTCCAATGTAATCTTGATGCCATGCACACCCTGCACCTGCCTGGCACCCTGCACCTTCCACCACCCAGAAGACCTGAGCTGTAGAACCAGAAGCTGCTTTTAATGGCCACCTAGAAGCCAAGACCTATCGCGGCTCAGATCACACCCTGCATTAAAAACAAATACAGCACAAAAGACCTCAAAAGGTGCTGTTATTTATTGTTTTGATCCATATGCATAACTGAAAAGTTAATTATTTCTTTTGTGAAGATTTAAATTTTTTTCAAATAGTATGAATTTTTTATGATCCCAGAATAAAATATTACAACATATTTCATAATTATATATTATTAAAATAATATTCCATAATTATTAAAATAATATTCCATAATTATTTTTTCTATAAAAAGTGTCTTATGTCTATTTATCACTCTCTTAGTTTTTAATCAAAGCCCTATGAAATTTTGCACCCTTTAAAAAACTACACATTGAAGATGAGATTAGGGAGGCTGCAAGCAGGTAACCAATTTGCCCAAGGAATTGGCAAATGGCAGAGTTTGCATTTAAGCCTATGTCTTTCATTCAAGAACTGCATACTTTTTTTTTTTTTTTTAATTTTAGGGAAGGGTCTACAGGGAGTTCAGGGTCTCACTATCAGGTCAGTCTCATAGTGATCCGCCTGTTTACAGCCTCCCAAGAGCTGGGATTTAAAAACATGTGCTGTATTTCCTTCAGAGGCATGAAGCATTCTCTTTGTTAAGCAGTCAGGAATCTCCAGGAGGAAGAGCAGGTAGGTGGCGAATGGCCCACGTGGTAGGATTACACTGGGTGCTGCCCGGGTAGCGTACCTGCGTACCCCGAAAGACTCGCCACACAAGTTGGACAATGCCTGAGCTGGTCCATGCTCACGTTCAGCTGGACAGTCCACTGATCTATCGCTTAGAAATCACAGCAATGCCAAGATGCCAAAACATGACTTTAAATGCTTTCTTATTTTCTGTACTTATCTCAAGATCCACGGGTAAGAAACAATTTGTAAACCAGTGACAATCTGTACACCACATTTTGCATAGTACTAATATAGATAGCATAAGCTTAGCATATAATTATACACAAAAATGAATGGATTAGGGCTTCTTTGTATTCTCTCTCTCTCTCTTCCCTACACACACACACACACACACACACACACACACACACTTCTCGAGTATTTAATGGGACTATAATAATGAACAAAACAGATCAAGTACCTGCCTTCAAGAGACTTACATTTTAATTCAACAAATGTTTTGATATCCAGTGGTCCAGGTGATATGTTAAGGCCTTTTGTTCAACTCATTCAATTTCTCTGAATAAGTTTTACCATTTTCAAAATGAGGCTCAGAGGCCTATTTATAGTGTTATTTGTAGAACTAAATGAAGATACTGTGGAATCATTGTCAGAACTGCAAAATGGCATACATACACTAGGTCATATTCTTTTTTTCATGTGTCTTTTTTGAGAGCAGGTAGTATATCTTCCTTGCTTTTGTATCCTCTATAAGGATAAGGTCTTGGTAGGTAGCAAGCCCCAGTGAAGGTTTGCTGAGTAAATATGAATAAGGCCCTGTATGTGTGAAGACATTTTGTGTTTAAAATATTATATCTGTCCCTCATATTCTTTTTTTTTTTTTTGTATTTTAGGGAATGGTCTATGGGATATTCAGGGTCTCACTACTAGATTGGTCTCCTAGTGATCTGCCCCTTTACAGCCTCCCCAGAGTTGGGACTACAGGCGTGCACCACCACACCCAGTCTCAATTGCTGTCTCAGGATGCCCTGGGGGACGAGGCTGGCACAGCAGGCCTGGGGATTGAACCCCCAGCTCCTGTGCCTGCTTGCAGGTGCTTTAATCCACTGAGCTATTTGGCCAGCGCTATATATTCTTAAAATCTATTGCACCAACGGGAAAAGTACATTAGGTATGGCAGAGTAAAGAATACGAAATTCTACTCTTGCGTTACAGCTTCTGCCAGGATCAATTTTTGAAAAGCTCTTCAAGACATATTCAGATTATAATGTAATTCACTACAAAGACCCTTATATCTAGTACATATTTAGAAATGTACTTTTAGATCTTGAACTCTTAAAAAGCTGTAACAAGATTTAAACCTTCACTGTATTTTTTCCTTCCCACCTTTGTATGAGATAAGATTCAAGGATGCAAGGGTTTAAACAGGTTTGGGGTATGGTAGAGGGGATGGGAAGTATCTGCAGCATGCAGAGAGAATTTAATGAGTTCACAGGAAAGAGCAGGGAGTTTGCTGTACCTGTGAGGTGTAGGGAAAAGTAAGGCTGGAAATTGGGCTGGAATTGCACAACTGAGCAAGTGTAGTTAGAGTAGCTTGTACGTAATATGATGGGAAACTACTGATAGCTTCTACAAAAGGTATTAAAACTTGTTCACGTTATTTTGATCTATTCTCTGTGGCATCTGATGCAATCAATCTTTGGAATTTATCTTGAAAAATAAAAAAAAAAAGGTAGTGATGATCTGGCCACTGCTTAGGAAGATGATTTGGCCAAGAACGTGACATGAACTGGAAGTGAAGCAACTAAGCAGGAGGCTGAATGAGGAAGTAGAGCACAAGTCCAGACTAAGGTGTTCCGTGCTTAGTGGAAGCAATGGAGCTGGTGAGGAAAGAGCAAAAAGAACAGCCATTACATAGGAAACGTCTATAGCCATGCTGGACTGTGTAGTAGGCCCTCACCATACACAGCCACTTAAATATAAATTTTATTGAAATTAAATAGGATTTGAAATTCAGTCTCTCAGCTGCATTAGCTAGATGGGTAGTCACGCGTGGGCTCATTTCCACCTTGGTAGAATGTGCTATTGGACAAGGCAGACTGATCCAGTTTGGGGACTAACCAAGCACAGGGATAAGCAAAAAGATTAAAGGATATTGAGGTCCGGCTGCTTGGTTAATGAGAAAGGTGGCCACGAGCAGGAGGAGGAATAGCATGAGTTAGGAGGAAAGAAGTCAATCAGTTTCCGTTAAATGTCTGGTGAGCTAAGAGTTGCACACAAATGATTATGTGTCGTCAGTGTGAGGAAAGCAAAGTACTCAGTGGGTCTCCCAGCATTTGTCAAAGAGCACAGGGCAGCACTGACTGGCTTATCCCCTCCTGTGCTCAGCTCCTTCCCTAGTCTTAGCAGCTCTCTTGGCAGGGTACCAGTGGGTGGTTTGGTTCCTTACCCTCTGCAGGACCAATGGCCAGCATGCGCTGGCCCGAGGGAAGCACCCAAAGCCTTTGCTCCTTCCCTACTTCTTGGTACAAGCTGGAACCCTTTTCTCCTCACAGATCTGTGTACTTCCACTCCCCTAGTTGCCTCACTTCCACATGCTTAATCCTCGGAAAGTCCCCTTGCCTTCGCTTATTTATTGCTTCTTCATTTTAAAGCTATTCCTTGCCATGGAGACTATTTCTTTGTACGTTTTACTCTCAGCTTGAGTTCTGAGATCTTTCACTATAATCACTCTCTTGCCTAGCACTCCAAGCCTCTCACTTTCAGCAAACCCCACTCCTGGTCAAATCTGACTGTCCCACATGATAGTATGTGGCTGGAAGAGAATCACACCACTTAACTAAGTGGTCTCACTCTAAATATATGACCACCAACTCAAGAGGGTCCTAAGCATTGTCCACATTGTGCTTTGTCAATCACTTTTCCATTCTTCAAGGAGATTATTTCTCACCTTCTTCCAGCACCTTATAAACATCCAACAATCCCTCCCCACTCACAGCTTTGCATTGCACAAAATAAAGAATGCACCCAGATCACACCTTACCCCATCAGCCCCTGTGAGGCAGCCATCACTTATGGCATCTAGTGTAAACCAGGAAAAATGTACACACACAGTATGTGTGTGTCCATGACTATGCTGGATGCCAAGCTACTGAAATGTTCTACTTCTCAGGTAGAGCAACTAGAAAAGTGCCCCTTCCTCCGGGCTGAACTGGTTCCATGAGGCAAACACCTGGTAGCAAATCAATTAAATTTCAGCTCCCACCTGCCCCCTTGCTCTGCTGGGGTCTGAGTATGCCATTGTCAAATGGAGAGCCAAATCTCCCTGCAGTTGCACCCATGCACTATGCCTTTCCTCAAAACACAGTCTGTGGGGCCAGAGAGATAGCTCAGCCGACTAAGCGCCTGCTTAGGCAAGTGCAGGGACCACATGCCACACTGGCCCTGCCCCGGGTGCCTGAGCCAGCTACCGAGACCAACCATGGTAGCACATGCCCATAATCCCAGCGCTGGGGAGGCTGAAAACAGGAGGATCATGTCCAAGTCTGAGCTGCATAGTGAGGCCCTGCACCAAATACACGAAAAAATAAAAAACAGTCTGTGAATGTGCTGTCCTTGCTCTTAAGCAAGGCCCACCCCTTCCCCTCTGTCCTATTGCTTCCTGCCGACTTGCTGACAGTCTTTCATTTGTCTTCTCTTGTCTTTTGTGTCATCAGCTTCACCTCTCTGAAGCTGATTCCAGCATATCAACATGGAGAGGCTTCTTCTACTTTAAAATATCCTGCTTGACCCCAGTAGTCCTCTAACTGGTGCCCATTTCTTAGCCGCTCTTCACAGAAAAGCTCTCCCTCACCTCTTAAGGTCCTAACACACGGTCTGGGTTACTTTTCTCTCATTGCTGGGACAAAATACCCAACACCCAAAACGAAGGAAGGAAAGGTTTATTTAGCTCACAGTTTGTGCAGGTTTCAGTCCACACTCGGCTGGCTCCAAGGCAGAGCGGCACATGGCAGAGAGCAGCAGTTCATGGCTGCAGAAGACAGCAAAAAACAAAGGGAGCAGTAGCAGCTGCAGCAGCTAGCAAGTCTCTCTCCCTGCCTTGTATTGTATACAGGTTATCCGCCCCAGGGGGATGCAGCACCCACATCCATAATCCCAGCATTGGATTATGAATTAATCACAAACTCTAGAAGCCCACCCCAAAGACTATATGAGGCTTTGGGGAGACACCTTGACACAAACCTTAACACATACCCTAGTCAGACCTTTTCCCCTCTGGCTGTTTTGCAAGAATTTTCATCAAGGTCATCATGCAGCATTTGAATGCTCTGTCCTTAGCTTGGGATATAGCTTAGTAGACTGCTTGCCTAGCCTATGCAAAGCCCTGGATTCAGTCTTCTGCCCTGCAAAAGCAAAACAATAAAACCCCCAAAACAAATAAAAAGAAAAAGCCCTAGCCATCTAACTAGCCTGATCGCTGGCTCTCTCCTTCCTAATTGCCCCTTAATACCTAATACTCTGCTTGCCCCCTTTCACACACACTCTCACATTAGGGACTGAATCCAGGCTCTGCACATTGAGCTACATTCCAGCCCTGTTTAAATGTTTAACTTTTTTTTTTTTTTTTCCAGAACCGGGGATTGAACCGGGGATTGAACTCAGGCCCTTGTGCTTGCCAGGCAAGTGCTTATTCTACTGAGCTATCTTCCCGGCCCCTAAATGTTTAATTTTGATACAGGGCTTCCCTAAATCTCCAGGTTGCTCAGGTTGGGCCTGTACGCCCCATCCTCCTGCTTTACCCTTAGGCAGTTTGGAGATTATAGGCTGGGGTCACCACATCTGGCTCTTCTCCTAAACCTCCAAGTACTGGAGCCCTGCTTAGTCCTCTCTTTTTATGTGGTTCTATGTACACCTGAGCTTAAGAGCATGTATGTGCCAGCGAGCCCCAAATTTGTATCTCCAGATTCATGCACCCAATTGTTTACTCAACATCTCCACTTAGATATTTAATTGGCAGCACCTTAAACAGAGAATTTTTTTTTTTTTTTTGGTGGCACTGGGGATTGAACTCAGTCGCTTGTGCTTGCCAGGGAAGCGCTTATTCTATTGAGCCATCTCCCCAGCCCCACCGAACTCTTAACATCTCAAACTCCAGATTTGCTCCTCCTTGCGGATGTTCCCTGTCATTAAGTGCACCACACCTAACCCAGTCAGGAGGGCCGGAATGTAAGAACCATCCCGGCTCTTCCCCCCCACTGTCCCCTCACCCAAATCCATCCCAATAGAAATGTATTAAATAAAACTTTTTTTAAAAAAAGTGTATATACATAAATAACCTTTTTCTTATGCTGTCCTCCTAGTCCAAGGTAAAATGAGCAACCTCCTTCTGGTCCCCGGGGTGCTTCTCTTTCTTCCCTACTATGTATTAGGCTCCTTCTTTCCTCTCCTGTGCTGTATGTGGATGGAGGTTTTCTCTGACAGGCAATGTCCGACCAGCTCTAAAGTCACTCCCCGGCTGCTTATTTGTCTTACCACTATCACTACCCGAAATTGTTTCGTCTTCCCTCTCTACCTATATTAGCATGCCAACTCCTTCAGGGCCTTGGCTTGTCTATAGCTTTATCCTGTGTCTACAACGGAGCCAAAACATATTAGGTGCTCAGTTAGTACTTATAGAATGGATGCGGCCCCTCCCAATTTTATTCCAGCGAAATCTTTGACCCTTCCCCTTCCCCAACCCGCACTCAGCGAAACCGATAGTCTCTTTGCAGCGCGCCGCACGACTCTCCCCACCCCCCTCCTCGCGGCTCCTTTAAGCGGACTTCGACCGCCACGGAGAAGGCGGGGCCGAAACCTCCCGGACGCGCCGGGGGCGGGGCGGGGCGAGGGGCGGGGCCTGCGTGCTGCGTGCGTGCGCGTTCTGGAGGCGCCGCTGCCGCCGCTCCCGAGGCTGCTGCTGCCGCCGTCGCCGTCGCCGCGCAGAGCCGGAGCCCGAGCCGGAGCCACGGCCGAGAGGAGGGAGGAGGAGGAGGAGGGGGAGGTGGAGGAGGCGCCGGACCCGGGGG
>NW_004524716.1:6722158-6727362 GCF_000260255.1 Octodon degus | reverse complement strand
GGGCCGGAGCCAGCCGCGCCCGCGGACGGAGCCGGCCGGCCGTGGCTGGGCCTGCGGGAGCCGGCCGGGAGGGGCCGGGCCGGATTCGGGAGAGAAAGAGGACATTGTGTCCCCCACCCGGCAACTCTTCGAGGTGTCAGGGCTCAGGCTCCTTGCCCTCGCCGTCTCCTCGGACGCCGCTGAGAGATGGAGGAGACTGGCCCTCGCCGCCCGATTTTCTCCCTTGCTGCCCTCAGACTAGGGTCGGAGCTTCTGCAGCCGCAGCTCGCCCCTCGCACGAGGGGCTGGAGGATTGGGCGCATTTTCTGTCCCGTGCCCTGCTGCAGAGGCTGGGCGGGCTGGAGGGCTGCGCGCCCCGTGTGCTCCTCTGTCAGGCTTCAGGGACCCCAGTCCCTTCCTTTATTCCCTCGTGGGAAGGGCTGACATCTCGCATCCCCCTCCATTCCCAGCCCCTTTCCCGCCCTCTTGCCTCCGCGTCTTCTGTGGCATGCCATGTGTTCGCCTTTTCAGTACAGCTTTTTTTTTTTTTTTTTTCTTGCATCTCTTCTGCTGCTTTTAATTTTTGTTGGGAAAGAGGTCACGGTGTGATTCTTGTCTTCCTTCAAGCTAGGGTTGGAGAGTGTCGGCGTGGTCGGCTTGCCACTTGCCCCTCAGGAAGTTAAGGAATTGTGTAATTTACTTATGTAGGAGGAAGAGGGGAAGACCGTTGTGCCTAACTGGAGATCTCACGGGGCTGAAAACCAGAGTTCAGGAGACCTTTGACCTCTTGGAAAAAGGACTAGCAGTGAGGAGTGATGTGCCGTTTTTCTTTTGGGGAGGTAAAATCGATTCTTCACTGATTTGAAGGGAGGATTAACAGGACAGGTCACTACTGGCTGAGCCCTTACAGGTAGCCACCGTTTCTGGTTTCTTCAGCTGCAGATGATTCTGTTTTTCATTGTAGTAAAAGTAAAGTGTTAGCTGTTGGATTTAACCAGTGGAGCCTACTTTCAAAGCCGTGCTGAAGGGCAGTCTCACAAGAAATGCTGCTAGAAACAGGATTTGGAAACTTTCTTTGGGTTTCCTGTCAGAATGTGTGGGGGTGGGCATGTTATGTGCAGTTTTCTTTTGGTGTAATTGATGTCTGCACTGTTTTGACATAATAAGCACTAGATAAGCCTCAGACTCTTTTGTCTTTATGTGCTTTCCTGTAACATTGTCTATTTTGAAGTTATAGTTTGATATTTTCTAGTGTGATGTTTCAGTGACTTGTCATTTTGAATTATATTCTATTTCAAATATGATTAAGTGTAAAGCAGTAAGGATTATATGTGTTCAGTATTTGTTGACTGAGTTTAATGATTACAAAGATGTGTCTAGGTGTTCCATATCTTCTCTGTCCTTTCAAAAGGTACCTTTTGTAAAAACACCTCATTTCATTTCCAGTATATAAAATGATAATTCTTAAGCTTTTCTAGACTGTTGACATCTTTGAGAATATGATGAAATATCTGGACCATGTCCTAAGAAAAAAGTAACAGGCAATTACCAATTTTGCTTTCAGTTTCAGGAATCAACTGAAGCCCATCTTAGACACTCCTTTTTAAAAAGTGAACTGGCCTGGGAGATAGCTCAGTGGCACCGCACCTGCCTGGCATGTGCAAGGCGCTGAGTTCGATTCCTGGTACCAAAAAAAAAGTGAACTGGGTGGGGTGCTGTGATCCCAGCACATAGGAGGAAGAGACAGGAGGATCACTGAAAGTTTGAGGCTGGCCTAGGCTGCATAGTGAGTTTAGTCAGCTTGAACTACATTGTTGGACCTCCTCACCCTCCCCCAAATAGTGAACTGGAATCCCAGATAATACTCAGTTTCAGATAAAAACTGTTTAGAAGCCTTTGTTCACTTTTTATTTGGCTTCAGGAATGAAAACATCTACACTTACAGACCAACCTTTGAAATTTAAGAGATTTTATTACAATTTTTATGGGGAAATTTTTCATCAGTAATTATTAGCAGTTTTAAACCAATGGGCCCATGGCTTCTAGAAGGAAATAAGATTGTTCTCTAGTTACTTTCACAGCTTAAAATCATGACTGCTTTATGGTTTTTATTTGTACAAACTTTTTAGTAATATGATAAGCATTTCAAAATATAAAGTCAAGTCATTTGTTTTCCTTTTTCAAGTTCGTTTCATATGCATGGTTTTTCTTGTAGTTAATAGTCATGTCATTCTTTAATATTAATTCAGCAAGTTTTTACTGGATGTTTACTATGTGGATAAAACAATGTTCTTGTTGTCATAGTTTATACTCTAATCGGAAAGGATGTGCCATGGCCAAATGAATACAGTGTGTCAGGTGATGAAAGCTACGCAAGAATCAGGTAGATGGAGGGGCTGGAGCCCTGAAAGGAACGATTCATGTGTGTTCTCTAGGCCACCTGTGAGCAAAGTTCTGAGTGGTTGGTGGACAGGAACCGGAGGGAAAGCGGGGAGGCTTGAGGTGACAAGTGGCTGCAGTTGCTCTTAGATGTTATAGACCATAGTAATTTTCTTTTGGGTAAGATGGGCAGCTATTGCAAGGCTTTGAGTAGCAAAGAGATCTATTCTGATTTAAATTTGTAAACATCATTCTGGCTGCTATATGAAAGTGAACTTGGGTAGGAGGAGATGAGTAGCATTGAGTAGATCAATTAGTAAGTAAATCTACATTAAAAAATTTTTTTTAATTGCAAAGCAATCCATTTTTCCTGTTGTTGGGGACTTAGGTAGTTTCCCTCCTTTTCTCCATTAAGATATTATGAAGTTAATATTTATGTAGGCAACATAGGTTTTCTTTTGGAACATTTTCTTGGGATTCTCTTCCACAAGAATCAAAATATATGAACATGTTTGTCTGCTGTATTTCTGAATTGCCTTCAAAGCATACATTGTACTTATTTTGACAACTGTAGAAGCTTCATGGCGATCTGATTTTCATTGGATACTATTAACACTTCAAAAATAGTTTGATTTGTATAATGAGATCTTTTAGATTATTAGGTAGATTTTAGTTCACCTCTGTCTTCATTTAACCACTGAGTACTCACTGTTGAGAATACAGAGATAAATTATACAGGGTCTCTGCCTTTTTTACATTCAGTTGTAATTTGTAATCTAATAGGTAAATAACTGCAGATCTTGCCAGTGTTTTCTGTTGCTCATGAACTTTTCTTACATAAAATAGACATTGCAGATAGGCATCCACTTATCTGTGTGAGTTATTGTCTTACCAAGCAATTTTTGAAAAGAATCTGTTATGTGTTTAATTTGTGTTATTTGATGTTTTTACAATCTTAAGTTCTGGCAACCTCATGTTTTGTTTTTGGAGCTAACTTATACTTAGTTGAGTATTCACAGTTTAAATTTTAAATTACTATAGTTCTTTTTTTCTTTCTTTCTTTCTTTCTTTCTTTTTTTTCTTTTTCTTTTCTTTTTTTTTTTTTTTTTTTTGAGACGGTCTCACTATGTAGCTCAGGCTGGCCTCGAGCTTGCCTCAGCGTCTTAAGTGCTGGGATTACAGGTGTGCACCACCACACCTGGCTGCAATTCTCTTTTTAGAAGAGGATGATATTCATGTGTTTTGGTAGAAAATTATACCATTGTGAAGGCTTTGTTTAACATTTTTAGTTCTGATCTAGATAGCTTAATTTGGCGTAAGCATAGAACTCTGTTAAGAGAGTAAGTTGAACTAGTTGAGTTACCTGAAAGCACATAGCACTGTGTAGGACCAATACTAGAGACTTTAGTAGATGCTCACTGAACTTTAGATAACTGGCAAAGTTCTTGGCTCTAAAATTCTCTTACATTAGATGCTAAGTGAAAATAAGTCATACAAAACGTATGTTTTTTGTTTCGGTTTTTTTTCAGTCTCTCTGTGTAGCCCATGTTGGCCTTGAACTCAGCCTCCTGCCTCAGCCTCCCATGTGCTGGGATTACAGTTGTACTCCACCATGCCTGGCAAAAATATTTAAAATTATTAATGTAAACTTACTGCTTCCTAATGTTCTTTTCCAAATTAAACTAATTAGTTGTGGAAAGGGGTTATGGCATATTTCCAGGTATTTTCTGTTTATTCTGATATCATATAATTACTATATGACTTAATGTCAAATCATATCTTATGGAAAATACTAGTGTTCAAAAATTTAAGCTTTCATATGTTACTGAGACAGAGAAGCATCCATTTGTGCATGCGTTTGTGTGTGTGTATACATAAAATTTGGGACTACAAGTGATAGTTCGGATATTTTTCAGTATTTCCTAACCAGATAATATAAGTTCATTCACACTGCAAGTTTTTTGTAATAGTGATGATGGGTTTGCATTGAACAGTTCATATTGTCTGTGTTCTTCCTATAGCATTGAGGTGCCTGGTTAAGAGGACAGTTTGTTTAAAGGTTAAATGATCTAACAGGGTATATCTATGAGCTTAGCTTCATTCTTTAGCATGGTGTTCTGATCATCAGAACAGTTCCGCAGAGAATTGTGCCTTGCTCTCATTTCCACTAGAAAATAGGCCTTTTAGAAGCAGAAGGTCTAAACATGCACATATCCTTCCACCAATTTTTTAAAAAAGCAGCTGTATGTGACTATTAAGATAGAGTTGAAACAAGAAATCATGTTTTTATAACTGTTGGAAAAATAATCCTTTTACTATAACTTTCAGAAGTACACGATAATTCTGTTCTGTGAAATAAACTTCAGTCATTAGTCAAAAAATGGCTGGGTGTGGTAGGCAATCCCTGGTGGAGGCTGAGGCAGGAGGATATCCTGAGTTTGAGTCCAGTTTGGGCTATATGTAGTGAGTTTAAGGCCAGCCTTGAGACCCTGTCTCAATAGTGGGGTGTGTGTGTGTTTAACTGGGGATGGAACTTGGGGCCTTGCACTTGCCAGGCAGGTACTTACATGACTGAGCTGTCTCCCTGTCCCTGAGACCTTATCTTTATAAAAAAGAGATAGAGAGAGAGGAAGAAGAAACAGCTTTTACAAAGCATTTACAACTAATTCTTTAGGTTATATAAATTTATGTTGAAATTGAAAATAAACTTTATAAACTTTTTCAGTTTCCCTAGTGTTTCCTATCTCTAGCCTGTTTAGTTCATATTGATAATGTGTCAAAGGATAGAATAGCAAAATTAATCATATTTAAACTGAAGTATGCAATCCTGTTTTCTTTTTCTTTTT
>NW_004524716.1:6713222-6720722 GCF_000260255.1 Octodon degus | reverse complement strand
TAGGCTGGGGGTGTGGTTCAGTGGTGAAATGTATACTTAATATGCACAAGACTTTGAGTCCACTCTGTAGCATCACCCGAACTGTTTTTTGTTTGCTTTCTTGCAGGTTATTCCAGTCCAATACTTTTTATTTTGCATAGATAGATAGATAGATAGATATTGTATTACACACATTATATTATCTGAGGGTTTTCTTGTTCAGCTAGCAGTGTTAATTTTATACTTAATGTCAGAGGTTGTTTTGTAAAACATTTTGTTCATTTTTTCCCACATGATTAAAATCATCCTGTGCCACTAATGTTAACTACTTGTTAGTACAGAAATGTGTGAGTAGATGAAATACGTCAATGTTTTTGTGAATGTTGGTAGCTTGCCAGTTGTATTTTAAAGCCCTTACCCAACTGATATACTTATTAATGCAAAAATAGTATATTTAGGTTGCAAAATAAATGTAGCTTTTCTGCCATTTTGCATGTTTTCAGTTAGGGTTAATTGGACATTTTTAGTAGACACAAAGCGATTTGTTTACCTGTGAAGCTTGTTTTTTGGTTCATTGACTGTTAGTGAGTCTGGTATGCTTTCTCAAATACTGAGTTTTAGATGACATTCTTTATACAACCTAAATGAAAACATGAACATAACAGGAGATGGAAACAAAACAAGTCTGAAGTTTTTGCACTGGAAAATTAATTCCTGTTCTAAGTAATATATCCTTGTTATACTCGGGACATTTCAGCAACTATAACTGCTTCAGCGTTTTGTCTTTGTTGACATAATTTTGAAGTATTTGTTTAAAACATAAGTTTTATAACATAATACCTTATCTGTGATACCCAGGGTGGTTTGCAGATCATATCATATTCAGTTCCACTTTACTTGATTTTATTCTATTCTATTAGAATTTTTATGCTGATGGTAATTTTCAGATTGCTTTCTTGTACTCCTAGTAGAAGCATCACCTTCAGGTTTTTAGAAGTATCTTTTAAATTATGTGTGAATCCAAACTCAGCCACTTATTGCTGTGTGGTTATCAAAGAAGTTTTATTCTCCATAAAACTTTTCTTTTCTTTTTTCTTTTTTGCCATTTTGAAGTAACTCATGTTACACTGTGGCAAATTTTGAAATAAAAACATTAAATGTAAAGAAATTGAGAATCACCCATAATCCTATCATAGAGAGAAAATTACTATTAATGTGTTCATATATATTTTCCAGTTCTTTTCTTGCATGTACTTTCTTAGTTTTGAAAGAATAGATAGATAGATAGATTGATTGATTGATTGATTGATTGATTGATTTGGTGGAACCAGGGATTGAACTCAGGTCCTTGCGCTTGCCAGGGAAGCGCTTATTCTATTGAGCCATCTCCCTGGCCCCTATGCTTTTCTATATACTATTTAGATATTACTCTTATTTTTCCTCAATGTGATGTTGGTGTTCTAGTGTGAGAGTTTGAGCTTCTTTATACAATTACAATTTTAAATAACATTGGCACAAACATTTTTGTGCATTTATCTTTGATTACATCTTTTCCCTTCTTCTTTAGGATAGATTACCAGGAGTGGGATAACTGGATCAGAGGATAATTACCCTGTGTAAGACTGTGTCTCACTGCACCTTCAGTGGCATTGAATAGATCAGTTTTTCCAATCTTTGCCAATTCGATAGATTATGTTACATTCTTGAGTTGTAATAACAATTATGTTATTAATCTGTAAAATCATAATGTTTAATAGTAATTTGTAGCTACTCTAAAATGATGGAATAAGTTTCTTTAAAAAATATTTTACGGGCCGGGGAGATGGCTCAGTGGAATAAGTGCTTCCCTGGCAAGCACAAGCGCCTGAGTTCAATCCTCAGTTCCAAAAAAAAAAAGAATCAAACAAAAAATACTTTAGATAAAAGTAATCTATGACAAAAAATTATTAAAGTTGCAATTTGAAAATTAATTTTTTGAACAATACAGAATTAAAAATTTTTTTTTCTAAATGACAAAGATGAAAAAGCTTTCATTATAGCATATAATATATCATTTAAAATGAAACTGTTTCAGTAGATAAGGAGGATATGCACATGGATCAGATTTTAAAACAGGATTTAGAAATAGCTCTAGAGTTAAGCCTGGCTTCAAACCCTTGTTTCACTACTTGATATGAGGCAACTTGCCACCTATATGATTTAGTGTTTCTTATATTTAAAAGAATACTTCTTACTGTATAGGATTATTGAGTTAGAAATAATGCGTTGAACTTCGTCACTATTTAATAAAAGCTAGTTGTTTCTGTTAATTTTTTTTTTTTTCTGTCAGTCTCCAGGAGGGAGGAAATACCTCATTTTTATATCCTTACTTACACAAATAAATACAGTGATGTGAATGGTCAGTGGTGCTCAATGGCATGTGGAGAAAAAGTGGTGGACATCCTTTGTGGTAGGAATGACATATGCCAGTTTAGCAAGAAAGTACAGTAGAGTGTCAAGGACAGGAGATTGACTTGACAGGCAACCCATGCTTTAGTATACTTAGAAAATATGGAGGCGAGGCCATCCCAGGTGGACTTTGGAGCTAGACTCTGTGAGTCATTAAATATTGAGTTGAAAGTTTAGGCTTTCTTCAGGGAACAGTAAGTTTTTATACGAAGAAATTTACTTACAAGAGCATTTATTCATAAAACTTTGAATCTGGCTGTCAGGTAAATTGATGAAAGATAAACCAAGATAGGGAGACTGGTTTAACTTAATATAGGTATATAAAATCTGAGGGTTTGATGGAAAACAGAAAAGGAGGTTTGGGGGAAGCTGCTCAGAGCCACTGTTGGGAAGATTTGAGTGTCTGGTTTGGAGGTGAAGGTCAAAAGAAACAGTGTGACTGTTAAGGTCTAGCCCACTTGGAGCTTGGTCATTTTTGAGAAAAGGTGGGACTCAGAACACTGTGCGTGTTACTACCTGTTTTTAAATTGAATGGCAAAAAACATAACACCAGTGAGCAGGATATATTTATATTTTTTTAAATTCCACATAGGCAGTCTGCTGTAGAAATTTTTTCATTTGTGTATTTGAATTATTTAACAATAAATCTTTACATTTAGACTTGTATTTATGGAGATACTATTTTAAAATTCTACTGTAAGGTAGAATTCTTTTGCATGTGGTTTTTGTAGCATTCACAGGTGCTGCTTGACTTTAAAAACAGTTAAGTGAAGAGAGATGATAAGTGAAATACAGGCTTCTTGTTAAGCAGTTTAGAATTTCGAAGGCAGTGAATTACAGAGCAACAAAAACCAAAATTGAGTGTGTGATCTCTAAATAAAATACTACTTTTAGTATTCCTATTCTCACTCCTCCTTTAATTTTCCTGACTTAAAAAGGAGTTCGTAGGTGCCATTTTTAAACATTCTAATAACCTGATTCTGACTGTACTCATTCTTTCCTCTTGACTGAATAATACACAAGCAAATGGCCTGAAGATTGATATCAATATTTTCTTTTTGACTAATAAGTAAGCTCATGTGAGCTGTGAATTACCTGCTCATTCTCTTCCTGTTGACGAAAGAAACAATTTGTTTTTAAAAAACTACAATAAAAATACAGATATTTGTATTCTCTCAACCAGTGAGTTATATTTTTTCAAAGATTGTCTAAATTTAGAAATGAAGTCCTTCATGTTTGATTAAATTTATTCCCTTTAAAAGTGTCCTTGAAAGTATTTTTTAAAATACTTTTATTCGTAAGCGAATATAGAACATAGGATTAGGGATTATATGTATGTTTGCTGCTTTTTAAGGATACTGTTTTTGTTATGCGACACTGCAAAAGCTCAGATCTGGTGAGTTGACTGTTTCTTACAGCGGCCTGGGGTTCAATCCCTGGGCCTGCTGTTCCAGCCCCGCCCCCAGGGTGCACGGAGACAGCAATTGAGACTGGGTGTAGTGGCACACATCTGTAATCCCAGCTCTTGGAAGGCTGTAAACAGGTGGATTGCTACGAGTCCAGTCTAGAAGTAAGACCCTGAACAACCTGTAGACCCTTCCCTAGAAATACATAAATAAACAAATAAATAGGATCTCAGAGGGCCTGCAAGATAGCTCAGCTGACTAAGTGCCTACCTGGCAAGTGCAGGGACCAGGTGGTAACCAAATGCCACACCACCCCTGCCCCGGGTGCACTGAGCTGGCCACTGAGTCTGGACATGGTGGTGCATGCTTATAATCCCAGTGCTGGGGAGGCTTAAACAGGAGGCTCACTGTAAACCTAAGCTGTGTAGTGAGACACTATACCAAATACATTAAAAAAAAAAAAAAAGATTCAGTGAAAGTAGTGATTTAACAATATAAACTATAAAATTATAGTTGTTCATTTTGAAGAGCTTTGAGGATATTCGTTTGTTGTCAGATATTAGAACTACAGTCATTCTTGTAGAGGGCCCCGCATCCCTAACTTGTAGCTGTGAAAATCTTCCCTGGTTTTGAACATTATGGTTCTGTCACTATGATGACCTGTCTTATGTCTTAGATTCTTAGCAGCTTGTTCACATCTTGACAAGGAAAGCAAATTATTAGATTAAGTAACTGGCAGTTCATGGTGTACTGTTATAAAATAAGACGGTTCACTTAATTTTTGAACAATATTTTTCTTTCTTTTTATTTTTTTGTATTTTAGGGAAGGGTCTACAAGGTGTTCAGGGTCTCATCACTAGATTGAGACTCGTAGTGATCCACCTGTTTATAGTCTCCCAAGAGCTGGAATTACAGGTGTGTGCCACCACACCCAGCCCAGTCTCAATCGCCATCTCAGTGTGCTCCGGGTGTGGAGCCGGCGTAGCAGGCCTGGGGATCGAACCCCTGCCCCCTGCGCCTGCTTGCAGGCACTTTTATCTGCTGAGCTATTTGGCCAGCCCTTGAACAATATTTTTAAGAGATGAGGTCTTTGTATATTTCCCAGAATGGCTTTGAATTCCTGTGCTTGAGTGATCCTCTTGCCTCCACCTGCCAAGTAGCTCAGACTATGGACCTGTGTTGCTGGTACCTGTCTAGACTCAATTTAATGAGATTCTATATCAAGAAGAAGAAGAAGAAGAAGAGGAAGAGGAGGGGGAGGGGGAGGAGGAGGAGGAAGAGGAGGAGGAAAAGGCAAGGCTAGGGAACTAATTCAGTGTAGAGTACCACAATTTCAATCCCTAATACCACAAAACAAAATGTATTTGATGTCTCTAAACTCCATGACTGTAAGATTTCTAATTGTCAAGTTAATTAATATCTAATTAAATTTGAGTTTGTAGTTATTTTAAGTGAGTGTCTTATAGGAATGGTTGCCTATGAAGAAATTGAAAGGGAGGGGTTGGTTCTATATGACACATGAAAGTTGCTGGATTGGATGTTCACTGGACTGGATTAGAAATTTAGTTTTTAAAAAAATAAAAATTTAAAAAAAAGAAATTTAGTTTTATGAAAAGGAGAAATGAAATTGATGAAATGAAGCCAATGAGAAGATAAATTAATGTTTGGGGTGAGTGTAGAGTATTTTGAACAAGATATTACAGCCTTCTGCAATGTCAAAGAGGATTGCGTGATGTGTCTGTCACCAAATGTAGCAGTACAGTGATCACTACTTCATGACAAATGCAATCTGTCTTGTTGGTTGGAGTTCAAAGTACAATAAATCTATATAGAATAAAGGGTTGTTTCTGTGAAGAAGGAACATTTTAAATAATACTTTGAGTCGTCTGAGACTAAAAAAGTTTGATCTATAAAAGAAAACTTACCATATTTTGATTCTTAGTATAGTGTTTTGTTAGCCTTCTGTGTGGCAGCTTTTAGACTGCTGTGTTGTGTCCTCTTTTTCATTTGGATCATAGTCAGCTTAATAAAGACATACATAACTATAGTTTGAAGTTTTCATGCTGCAAAAAATTGTTTTGCATGTAATGTACAAGTATCAATTTGCCCTATAGATATGTATCTCTAAAAGCTGATGTGGAAGGGCTTCTATAAATGTAATTATTTAAGAATATTAACTTAAGAAGAGCCATGGACAAATGATTTGGGAATGTGAGTCTTACAATCAGTTATCAGATCTCCCTTTATTTTTTTTTGTTTAGATTTTCAGATGCTAGGATACTTTAGTGGTGTTTCTTTTACATTCAAATGAAGTCTGGGACTTCAGTAATCCAAAATTGGTCAAATAATCCTATCTTTTTTTTTTTTTTTTTTTTTTTTTTAAAGTCCTGTGCCTTTCAAATACTGAATTTTACACTTAGGACAAAGGCTAGTTGTAAACCCTCCTTTTGAATTTTAGGTAAGTGCTTAGTAGCTTCTGACTAATATTTCCTTCTAATGTTAAAGTTGTAATGTTACATTGGCATACGGCAGTATAATTCAGGAATATGTCTAAGTCTGCAGTTGAAGCCTTGTGTAAGGAAGGTTTTAGATGATGTCAGTCTGTTCCCATTATGCTTTCGGTTGGGCTACTGTTATGAATAGAGCAAGCTTGAGATCGTGTCACCACTCAGTGCCATCTGCTTGCGTGTGTGTGTGTGTGTGTGTGTGCACGCGCAGTAATAGGCTTTAGAGAATGGATATAAAGGATCATTGCTTTGTGGTTTTCTTAGCAAGCTCTGTTTAGGTTCAAGTGTTCTGGTTTGAGCTGATAGTGAATTGTCAGTTTGATTTTTTCCAGCTATAATACTTCAATAACCATGTGTTTAATATCTTATATGTTGACATGCATATGTACATGTGAAGTTCTTAAATAGTGCAACAAAGATAATTAGAAAAAATTAGTGACTTTTTGAACATTAAAATACTTGTAAAAGAAAGTGCTCTTTATATAAAGAACCAACATCCCCTCTGACCATGTGGTTAATTTTCACAATATAATACTATGGTTGTCTTAACCATGTATGTTGGTACACACCTGTAATCCTAGCACTCAGGAGGAGAGGCTGAGGCAGGAAGATGGCCATTTGGAGGCCAGTAGTGAGTTAAAGGCCAGCCTCAACTATATGGATCCTGTTTCAAAAACAACAGAAAAACTTCTAAAATTCTGCACACCAAAATGTTGCATAGAAAATCTGTCTATTTATATTTTGTACAAGGTCTCGCTACGTGTCTTGGACTCATAATAATCTTACTCTCTCAGCCTCCCCAGTGCTGGGATTATAGGCATGCACAACCATGCTTGGTTTCAGTAGTCGGCACAGTGTGCCTGGAGTTCTGGTGCAGTACCGGACATCAAACCTGGGTCCTTATGCTTGCCAGGCAGATGCTTAGACTGTCAAGTTATCTTCCTAGCCCCGAAAATCAATCTTAAATTACTTTTTTATTAAGGTAAAAAAGATTACCAGTGTTTGTATGGTTTTCACTACTATATTTTGCAAATATCTTTTTAGTATTATAGGATACAGGGCTAAGGCAACACCTAAAGGACCTAAATTATTATCTTCAATAATGGAATTAATAGCATTTTAATTTCCTTCTTTAATCATTTTACTTTATGTACTTTATA
>NW_004524716.1:6695681-6712717 GCF_000260255.1 Octodon degus | reverse complement strand
ATAGAAGCAGGAAAAAAATAAATAAATAAAATAAGATAGAAGCAGGCCTGGGAAGATAGCTCAGTGGTCTAAGAGCCTGTCTGGCAAGCCCAGGGATGTGGGTTCAATCCCCAACACCCCATGCCATGTCGGATCTGCGCCAAGCTGGGCATTGAAACTGTTTGTGGTAGTGCATGCCTGTAATCCCAGCTCTGGGAAGGCTGAAACAGGAGGATTGCAGTGAGTCTGAGCTGTGTAGTGAGTCCCTGTATCAAATACATAAAATTAAAAAAAAACTAAATTAAATTAAAAACAGAAGCAAAATTAAGTTGCTATATACATATGATCAATGAAAGAAATGGGGAAATTCTGAATTATTGATATGCCTTAGAAATCATTTTATTTTAACTCATTTGCTTCAGTTACATTTATTTAGTTTTGTTTTTTGGATAACTTTAATTAGAGAATTTAACCTGTTTATATAAAAAGTATGCTAAACCTCACTTTGAATGTTTGGTCACTTGATAGTGTTATTTGTAGTCAGCAGACAAAATATGTGGCAGAGTTTGCACATAGTACCTATCATCTATTCCTTAACTTCCTTATTTTTCAGTTTTCTCATCTGAAAGAGAAAAAGAACAGTATCTGTTTCAAAAACGTGTTGGAACATGTTGGAGTATTAAATAAGTATGCCTGGCATAAAAAAAAAAAAAAAAAAACCTGAGATTTTATTATTGCTGTTACTGTTGCCAGAAGGTTGTCACTGACACCTGTCAGACACTGAGATGGGAGATGCCTCAGGCCTGGAATAGTAGTGTATGCTTTGTGTGCCCTATTTCGGTTAGCTTTATAAGTCCCCTTTACTTAAGGCAGGCAGTTAGTTGTATATCTAGGTAATTTCATTATTTAGGTATACAATAAGTCTTTGGCTTTCATATCTTCATACTTTTAAGTATTTAATGTTGGAATAAATAATACAGGAAAATTTTGTTCAATCCCTGGTTCCACCAAAAAAAAATTTTTTTTTTTTGAATTGTGTACATTTTTAGGTTGACATGTCAAACAAATCTATTAACTGGAAAATTGAGAGTCACTGACAGTATTCTAGTTTTTATGACCCAACAGTGATTTCTGTTTTCTACTTGTTTCATTTTCTTTTTTGGCAGAAACTGGGGATTGAACTCAGGCCCTTGTGCTTGCTAGGCAAGTGCTTATTCTACTGAGCCATCTCCCTGGCCCCAACTTGTTTCATTTTCATCAGAGGATTCAAAGTGCACTGTTTATGAATTATGATGCCCAAAAAAAGTCTACGATTAATTTTGGAATTTGCAAATTGTGGTAAACTTGCTTTTCTGTCATACTATTAAGGTAATTTTATTTTAGTGACCAGTTATTAATGTTGCATATTTCTTTTGTATTCTCCATTATGCCTTTTGCCCTAAATGATAGGATATATTTAGTAGTTTGTGAAAAAAAAATTTTTTGTCTTCAAGTTCATGAAAGAATGAGTGTGGCTTAGTGGAAATTTCTAGAGCTTTCAGATTTAGATTATTTCTATCATTTTGTACATAATTTTATTATTTTTGTATATGTATTTTGTACAGGATCTACAAGGTCTCACTGTGTAGATTGGACTCGTAGTGATCCTCCTGTTTTCAGCCTCCCAAGAGCTGGGATTACAGGCTCGCACCACCACACCCAGTCTCAGTGGCCATCTCAGTGCACGCTGGGAGCAGAGCCGGCAGGCAGGCCAGGAGTAGAACCTGGCCACTGTGTTCTGCCTAAGCAGATGCTTTAGTCCACTGAGCTATCTGGCTGGCCTCATCTTGTACATAATTTTAAAATGTTCTTAAACCAAATTAAAATATATTTGTCTAACTAATTTCATATTTCTGTGGTATAGTATTATGATACAAGTGTACCTCATTTAATAAAAGCCGCTCTGGCTTGAAATTCATCATATAGGTGCTGCTTATGTACGGAAGATTTTTTTGCTGTAGTTTTCCCCCAATGAAATTTTAATGATACAGACCAAACTGTACATTTGTATATGTATTATATGTATATATCTGCATAGTACACTTAAAAAGTAAGATTTATTTTTTGCCCCTCAGGGATCCAGTTTTCATTCCTTTGAGGGAATTTTTCCCCTTGCTGAGGAATACAGTAGGAATTCATTAAGATAAAAGAAAATTTCCCTTAATTTTACCTCATAGCCTATTAACATTTTGGTGGAGTTCTTTCTCAGAGGTATTCTGAGAAATGTATACATTTTTTTCTTTAACAAAATGAAGTTAGCCCTGGCAAGCGCAAGGGCCTGAGTTCAACCCCTGGTTCTGCCAAAATGAAGTTAGGTGCATTATATCTTATGTTCTTTTCTCTTAATATGTTATGTTTTTCATGAGAGTGAATGTTTTAGTAGAATATCTTATCGACAAAAAAATGGATGCATAGTGTTTGGCTTCATGAATCTGTCATTTATTTAAACTATTCCCTGTAATGCTCAGTTTTTTATTGTAAAAGCTTTTATATGAATGTCATTGCAGTTGACTCCTTCCATACATACTAAATTACTTTCTTGGGATAAATTCCAAAAAGTAAAAATATTTCATTCTGTACATCTTAATATTTTTTGATATGTGTAAGGTAGTGAAAATTCTTTTCCCCAGTGACAGCCACTATTTAAATACTTGTCCAGCCTTTTTGTGTGCATTTTAATATAATTTCATAAGAGTGATATCTATCTTTTGTTTTTTTTTTCATAATTTTATTGATAAACAGATAGCAGTGAGATAGTTTCAAATCGAATCGGTAGGACAGTTTCAATAACTAACACACTGCATATATTCTTCTTAGTGGTTAGATATCTATCTTTTGAAACAGGAATAAATTTAAGTTTTTTACCTAAGGTATTTTGCTTTTCATATTACTATATATACCTGTACCTGAATCTTTATTGTACTGAGAGTTGAGCCCAAGACCTTCACACTTCACACATTCCTGCCCTTTTTTTTATTTTTCACTTTTTGAAACAGTGTGTCTTTAAGTCATTAAGACTGGGCTGAAACTTACTCTCCTGCCTCAGCTTCCAGAATGCTAGTTTTCAGGAGTGTACTGCCATGCTTGTTTCTTCTACTTTATTTTCTTTCTTTCTTTTTTTTTTTTTTTTTTTTTTTTGTTCGAACGTGGGATTGAACTCAGGCCCTTGCAATTTCTTGGCAAGTTTTTTTTTTCCGGGGCCCCCCCCCCCCCTTTTTTTTTTTTTTTTGGCTTTCTGAGATGGGATTTCATTGTACAATTCAGGCTGGCCTCAAACTCTCAGTGATCCACCTGCTCCAGCCTCCCAAGTGCTGGGAGTGTTGGATTACAGGTGTGCAACACCACGCCTGACCCATCCATTCTTCTATTAAAAGATATTTTGTTCCTGGTTTTGTTTTGCTTTGGAAAAATCCTTGCTTGTTTCTGTATCATACATTTCCATTTGTGATAGTGTTGCTAGTTCATTTAAGAATTGGAAGTACTTTATGTGCTCAGATTTTTTAAAACTATGTTTGCAGTACATAATAATTACATTCATCCTAGGCCCAGGTCTTTTTTATGTTTTCTATTATTTCACCCCTTTGGTATTGGTACCAGCTTTTAATTATGATAGCTTTATAGTGCACTTTTAAATATGGAAATAGAAAATGTTCTATGAGTATGCAGGTATGCTTGTATGTTTTTTATATTATAAGTCACTGTATAATTTTGGAGTTTTTATTATTTATTATTTTTATTCATTATTTTTAACAAGAAGTATATTTTAACCAGACTATAATAATACAGATATTTAAGAACTTCTAGTAGCTGGCAGTGATTCAGAACTGTAAAAGCCCCTGTAAGCACAGTAAACTAACAAGCTGTTAAGCCGTGAGCTTTTTGGGAATACATGGAACTACACCTTTTCTGCCAACTGTGCCTCTTATTCTTGGGTTTATTGATTGAAGTGTTTTGAACTGACATTCTCTGCTGTGAAAATTTTATTCTTTTAAAGGAGATATACTTTGTTTACATTTTGGATTATGTACTTATTTTAGATAGTATATACTGTGCTGTTTCTGCTTATTTTTGTAGTTATTTCATTTATTTGTTTTTCATACATTTTTCTGAACTTTGTAATCTAATGAAGCTCAAAATATAGCAGAATAGAGGTAGCATTGGTGAATCATTGTTTCCTTTTTATAAACTCTTGATCTAATTATGCTTTTGCTGGATTCAGACAGGTTTCTTTATATGAAACTAGTAAACATTGCAGAATAATGATTTTTTGTTTTTAAAATGAAAATGTCTTGTTTTTAGAAAAGTGCTAATAAGTTCTTGGAAAGATTATTTTTCTTTTAAAATTAGTCATGCATGACATTACAATTTTTAAATGTTGATTTTGATACTAATTGTATTATCTATGAGGGTTTTTTTTAGAGGACACTGAGGCAAGATTTTCAAATGGTCTTAACATTCTGGAATGTTCACTACTAGCAAAAGACTAATCATATTTAATATGTATATTGAATGCCACATGATAAATGGTACTCAATACCCAGGTAATTGAGGCAGGATTGTTTTTAAAATTCAAGTTTTGTAGAATTGAGTTGTTAACATGGCTAGGCTCAATACAGAGATTTACACAAGTTTGTGTCAGGAGCCAAAAACCAACTGTTTTACCACATAGTAGTAGTTTATTTTTCATGGTATATTTATGGAAAATTAACATCTCAATTGTGATTTTTATCTTTTGAGATTTACCACTTAACCAAGTTGGACATTTTCTTTCATTCAAAATTTAACTTTACAGCTTTGAAAATATGTCCTGTATATAAAGCTAGGTCTTGTATTTCAGAATCACAGCTAAAAACAATAACTCATGGTTGAGAATTGATTTATTATGATTTTAGGGCTTTGGCCAAAACTATATGGTAGTTTAGGTAAAATCTTCTCTACCCCAGAGCCCACTTTGTTTTTTGAAGACTAAAGCTGTATGAAGACTTTAAATTAATTTAAGTGAATAGTCTGTGTAAGGAGGATATTCAATTTTAATTCAAGTTTTTAAAAATGTATGTAAGGTTATGATAAATGATTATAAAAATTAAAATATGTGATAGACATTTGTACTTTGTCAAATTTCTAATGTTTCCATTTTATTATTATTATTTAAAATGTTTTTCCCTCACTAAGTATTGCAATAAGTTAGTACCAGTAGGACTTGAATTAGCAGTAGCTATTTGGTGACAGGTCTTCATTGATGAGATTGGTGGGATATACATTTTCACTGCACATAAAAGTTGGGAGACCTTAGTTTGATGTGTCATTCCCAGACCAAAAGTTAACTTCTGTTTAGGAAATTATTAAAAAAAAAAAGTTTTATTAGTTCTTTGTATAATTATTTTCTGATTCAACATATTATTAAAGTAATATATGGAAATCCTTTGAGTCAGTTTTTTAAAACTTCATGTTAAGTAATACATTATAAATGGCATCAATACAGTTAATACAAAAATACAGATGAATGAATATAAGCAAGAAATAATAGTTTGCTATATATCCTTCCTGTAAAACCTTAAATATATATAGTTTTGCTTTCATATCTGTGGGGTTTTTTTGTGTGTGTCTTCAGATATGAAAAAACAAGACATGAAGACTAGAAGTGTTTTATGCTTTCATGGTAGCAAATAAAAGTTCCATTCTTCAGAGATAAGTTTTGTCATGTTATTCATATTGCTACTACTACTCTTTCAACTTAACAAAAAATATTTATTGTAAAATCAGCAGCCCCCTCATATCTGTCGTGTTGAGCATTGCTCTTGAATGGATCATTTTCACTTATGCTTGGTTTAATCTCATTCTTTGTAAGTCATGGCCTATGAACAATAGATTTGCCATATATATATATATATATATATAATGATTATATATACCCTAAGCCTGTATAGGAGTAGCTATACTATCTGGGTTTGTATATGTACATGTTATAATGTTTGTATGATAACAATCACCCACTAATGAATTTCTCACAACATATTTACATCTTTAAGCAGTGTACAACTAGACTTTAATTCTAAGGAAAATCAACATCATTTGGGCAGTGTAGATCAGCTAGACAAGAAGTTGACTGATACGGCGGTATGATTTTGTGGTTAACCACGCAGAGGCTGGAGCCAAACTGTCTAGGGTATGATCCTAGTTCTTAATTTATATTTGTTAAATTTGGACAAGTTAGTTTTAGCTTCTTGACCTTATATTTAGAATGATGTCCACCTCATAGGAATGTTGTAAAGATTATAAATAATGGGTAAAACTAATTTTTTCCTTTTGTATTCTCTTTTCTAACAGTTACTAAGCTTTTTAGTGGTCATTTTTCCTGACATTAAATTAATGTTTCCTCTCAAACTAGAGCAGGGAAACCTTTTCTTTTACATGGGTAGATAATACATATTTTAGGTTTGTAGGACCATATTTTAGGTTTGTGTTTCTGTTTCAAACACAATTGGTGCTCCATACCTACAAAATCCATAATAGATTCAACCAACTATAGATTTAAAAAAAATTCAGGTTAAAGAAATGCGTTGCAGTGGACTGGGTATATAGCTCAGAGGCAGAAGTGCCTACTTGGCAAGCACAAGGTCCCAAGTTCGATCCTCAGTACCGCAGGGTGGTGAGGGGAAGCATTGGCACTGAATATGTGTAGACTTTTGTTTTTTGTGGATTATTTCCTAAACAATAGTGTATAACAATGATTTTCATAGCATTTGTATTGTACAGGTATTAGAAGTAATCTAGAGATGATTTAAACATGTGTATAGATTTGTATAGATTTCTGTAGCTGCTGTACCATTTTATACACGGGCCTGAGCATTTGCGGCTTCTGTTATCTGCAGGAGGTCCTGCAGCCAGTCTCCTCCAGATACCACAGGATGGATACAGCTGTATTCAGCTCTGCTGTTAGGTGGTGAAAGCAGCATAAACCGTATGTAAACAGATGAGTGACTATTCAGTTTATTCATTGAAACAAGTTTGAATTTCATTTATTTTTCACATGGTGCAGTATTTTTTTTTATTATATTTTATTTATTTTTTGATGTATTTGGTATAGGGTCTCACTACACAGCTCAAACTTGTAATGATCCTCCTGTTTCAGCCTCCCTAGTGCTGGGATTATAGGCTCGTGCCACCATGCCTGGTCTCACTGGTGAGCTCAGTGTGCCTGGGGGCAGGGCTGGCACAGTCCGTGGTGGTGGGGATCAAACCCTTTTTAATTATTTAAAATTTTATTTTATTTTTTAAAAAGAAAATCATTAAGAGCATGAGAATCATTCTAGTTCACAGGCCACAGGAAAACAAACAGTAGTCTGGATTTACTGTCCCTTGAAGAAACTTGCACATTCTGACAGCTGTTTTAGCCACCCCAGCCCCAGCATGCCTTCTTTTCTTAATTTCCCCATACTTGGTGGAATCTAGGAAAAAAATGTTTAGGGTTCTTGGCTTGCAAACACCAAAAACACCACTAAGGTGTCTAGTTTGCTGGTGTTGCTCTTAGTACCAGCATATAGTAGGCATTTGTATTAGATGGGGAACCAGAAACTTACCTATAGAATCAGCAGGACTGATACACACGCATGCACATGCGTGTGCACGTGCATACACACACTAAATACTGAGATTTCTCAAGGGTCTTCTTTCATGATTGTAAGAGCTTTCAAGCCCACAATCCATAGGGCAAGTCAGCTGGCTGCCGACTCTAGCACTGGAGTTGGTATTGCAGCCTTAACAGTCTTCTTTAGGGTAACTCATTTTGCTTATAAGATCTTTCTACAGATTGGTTGGGGCCTGCCCACCTTACTGAGGTTAATCACTGGTGTTTTTGTGTTGTTTTTTGTTTCTTTTGAAACGGAATCTTACTATGCAGTTCAAGTTGGCCTTGAACTCACTATGTAGCCCAGGCTGGCCTCAAACTCACTGAGGTCCTCCTGCCTCAGCCTTCTAGTGCCGAGATTTCAGACATGTGCCCCATACTCCCCCAACACCTTTTCTTAAGGTGAACTGATTGTGGATGTGCATTCCATTTAAATAATAGCTTCATACCTTCATAGCAGCACCTCGATTCCAGGTTGAATAACTAGCCAAGTTAACACATTGAGTTAACCATCACACAATTCAGTAGAAGTTTATCTAGTAGTAGGGTGAACAAATGGCCAGAATCCTCAACTTAAGCGGGAAAGTGTGTTTGAAACAAAGTCAACCAACAGAACTAAAGTGAAAAATGAAAATGTAGGCCCCAGGGAGCGCTGAGAAGCAGTAGGGCTCTTTTCAGGAGTGAGGACCTAGGTAGTAGTAAGGAACAGTGGCGTTAGTGTGCCAGTCAGAATGAGTCAGCTCTAACCATTTTCCAGCTTCATATCATTCTGCTCAAAGTTCAGCTTGTTGGGAACTCAACCTGATTTAGTTTGAGCTTAGGTGTCATCGACTTTACCCATTTCAGAGTGGGACACCTTGATGTTCCCACCAGAATTGCTTTCAGGGGTTCAAGGGTGTTCACTAACAGATGTCAGGATGTTGTTACCAAAAAGCAGGAAAAAGGGCCACTAGACATACAAAAATAAGAGATGTCCATTTCATCAACTTCTTTTCTGTCCACATAGAGGAACAGTTGATAAAGATGTAGATTGGGGCATACTGTAAAATATTATTAGCCTTGATAATGAGCTCTGGCTTTATAGGCACCTTTAAAAATTTGAAATTTTGGGACTGCATTTTGGGGCCTCTATAGCCAGAAAAATCTTAAGTGTGCTTTATAAAAAGTTTTTGTTTTGGATAGCACTGTAAGAGGAGTATTTGTTTGTTTTGTGGTGCCAGAATTGAACCAGGGTCTTTGCATTGAGTTACATCTCCAGCCCTTTCATTTGATTGTTCGTTTGTTTAAGTATCATTATGTCACTGAATTGCCCAGGCTGAGCTTAAACTTGTGATTTTCCTGCCCTAACCCAGTTTAAGAGGTTATTCTACCTCCTAAAGTATATCCATGTTTGGTAGGAAGAAGAGCTCTCTCTTAATCTGGAAGACTTAAGCATGCACAGGGAGAAGGTAATATAGTGAATTTAGGGACGGAATCCCACGATAGTCAGATTTACATTTCAATAAAATCATTGTGGCTTATCTTAGAGGGTGGATTTGAGGAATATAAAGCTGGAGGCTGAAGAACAACCACAACATCACATCTCGCTAACCTTCTAATGTTTATACTTTCCTGATTCTCCTTAATCTCTAATTTGTCTTTGAGGAATTTGGTTAAGAGGTGATGAGAACCTTAATTAATAAGTAAAGCTGGATGAATAAACAATGAAAATATATACTAAGGAGATAAAATTGTAGAACTAATTTGGCTGTTTATTGTGGACAACAGAGTTGAGTATGACTTACAGATTTTTTTCCTTTTCTTTTTTTTTTGTATATTTTTGAGACAGGGTTTCATAATGCAGTTTAGGCTGGCCTTCAATTCACCTTATAGCTCTGGCTGACCTCAGACTAGCACCAGTCCTCCTGCCTCAGCCTCCTGAATGATAGGATTACAGGCATGTATCACCACCCAGCCCTGACTCATGGATTTTGACCTTTAAGGACCAAACTGGGGGAAATAATGGAGGGTGGTTGAAAGGGCTGCTCTTAAATGTGAGAACACCCTTGTCCTTTGAGAGGTGAGGAAAAGAGATGATGGTGACTAGAGTTGTTATGCTTGGGGCTGGGTGGATGAGACTGAAGGTGCAGCAGATATTGGTACTAATGGCCCAGGTGAGATTTCAGACCAGTGGTTTTTAATAGCGATGTCACTTACACCACTGTTTCACCAGAATGAAAAATTTTCAAATTCATAGAGTTGACATCACATGGGTTGATTTGGGTAATTTGTGAGTGAAGCACAGGAATACATGGAATAGAGAAGCAGTCTGAGCAGACTAACTCAAGTTTAGATGGTGAAGTGATAACTACCCTTTGTAAAGCCCTTACTCTATGCTGGGGACATGCATAAGTCTTACAGATAGTCATTCATTTACTCAAAATAACCCTGCAGGATTTTTTGCTCTTTTTTGTCTTTTGAGAAAGAATTTCTTAGGGCCAGCCAAATAGTTCAGTGGATTAAAGTGCCTGCAAGCAGGCGCAGGGGCCAGGGGTTCGATCCCCGGGCCTGCCATGCTGGCCCCGCCTCACGGGTAGACTGCAGTTGAGACTGGGTGTGGTGGCAGGTACCTGTAATCCCAGCTCTTGGGAGGCTGTAAACAGGAAGATCACTACAAGCCCGATCTAGTAGTGAGACCCTGCATACCCTGTAGAACCTTCCCTAAAATAAAAAAAATTAAAAAAAAAAAGAATTTCTCTATGTAGTTTAGGTTGTTTTGAATTCATGATGTAGCCAGTCTGGTCTCATGCATAACTATCTCCTCCTTAAGCCTCCTGAATGCTGGGGTGATAGATTTACATCAGTGTGCCTAGCCTCCATTTTTCTATATTACAGGACACTAAGGTATTCTTAGAAAAGTAAACCTTTTCTTTTGGACTCCTCACCACCCCAGTTTTGCCAGATTCCCTAATAAATGATTAATATTTTTCCTGTACTTTCTTTTTTCTGATAACAGTGATTTAGTGGGCTTTTTCCTTATAGTGGGTTTCTGTGCTGTAGTACGTACGCATCAACACGTTTTTTTAAAGGATTTGGATAGCTGTTTGTGCTTTTCGCTGCCTCATATCCTTAGTGGGTAGACATGGTAGATAATTGTTATTTGGGTTCATGTTTTTTTTGTGTTAATCTCAGTATTCAAGTTAGTTTTGAGATATTCACTATGCTCAGTGTGCCTTATAAATTGATAGGCAGTAATATTTCAGGTTTTGCTTCTTGTCAGTGTAAAGCATTATTATCAGGGCTCTGGGCCTAACACATGTTAAAATTATGGTTTCTAGAGAATTTAGTCATAGATATTTACTTGTAGTTTCTCCATTGAACCCTGGGCCTCGAGGGTTTTAGTAATACTTAAGATGTTTCCTGTATCTGATATTTTTTTAACTGTAAATATTATTTTTCCAATATTTAACCAAAATCTAGTCTTCTAAGCAAGCTGTTCATACTCTTTGAGAGAATTTTGCTACTTACTCTTTATTGATCAGTGTTTCTTTACTAATGTGAAATCCTTTATTTAGTTTTTTCATACTGGGAATCGAACTCATGACCTTACACTTGCCAAGCAGGCACTGTGCTGCTGAGCTATAGATCAGATGAGGGCCAGGGAGATAGTTCAATAGAATAAGCACTTGCCTGGCAAACGCAAAGGCCTGAGTTCAATCCCCAGTTCTGCCAAAAAAATTTTTTAAAATATATAGATCAGATGAAAGTTTCTGTCCCTCCCACCCTTGCATCCCAGTGCTGGGATTACTGGTGTGCACCACCGTGGCTGGCATAAAGTTCTTTATTTTGATGAATTTTTGTATGATATCAAGAGATTGTAGTGACTTTTTTTTTTTTTTTTTTTTTTTTGAGATAGGGTCTCACCTCGAACTCACTGTGTAGCCCAGGCTGGCCTAGAACTCATGATGCTCTTCCTGCCTCAGTATCTCAAGTGCTGGGAATACAGGCAGGTATAACTACACCTGGCTTGTAGCTCGTTTTGAAGACCCTTCAGAATTCTGTGAGCCCAAAAATATTAGACAAAAGAACACCGTTTCATCATTTGTGTGTATGTAGCATTTTTAAAATCTCACAATTTATGGGTCAGCAGATAGCTCAGGGGACTAAGCTTCTGCTTAGGCAAGCATAGGGACCGGGGTTTGATCTCCGGCACTGCATGCTGTGCCAGCCCTGCCCCTGGGCCTGCTGAGCCGGCCACAGAGACCAGGCATGGTGGTAATCCCAGCGTTGGGGAGGCTGAAAACAGGAGGATCACTACAAGTGGGAGCTGCGTAGTAAGACCCTGTACCAGATACATAAAAAGAAATAAAATAAAATCTCACAATTCGTATGTGCTATTGTTCTGATACTTCCATGTATAAAAAAGGATTAAGAGATCTAAGTACTGAGACATTTCTCCTTATCATTGTGAATGTATACAAATGTTCCAGATAACACTGGTCTTTCTAGTGTACTATACGGAGAATTCTACTCTACAGTGAAAACAGCTGTGTAGTTGATGTCTAGAATAATTTTACAGATATATTCCTCTATTATCATTGTATTTTCAGATTTGTGTTATAATAAATTCACCTCAAGTTGAGATGTGTATGTGGGGGGGTTTATTATTTAATACGAGATTATTTTTGACAATATAGAGGTTGTTCTCATACCTCACATTTTGTTTTATAATTTGAGTTCTTTTATGAAATGTTATTTCTTTTAATATCCTTAAATGTTTGCATGTTTATAACCCCTAATCACTGCCAATCAGCACATTGTTGTCAAATGCCAGGTTTTGTGTTCTTTTTCCTAATTTCAATGAAAGAGAGATACCTTTTGTTCAGAATCCCCACCCCCGCCCCACTGTAGAGTGCTGGGGATTGCTAGGCCACATCCTCCAGATTGTGTTAGGTAACTTTTAGAAATAGAATTTAACACTATCATCAAGCAGATGTTTTTATCAGGCAGATATTTTCTGTGATTAATGTTGTGATTAAATGTCAGAAATTTTCCCACTACAAATGTGCTCAGAGTGATTTTCCTGGTTAAAAATTTTCTTTAAAAAATTTTAACCAGAAGTGCATTTTCCTAAAAGACTTTTATTATATAGGTTTCTGTAATGAGGCAATCTGTGATTACATACATACCTTGCATTGATGAATACGTATATAAGAACTGAGAAAGTGGAGATGAAGGTAGTTAAGCTGATGGAAAGTCTGTATAGCTGAATAATTATAAATATTTCATGTTGCTGTTTCTACCAACCCACGATACTTCAGGTATTTAATGTATTCTTCAGCAAGTGCTAGTGTATTTTCAGTCACAGTAGCTACAGATTTAGAGTACTGGGTTGTGGTTTATTAATTCAGCTTTGTGAACCCTTCACCTGTCACTGTTCTGTCCTGTGATCTTTGAGTTATAAGTACTTTTTATCAGTTTTCCAGTAGTTGGTTATGGAAGGAAAATGAGCTGGAAGTATACATGTGACAATTTTGCCTTTTTCTTGCGATTTGTGTTGTGCTTTTGTTGTAGACAGTCAAAGCTGATAATCACACCTTTAGCCAGTATATAAGAAAACAAAGTTTAAGTGAGTGCTGGGGTTTGCCTGACTCTAACCCTTGCCTACAAATTAACCACTGTGATCTTTGCTAAAATACTTTTTCTAGCTTCATGTTCTTTAGTTATAAAATATGAAGGATATCATTGAAGAATAAAAGCTTGTCATCTGTGACAGCATGGATAGAACTGGAGATTATTATGCAAAGTGAAATAACGGCAGGACAGAAAAACAAGTACTGCATGATTTCATTCATGCATGGAATATAATAACCAAGTTGATCTCACAGGTTGAAAATAGGATGATTGTTACCAGAGCCCGAGGAAAATAAGGGAGGGGACAGGGTGAAGTTGATTAATGGATATAAAGTCATAGTAAGGAGCAAACAATTCTGGTGTTCGGTAGCACAGGATGACTACAGATAATGATAATTTATGATAATACAGTTTTTTGAAAGCTAGAAAAAATGATTTTCAATGTTTCACAGTTAGAGGAGTTGATGTGTTTACCCTGATTTCAATATTACACAATACAAACATATTGAAATATCACATAGTATCCTATACGTATGTATAATTATTATGTATCAGTTTAAAAGGCAAAATATGAATAATAATACTTCTGCCTTGTCACAAAAATCAGAGATTATAATCCACATCATATACTTACTACAAAAGATTAGCCATAATGTTGGTCTTTCTTTTTTTGCTCTTTGTGAGCAGAACTTTATTGCTGAATCTGTTATCAGTTTTGAAATTGTTTGGTTCCTATACAATTTTTAGCAGGACATTTAATATTTAAAGTAATATTTAAGGGCTGGCCAAATAGCTCAGCGGATTAAAGCACCTGCAAGCAAGTGCAGGGGCCAGGGGTTCGATCCCCTGGCCTGCTGTGCTGGCCCTGTCCCCAGGGCATGCTGAGACAGCTCTTGAGACTGGGTGTGCCTATAATCCCAGCTCTTGGGAGGCTGTAAACAAGCGGATCACTGTAAGTCTCAATCTAGTAGTGAGACCCTGAACACCCTGTAGGCCCTTCCCTAAAATACAATAAATGAATAAATAAATAAAAATAAAGTAATATTTAAAGCCAGATGCAATGATACATGCCTGTAATCCTTGCTACCTGGGAGTCTAGGAAAATGGTTGCAAGTTCATTGTCAACCCCGATGATTTACTGAGACCCTGTCTCAAAAAATAAAGAAAGAGGGCTGGACTATCTAGTTCAGTGATAGAATGCTGATGTATGCAAAGCCCTAAATTCAACCTCCAGCACTGTAATAGACAGAAAGGCAGGCAGGCAGACATGTGAACGTATTACTCCGTGTAGCAAAAACATGCTAAAGGTACAAAAAAAAAAAAAAAAAAAAATGTTTTAGATTCCTAAGGGGGAGGACTGGTCTTAGTGCTTTTATGTAGTTGGTTAACCTTTATGCTATTTAGAATCTGAGAGCAGTTTGTGGTTTTCATTCTTCTATTAGAAAGGCTTTCAAAGAAATCACCATATTGTTCTTCGATGTCATTAGGACTATTAAGAAAATTACTTGTTACAGCCTTGACAACTGTTATTTATGTCCCCCCCATGCATGTGTGTGTGCGCACACACACACACCCTTTGCACACTGGGAATTAAACCCAGTGTCTTCCTGCTGAGCTACATCCCTATTCTTTTTTTAAAAAAATTTATATATTTGGTACAGGCTCTCACTACACAGCTAGGACTCATAGTGATCCTCCTGTTTTTAGCCTTCCCAGCACTGGGATTACAGGTGTGCATCACCACAACTGGCCTCAGTCGCTGACTCAGAGCACTGCAGCATGAGGCCAGTACAGCATGTGGTGCTGGGGATTAAACCTGGGTCCTTGTGCTTGCCTAGGCAGGCGCTTAGACCACTGAGCTATCTCCGAGGCCCCCTTTTTTATTTTTTAACTGGGCTCAAACTTGCTGCCCTCCTGCCTCAGCCTCTTAAGAGTTGTGGAAATACAAAAGTGTTCCACCATGCTTAGCATATACTTTTTTTTTTATATGCTTATTTTAATAGTGAAAAGAGTTTTGGCTTAAGCTCTTCTAATAGTATATATAAGAGTATTTGTAGAGTTCTTTTCACAAATTTTGCCACCTTAGATCTTAATAGTTCTGTGAAGAAAAGTAGGACAAGTGGTATCATTTCTACTCCTATAGGTTAAGAAAGCTTCTGAGGGCTGGCCAGATTGCTCAACAGATTAAAGCGCCTGCTTAGGCAGATGCAGTGACCGGGATCTCAGTTGAATCCTGGTGTGCTGTTCCAGCCCCGCCCCCGGGGCGCTCTGAGACATGACTGAGACTGGGCATGGTGGCTTGCGCCTGTAATCCCAGTGCTTGGGAGGCTGAGAACCAGAGAAACAGTACGTGTCCAATCTGTGTAGTGAGACCCTGTAGACCCTGTACTAAATACATTTTTTAAAAAGTTAGATCTGCTATCTTAGCTTTATTTTTGTTTTGCTTTATTTAGGTTCTTTGTTGTTGCTTTTTTGTTCTACTAAATTGAATCTTGGTGTAGAATCCTTTCCTGCTATATGATCTACTTGTAACTCCTAGAATATAAAACTCAAATTGTTGAAGTTGTTGGCCTTTCCACATTGCCAGAAGTATGTACTCTTTTAAATACTTCAGTTTTTTAAGCAAAAAAATTTCACAGTCTTGAGCCGAAGGTATAGAGATTTTACATATGCACCACACATGCCTCTCCCCTTCCATTCTGAGCATTTTTTCCACCAGAGTTGTGTATTTGTTACAATGGATGAACATACATTGTCATATTATGATGCAGTCCATACTGTATATTAGGGATCACTCTTAGTGTTGTACATTCTGTGGATTTGAATGAATTTATAATGACATATCCACAGTATTGTGTCATATAGTAGCTTCATTGCCCAAAAAATCCTTTGTGTTCCTGTCCTTTTTTTCCTCTTGGACTATATATCAAGAAAGAGGAACAGAAATCAAGTTCTGCCACATTAATATTTTAACTTTATTTTCAGCTTTAGGATTTAGAAATTATTTAGAACTATGTTCTTACATTATATCTGTTCCTAGAGTTATTTTAATTAAGCTGATTCTAAATATAATTTTGATTCAGAGGGAATTACAAAAGATTCTCCCTTTGAGTCTTATGCTCTTTTAAATTAAGCTGCCGAATTTCAAAAACAAAAGTGACTTTATACTTTTGGTAATCATTTAAAAGGCTAATATGCTGTACATTGCATAATACCTATAGGGAAATACACACATGTTTTAATTGAGGCCATTCTTTTCATGAAATTCAGGCTAGGGCTAAGTGCCTGCCTGGCGAGTGCAAGGACCCACCTGCCTGGTAGTTTGACCCCCAGTAGGGCATGCTGTCCCAGCCCCCAAACCAGGCATGATGGGGCTTACAGTAATCCCAGCGTTGGGGAAACTGAGACAGGAGGATCACTAGGAGTCTAAATGTGTAGTGAGACCCTGTATATGAAAAAACTAAAAAAAGGAAAAAAAAAACAGTTCAAGCATTTTTATTTTTTTTCAAACATTTTTAGAACCTTTTCTTACATTTACAAGCCCTGTATTATAAGAGGAGTGAACACAAAATAATTCTTAATTTATTTCCAGCGAAGTTGACATTGATAGAGAAGGGAAGACTAATTATGAAACAGAACAGAGTTCGCCAGACATCTTGAAGCCTGTTTTGTGTGACACTCAAGAATGACTTATGAGGGCCCGGGGAGATAGCTCAGTAGAATAAGCGCTTGCCTGGCAAGCTCAGGGTCCTGAGCAATCCCTGATACCACAAAAAAA
>NW_004524716.1:6689605-6694956 GCF_000260255.1 Octodon degus | reverse complement strand
GTGCTTTAAGTGGCTGCTTCAACAAAGCAGTCAGGCTCAGGTTGCTGTGGTTCGATCCCCACAACTCAAGCCAGCCAAACCTGCCCTGAAGGCATTCGGAGCAAAAAAAAAAGTTATGGGCAGAGATATGGAAAAATTGTAGCTTTCATACGTTCCTATCTTAGAAAACAGTTCAGCAGTTCTCAGATAAACAGGGTCTCTATATGACCCAGCATTTCCACTGATAAGTTTTACCTGACAACAGAAAATATGTCTATACAAAAGGTTCATAGAAAGAAAGAAAAAGTTGACATGAATGTTTATAACAGTAAATAAAAGTGGAAACAACCCAGAAGTCCATCTGATAATAAGTGAATAATCCAACAAAACAATCCAGTTGAAATCAATTGAATATTACTCAGCTATAAAAAGTAACGGAGTACTGAAATGCTGCAACATGGAAGAATTTTGAAAACATTGTCAGTAAAGAAGCTAGACACAAAAGCCTCCACAAACCAAATGATTCCTTCAAC
This sequence comes from Octodon degus, assembly GCF_000260255.1. Lineage (NCBI taxonomy): Eukaryota > Metazoa > Chordata > Mammalia > Rodentia > Octodontidae > Octodon > Octodon degus. The sequence goes on along the minus strand of NW_004524716.1, from coordinate 6,694,444 downwards.
TGTCCAGAAAGGCAAATCTACAGGAACATAAAGTAGATTGTTATCAGAGGCAGTGGGAATTGTCTGCTAATGAATACAGTTTCTTTTTAGAGTTAAGAAAATGGTCTGGAATTAGAAAGTGGTGGTGGTTGTACAACATTGTAAATATTTTTAAAACAGACCTAATGGTACTTTTAGAGTGATATAGTTGATAGCATAAAATTATATCGCAAAAATGTATCCCTATTGCCTGACAAGCGCAAGGTCCTGAGTTCAATCCCCAGTTCTGAAAAAAAAATTGTGTGTGTATCTGTGTGTGTCCCTAGGGCCAGCGAGATAGAGCCCGCTAAAGCAAGTGCAGGGACAAGGTTCAATCCCTGGCATCATGTGCCACACCAGCCCCGCCCTGGGCATACTGAGCCAGCAACTGAGTCCAGGCATGATGGTATGCACCTGTAATCCCAGTGCTGGGGAGGCTGAAAACAAGAGGATCACTATGGGTTCAAGCTGTGTAGTGAGACCCTGCACCAAAAAACAACAACAAAAAAAAGGTATCCTTGGCTAGGTGTGGTGGTTACATGCCTGGAATCCCAGCACTCTGAAGGCTGAAGCAGGAGGATTGCCAGAAGATGAGGCCAGCCTAGGCTGCTAACTGAGTTTGAAGCTGGCCTAACTACAGAGACCCTGTGTATTGGGGGAGGGGGATTAAGTGATAAAAAAGTTTGAAAGGTCAGATATATATTTATATTTAGGTCATTTGTTGCCTGTGTATATATGAATATACATTTTTATAAATCCAAGAACTTGTCAGTGGATAGTTGTGTTTTGTCTGCTTTTGGGCTGCTGTAAATGTAAGGCTGCTGTGAACATGGATGTGCAGATACCATTTGAATCCCAGTTTTTTTCAGTTCCACCCAGTAGTGGATTTGCTGGATCATATAGTGATTGTATTGGTAATTATTTGAGGAGTCATTCTGTTTTCTTTCTTTTTCTTTTTTTTTTTTTGGTGGAACCGGGGATTGAACTCAGGCCCTTGCGCTTGCCTGGGAAACGTTTATTCCACTGAGCCATCTCCCCTGCCCCTAAAAAAATGCAATTTTTTTTTTTTTTTGTCAGAACTGGGGATTGAACTCAGGCCCTTGCGCTTGCTAAGGAAGCGCTTATTCCACTGAGCCATCTCTCCAGCCCCTTATTTTCTATAGCAGATGCACTATTATTACTATTTTGGTTGAGCTGAATGAGAATTGTAGCTTGGTAGAATTTTTCTTTTCTTCTCTTTTTTCCATTTTGCTCTTTTTGTGATAGTAGGGATTTAACCCAGGAGCTCACATATCCCTGGTAAGTGCTCTATCACTGATGTACATATCCAGTCTTTTTTCTTTGAGATAGGGTGTTGCTAATTGCTCAGACTGGCCTCAATCTTGTGGTCCTCCTTCCTCAGCTGCCAGAATTACTGGAAATTATAGTTGTGTGCCTCTGCACCAGCTAGGAGTCATTTTTGTTTTCCAGTGCCTTAAACATTTCACTTCATATTCTTGTTTGCCTGATTTCTGAAGAGAAATATGATGTAATGCCTTACTCTTCTGGCTTCTTTCAACATTTCTTCTTGTCTTTGATTTTTTTTTTTTTGCAATTTGAATATATACCCAGATGTAGTTGTTTTGGTATTTGGTATTTATATTGCCTTGTGTCCTCTAAACACAAGTCTGTGGCTTGCTGTTTGGGCCTGTCTATTCTATTTGGGCCTGTCATCAAAAATACATCTGGAAGCATTTCTTAGTGTCTGGCCTTTAAGGACACCTGAGATGGGGCCTTAGGGCCTAAAGCAGCCATTCAAGTTGTGACACACTCCCAGGGGGAGAGTCTTTCTGCCACAGTAATAAAAAAAGGCTGCAGACAGGGCCCTTGGGTCCTCCATCTTTCCAGACCCCCTACTCCTGACTTGTTCAGGGTAAATACCTCTTCTTCTTTCCCCATCTAATAATGTCGGATTAAAGGTCTTCCTCTCCTTAAGTTTTATATCCCTAATTTTTTATTGATACAAAGTTTAGAAATCCCACAGAGCTGCCACACGGCAAAGGCAATGGACAGTACTTGTCCCCAGTTGCGATATTATCACCTCTGTTGCAAGCTGTTTTGGTTTATGTTCTCTTGGCTTGTTGGCGCACCCCTCAGGTTGCGTGTCCTGTCTCTACCCTTGACCTCTGCTATCATAAAGAGATCTTTTTTAAAATGTCAGAGTAAGTTTGTCTTCCTTTGTTCAGAATCATGCAATGGCTTCCTCGCTCAGACCAAGTAAAATCCAAGGTCCTGCCATGGCCTGACAAGCTTGCTTCTATCTCTCTGTTCCATCTCTTATCTCCTACCCTCTCATTTTTCTCCACTTACAGGGCCCGCCTTGGTCTTATGATAGTTACCAGGAATCTCAGCACTTTTCCACTTTCCTCAGCTGTCTGCATAGCTGCTTTTTAATTTCCTGTAACCTTTAGGTCTTTGCTCAGATGTCATATTTTAAGACTAAACCTACATACCCTATAAACTCCCCTGTGCCTTTTTTTGCTTTATTTGCCCGAACACTTTGCTAATATACTGTGCTCTTTGGCAGGAAAGGGCATGGCATGCTGGAGAAGGTGAATGTCAGCCACTTTGGCTGGAGCGCTGAGAATAAGAGGGAGCACATTTTCCTGTGCTCCTCACTGCAGGAGCCTCACTGGAATTAGGGGTCAAACTATGTAGACCTTCTTATGCTTTGTTAACATTTTGTTCCTTATCCCTGAGGCTAATGGTAAATCACTGAACTCTTACCTGTGGAAGGATTAAGGAAGTGATTGCTGATGTGATGGAATTTGTATTTATTTGTTTGTTTGTTTGTTCATTTGTGACAATCTCACTGTAGTGCAGGCTGGCCTTGAGTTCACTTTGTAGCCCAGGCTGGCTTTGAACTAGTGGAGATCTTCCTGCCTCATCTTCCTGCATGCTGAAATTACAGTTGTGCACCACCATTGTGGGCAGGTTTTTTTGTTTGTTTGCATTTGTCATTTTATAAAAATCATTGTAGCTTCATTGTGGAGAATATGTTGAGAGAGCAAAGACTGAATGTAGAGAGAACATGTGTACAGCTTACGGTGATTATATGGCTGGTGGCAATACAGAAATGGAGTTGAAGAACTGTTTGAAAAAAATTCATTTATAAACATCTGTACTAAGTAAACAATTGGTAGTCCCTGGCTGCAAGATTAAGATCTTCAGTTTATAGGGTCACCTTTTGATTCCTTTATAATAAAGTAGAATGACTTACAAAATGTGATTCTTCTGAAAGATTAATCCTCAAAATTCTGTAAGTCTTGTAGTTGTGTACTTGTTTGTATATTTCTTAACATTAGGCACAAAGTCCAAGATCACTGTTAATGAAATTAATCATTCTTATTTAGTGACCATGTCTAGAATGTGTACAAATTGATTCATCTCTGTTGAAAGCAAGGTGTTGTCTTGTGTTTTTTCTTTCTTTTATCTTAAAAATTAAGGTTGAACTCCAAATTTAGCATTATTTCTCAAACAAGATTTTTTTTCCTGTATTTCAGGGAAGGGTCTACAGGATATTCAGGGTCTCACTATTAGATTGGACTCATAGTGATACACCTGTCTACAACCTCCAAGAGCTGGGATTACAGGTGTGTGCTACCACACCTGGTGTCAATTGCACGAGGGGCGGGGCCAGCATGGCAGACCCAGGGATTGAACCCCAACCCCTGTGCCTGCTTGCAGGTGCTTTAATCCGCTGAGCTATTTGGCTGGTCCTTGACAAGATTTTTTTTTTTTTTTTTAAAGCTAAAACTACTTATGAGTGCAACAGGCTTGTAGTGCCAGTGCCAGCCCTGCCCCCAGGGTGTGCTGAGACTGGGATTGAGCCTGGGCATGGTGGCATGTGTCTGTAATCCCAGTGCTTGAGAGGCTGAACACAGGAGGCTCATTATGAGTCTGACCTACGTAGTGAGACCCTGTAGACTCTGTAGATCCTGTCCTAAAATACATTAAAATAAAGCTGTGAAGTTTTCCTTTCACAGAGCCAATAACTGCTGGAAACAAGAACTTCTGTAAAACTATAGCACTTATGAGAAGAGGAAACTCAAAACACTGACCGTGGTTATGATAGATTTGAAGTTCTTAAAGCAAAAAGATGTTAATGAATGGGTTCCTGATGGTTGTCTTATGTGGCATTGTTTTTAACAGCTGAAATTTGATTTCTCTCTTCATTTTAGTTTAGGAGGGAAAAGAAATTAACTTCTATATTTAAAATATGTTTCATTTTTTACTTATCAGAAACCAGTGAAACATCTTAGTTCAACTTCATTTTGTTAATAAGAAAGTTACATTTTAGTGACAACAAATGGCTTGCCCAATTTCCAATTTATAATCTTCTAAATTATTTTTTATTATTTTAGTATTATTTTTTAGTAGATAATACTTGTTAATTTTTGTGTTAAGTGTTATGTGTGCATTTTACACTTGGTATTCACAGAAATGTTGCGAAACAGCTTTCCTGAAGTTAAGGTTAACCCTTTTTCTATCTCAAGTCCCAATCCCATTCCCATTCTGATAGGAATGTTCCAGTTTTTAGGATTATCATAGAAAGGCTGTGATAGCTTTCCTGCTGTCCTTCTGTTAAAAACATTGTGTATCTCTTGCCTTACTTGACTTTTCACAATAAATGCTTGAGCCACTTAGGTTTTTTTTTTTTTTCAAAGATAGGTATTTTACTAAATTCTTTCAGGGGCTGGAGAGATGGCTCAGTGGTCTAAAGCACCTACTTGAAACAAGCTTGGCAAAGCACAGGGACCGCGGTTCGATCCCCAGCACCAC
>NW_004524716.1:6679634-6688655 GCF_000260255.1 Octodon degus | reverse complement strand
CTACATAAAAGAAATTAGTCCTTAAAAAAATAAAAATATCAAGCTAGACATGATGGCACACACCTGTAATCTAGACTTCTTGGGAGGCTGAAGTGTGAGTATCCCAAGTTTGTGGCCAGCCTAACCAACTAAGTGAGAACTTGGCTCTAAAACCCAGAGAAGTGTTTGGGACGTAGCTCAGTGGTAGAGTGCTTGCTGAGTGAGATCCTTGGGTTCAGTCTCAGCATCACACAAAAATAAAAGACCAGAATCTTTGCCACAGTAGTGACTTTTTGCTTTAGAAATTATTCTAAATTTTTTGCATTCTTTCATTTCAAGATTACAAGTTTATATCATTGATTTGACAGTGCTCTTAAGGGAGTAAGATTAGGTTCCTCTTTTATGGAACTGTATCTGTCAAGATTCCAGAATTGATTTAACTTGACTGTACTTTGCATAATTGTGTAAACCTGGCAAGTGCATCTTTTTTTTTTTTTTAAGGAAAAAGTGACTCTTTGGGAAATATTACTGTCTTAAAAGTTTTCAGCATGGTTTATAAAAGTCTTGTTTGGCCTATGATAATAGTTACTGAAGTATATAGTAAGATGTTGAAAAAGGCAATTCCCTCTCTGCTCTTTTCAGACATTTCCTAAGTATGATGCCCTTTTAGGTGGCTTACTGAGTTGCTAAAACATGATCTAGGCATTCACTGCTTTTTGTTAGTTCATAGACTCGATAGCTCAAGTTGTTCCCAAGCACAGAGTGTGGGATGTTTTGGGATATAGTAATACACACCCCTTTTTTGTTAATTAGAGGCATTCTTAGTATTCAATATTTAGGAATAAGTAACGATTTTAATATGCAAAATGTTTTATTTCAGAGATTTATTTAATAAAGTAACAAACTTGATGAGCTTGAGGTTTTTGAATTAGAAGTGTTCTTGTTTGCTTTTATTTAAAAATTGTTGTTTCTCTAATAAAAGAAAATGGCTCCATCTAAATATATAATTATGCCATATGTAACCCAGATCACTGAGTTTAAACTGATACCATATCAAGAAAAGGAGACTATAAAATGACTTGAGATAGAGCATTAAGGAAGTGATATACTTTTTCCTAGTTCTTTTTTTTGGTTCTTCAAAACACTGGAAGTGTTCATTCAGATTATTAACTCATTTGCTTCGTGGTATGAAAATTCCTAGTAGGAAAAACAAATTATTGTATTTATCACACAAAATATTTATTTTTTCCTATTTGTCTTGCATAAAAACATTCAGAATGATCAATCTCTCCTTTTTTTTTCCTTTTTGAGACAGGGTCTTGCTATGCAGCTCAGGCTGGCCTTGAGCTCACTTTGTAGCCTAGGCTGGTCTCAAACTCGAAAGGATCATCCTGCCTCAGTCTCTCAAGTGCTGGGATTACAGGCATGTACCACAACCTGGTGATGAATCTCTTCTTAAATCAGATGTTTCTGTTACTGATAACAACACAAGAATTGTCATTAGATATCATTCTGTGTGGTAGCACTCAACCATGCAAGATGTTTTTATTAATTTTCATACCTTAATTTTAGAATTAATTTTTTTAAACTTTTAGCAGTTTTTGATTAAGAATGAGATAAAAAGCTAGACTTAGATCACAATACAGATAGATACTCTAGGAATAGAGTGTAAGTTAGATTGTTAGTAATTCTAAGTTGTATATGTATAGCTAACATCTTTTGTGACTTTTGGTAGTTTTCATAATTTTTTTTCTGAATGATTAATACATTTTATTAAACCAAAACTTAAACTAGTGTATGTGAACTACACAAAACTGTATTGTGGGATATATGTGTATCTGGAGGCTTTCCTTTTTAGAGTATATATCAGGAAGGGACAGTCTTCCATAAATTATCAATTAGTATAGCTTGTTAAGATATTTATTCGTTTCACTCAACAGATATATAACATATACTATATGACAGTTTTAACACCCCCCTCCCACCCCCTGTACTAGGGATCGAACTCAGGAGCTTGAGCTTGCCAGGCAGGTACTTATGCCACTGAGCTATAGTTTTAATCTTCTGGGTAAAATGAAACAAAGGATCCTGCCCCTTTTGTGGAGTTTACAATCTAATTTAGGTAATCAGTCACACAGATATAAAGAAATACTGATTTATATCAGTGACAAATATTATACCAAGAAAGATACCTGGTACAATTAGTGAGTGTGAGGTTTTGACTCAGAGGTTAGTAAGGAATATCTTAATGGAAGCAATACTTGTACTAATGTCTATGGGCAAAAAAAAGAACTAAGTGGAGAAAGGGGAAAACATTTTAAGCAAAGGGCAAAAAGCCCTGTGACAGTGGCAAGTATATCAGATTTAAGGAACTGAAAGGAGGGCCAGGGTGTCTGTAAAGTCCATAAACACGTACAGAACAAGTTGAAGTAGAAAGGAGTCAGATTATTGAGGGTTAAGGACTGGTTTTGGAGTTTGATCGTCCACATAACAAAAGGAAACCATTTAATTATCTATAGAGAATGGTGACCGTGGTAAGATTTCTATCTTGAAAGGAAAGGATCATTCTAGCGGCAGTTTATAATGTAGAATGATCAACAGTGTTGAGCCGGGCATGTGGTGCATGCCAGTAACTTCAGTACTTGCAAAGCTGAGGCAGGAAGATGAGTTCAAGGCTAGCCTGTGGTACATAGCAAGTACAAGGCCAGCCTGAACTACATAGTGAAACAATATGATTGCTTAGCCTAGAATGTTGTATTAGAAAAGAAAAAGATTTGACAAAGTCTCTGACCTTTTCTCATGAAGTGTAGATTTATGACTTCTCACTCTTAAAGATGTGTATGTAGGCTGGGGAGATAGCACAGTGGTCTAAGCACCTGCCTGTCAAGTGCAAGTACCTGAGTCCAGTCCCCAGTACTGCATGCCGTGCTTGGCCCCAAACCCAAAGGTGTGTGGTGGCACACACCTGTAATCCCAGCTCTGTGGAGGCTGAGACAGGAAGATTACTACAAAAACTGCGTAACGAGACCCTGTAACAAACAAACAAATAGTTTTAAAAAATAAAGATGTGTATATTGACTATGTATATTTTTTAAACAAAGATAAATTTTACAACTGTAAACCAAAGGAGCAGTATTGGGACTGAAGTGGTACATTTGTGGCTGATTCACATTGCAAGGGCAACGTGTATTCTTCCACTACTTAGTGTATGTTCCTCATCAGGAAAATCCACCTTTAGAATATAAGTTTTGGAAAGGGTTATAGGACCTGGTTATAACATTTAATAACAAAGACCAGACATACATGGTTTTAATTGACTATAACCTAGAAATACTTCAAAGTATTTATTTTACTATTTGAAAAACAGTTCTGAAGGAAAGGCTTAGGAGACTCATTTTTGGTCGAGTGGTGAACTAACAGCTTTAATCCCCTAGCTGAAAATGACAAGAAAAAAATATGAGACTATCTTGTCATACATTAAAGCGTTGGTATTTCATAAGACATTTTCCTAGCCTGAGTGTAAGTGAAAGTGTCCATGGCCATTCCACCCTGAATGCACCCAGACCTAATATGCAGGTAAGTGAAAGCGAGAACTAGCACACAGAGCCTGCTTTTGTCTTGAGGGTATTTATTAAGCTGGGTAAGTGTCAACTTAGGATGTCATTGCCTTGGCAGATGTAGAGGATAGGAAACCACGCTCAGACTGTTAGGAGGCAGCCCACCCTGTGTCTGTTTCAACTGCACCCCTGCTAGCTACAGGGAAAATTGACTGTCTCAAATTTTGATGTTGTAGGAGGTTTTTATTGTGTATGTGGGGGGGAAGGGGTGTTGCTCAATGACATTTTAGAGTCACAACCCATCCTTTATTGGGATTTGCATTTCTAAATCATACCTTTTATGTTAACTCCGAGACACTTAGACTAAGAATGTGGTCAATAGCAGTACCCCAGAGGCACTTGACATAAGCAAATTCACATCACAATAAAAAAGTCACATAGTTAGAAAAAAAGAAAGGTGCTGAAAACAAGGATCAATCAGAACAGATAACTGAATTGTATTGCCATTGACTTCATAATTTGGAATTACTGGATAGGAATTTAAAGGAATATGTTGAACAAATTTAAAAGTGACTTAAAGTAAGAATGATGGGATTCTTAGCTAACATTTTATAGTACTTCCTGTGAATATCATATGTTCTCATACTTGTACATTTTAATTTAGTTGATTCTTACAGCAACTCTGAATGAAGAACTGTTATTCTCCTTTTTTTTTTTTTCCAGTAACTAAAGTACAAAATGGGGAAGTAGTTTAACCAAGATTAATAATTTATAAAATCAGGATTCTAGCAAGGCAACATAGACAAGTTCAGATTTTTATTTTATTTTATTTTATTTTTTTAAGGGCAGGGTCTACAGGGTCTCACTATGTAGATCAGCCTCCCAAGCACTGGGATTACAGGTGCGTGCCACCATGCCCAGTCTCAGTCACAGTCTCAGCCTGCCCTGGGGGCACTGAGACTGGCACTGCGCACCTGCTGCGCTCTGCCTATGCAGGGCTTTAGTCTGCTGAGCTATCAGGCTGACCCACAAGTTCAGATTTTTAGCTGTTTCGTTGTAGTGCTTATAAATATAAAGTGAGACTGTGAAACATTATGATTAGCTTTGAAAAAAAAATTCTAGAAATTAAATAATAAGTTGAAAGTTCAATGAACAAAAATAGCAGATTATGCCAGATAAATAATGAACAAGAATATGATTTGGAAAACAGGTTGACCAAAATAAAGAGACAGAATTAGAAAGTATGTTAACCTAAAAAGAAGTTTTGGAACTTGTGACAGAAATTACCAACACTCTCTGATAATCTTTTTTTTTTTCCCCAAACAGTTAGTGGGTGTGCAGTATTGCTTTGACCCCCAGCTGAAGCTTCCATTTCACGACCTTCTCATACTAAGTTTGACTTGCAGCAAGGTTTTGGCAGTTTGGAATGTAAGGGGAAGTTGTGTTTGCAACTCCTAGCTCATGCCCAAAGAAGAAAGGGGATGTCCTTTCCTTCTTCTTTCCCGTAGACTGGGGTGTAGCATGGTAGTGAGCTATTTTTGGCTCTGTAGAAGGCAGTATTTTAAGAATGACAGAGGAGTAAGTCATAAAAGCTTGGCTGTCAGACCACTGAACTGCAAAACAAGCCCTGGACTATTGCTTCCAACTGTTACCTGAGGAAGGAAAAAAAAAAGGTTGAATTTTTTTTTTTTTTTTTTTTTTTTTTTACGGTCTCTTATAGTGGCTTAGTGTATATCCTAAGCTGAGAAGGTCTAACAGTTGCCAAACAATTCCAGATGGGAAGAAATATCAAGTAGATTTAACACTGTATTTAAGGAGATTATGAATGATAATTTCCCAAACTGCAAAAAAGACACACTTTTAAGAACCAAATTCTAAGCAAGATGAGTATAAATATAAGTCAACATTTTATAATTAAATTTGAAGAGACCTTACAAGTAGCCAAAGAATTTGTGTTACTTGTAAAATAACTAATCTTATGATTAAAACTGATTTTTATTGAAGTGAAAGCCAGTTGAATGGTGACTACCTGTGCTGAGTGTACAGAACTATTGAAACTACAATATCTTTTGAAGTCAGAGGTAACGTAAAATTTTCAGACTAATAAAAATTGAAAGATTTTACCACTTAGACATCATGAAAAGAAAAAAATTCAGCAGATAAACTTAAGGTGGAAGAAAAGTGATCCTTATTGGAGGACCTGAGATATTAATTAGAAAAGAATAAAGTTTGAAACTGAGCAAAATGTCTAAGATAGGAAAAGAAAGAATAAAAGTGGGAAATAAACAAGACAGAAATTAGATTTTAAAAAAAGAGGCCTACAGTGAAACATTAAGGCCAAAACTGGTTCTTAGAAAAAGCTTAATTAAATGAACAATTCTGGTAAAATCGACATAAGAACAAGAAGAAAAGGCACAAATAATGAAAAGGGAAAGATGCTAAACATACTCCAGATACTGTTTTATTTATTTTTTTATTTTATTTTATTTTTTTTTAAAATTTTTATTTATTTAAGTGTGTGTGTGTGGGGGGCCAGCTCAGCCCACCAGGGGTCGGGGCAGGCTGGCATGTGGTGCTGGGGATTGAACCGCGGTCCCTGTGCTTTGCTAAAGCTTGTTCTAAGTAGGTGCCCTAGACCACTGAGCCATCTCACCAGCCCCCAGATACTGTTTTAAAAGAGAAGACTGCGCACATTGACATTTTTGTTCAGGGAATAAGTTCAAGAAATAGATTTTAAATTTAGATTTTCATTTTTTTATTAGTACATGTTTGCAGTATGTAATGATTACATTGATTGTGAGGAGTTTGTGTATGTACATGAGACATCTTATTTCTTTGTCTCCTTCCCATTTGAAAATACTATTTCCATTTTTTTCTTTTTTAAAATCCCTTTTCCTTTTCCTTCCCTTGCTCCTCCCATTTCATTCCTCCTCCCATTTCAGAAAGATCTCTGTTCTCTTACTCTCCATCCTGTGTTTGCTCTTTGCTTACATGTTTAGTTTCTTATATGAGAGAAACCATGCAGTGTTTACACTTGTGTGGTTTATTTTACTGACATTGTGGTCTTGAGGTAGATCCATTTATCTACAAAAGCCTCGAATTTATCATTCTTTATGGCACAGTACTCCTTTTTGCCTAACTGCCACATTTTTATCCATTCATCTATTGATGGACGTATAGGCTGTCTTCGGGCCTGTTCCAGTTGTGCTGCTATGAACATAGTGGGCATGCACGTGTCACTGCAGTGTAATCTCCATACTGATTTCATGGTGATTATGCTAGTTTACATACCTGCCAACAATGTAGAAGGGCTCCTTTTTCCTCTGCAACCTCACCATTTTTTAAATATTTGATTTCTTGACAGTAGCCTTTTTTTTTTTTTTTTTTTTCCCCCTGGAGATAGAATCTCAGCATTGTTTCAATTTCCATTTCTTCAATGACCAGCAATGCTGAGCATTTTTGCATGTATTTATTGGCCATCTGTATTACTTCTGACAAGTGTATTCATTTCAGTTGCTCATTTTTTGGTTAAGTCTTTACTGTTTGGGGGGGGACTAATTTTTTTGAGTTCCTTATATATTCTACTGTTAGTCCTCCAACTGAGGAATAGCTAGCAAAATATTCTTTGCCATTTTGTAGGTTGTTTGCCATTCTGTTGGTTGTTTCCTTTGATGTGCAGAAGTTTTTAAATTTGATCCCATTGTTGATTCTTGATATTATTTCTTGTGCCACTGGAGTTCTGTTCAGAAAGAACTTTTGTGTCTTTGAATTTTACCTATTATATTGTACCACATTAAGTATCTCTGTTTTAACCTTTAGATGTTTGATCCATTTTTAGTTTAGTTTAGTATCTGGTGAGTTACATGGGTCTTGACTTAATCTTCTGACACCTCAAACGGCTCCCTGTGGTCTCCTAAGTGATGGTGTTGAGATAGCCTGACTCAAGGTGCTTATCCCAGTAGATGTCCAGGAGGAAGCTCTGACACCCTACTGACCCAGCTTTAGGAGTCCTACAGCATCATTTCTGCCATCTTTTGTGAACAGGCCATATTCAGGGTGAAGGGATGTGTTTTTTTTCCTTTCAAGCAGCTTTTTAGGATTCTGTTTTCATTATTAGTAGTTTGATACCTCAACTTCAGCATGTTCAGGTGTGATATATTCCCACTATGTTTGGCATTCACTGGACACTTTGAATGTGAGTGTTCCTAATTTTTTTAGTTTACCTCCAAAAATGTTCTATTTGGTTCCTCTGTTTTCTTTCTAGACTTTCTGGCAGGTAACTGGCAGAATTTTTCAGTCTTTTTGACATAATCCATTTTCTGTGTTGCCATAATACCCAAGGCTAGATAATTCATAAAGGAAAAAGATTATTTCAGCTCACAGTTCTAGAGGCTGGGAAATCCAAGAGCATAGAGCCAACATCTGCCTCGCTTCTGGTGAAGGCCTCCTTGGTGCGTCATACCTTGGCAGAACATATCATGTGATAAAAGACTTAGCCAGAAAGAGCTGACTTTTATAACAAAGCCACTCCTGAGGTAATCCAGTAATTCATTAATCTGTGAACGATTAAAGTCTTTATGACTCAAGTCCTAGAGGGCCCATCTCTAAGTACAATTAGCATGATTTTGGGGATTAAGTTTCCAGCACACTGAAATTCAGGGGACACATTTAAATCACAGCACTTTCTAGCAATGCAATACCCTATTGTTAGGGAAGTCAGATTTTTTTTTTTTCCCATTTGTGTATTTGGTACAGGGTCTCACTACGAGATCAGACTTGTGGTGATCTTCCTGTTTTCAGCCTCCCCAGCACTGGGATTACAGTCACGCCACTAACCCTGGACTCTGTCCCAGCTCAGCATGCCCTGGGAGTGTGGCCAGCTGATCCCTGCTCTTGCCAAAGCAGGCGCTTTGTCTGGTGAGCTATCTTGCTGGCCCTAACCGTAATACTTTATTACCATATATTCTCTCTGTTCTTTTGTTTTACACTCTCTGGATTCAGTATATTGGTTCCTTTTGTAGTTCTTCAGCTATATATGTGTTTTTCTCCCCTCAGTTCTTTTCTTTTTTTTCTTTCCATAATTTTATTGATAAACAAATAGCAATGAGACAGTTTCAAACCAAATTGGTAGGACAGTTTCAGTAATTAACACATTACATACATTCCTCCCAGTGATTAATTGCTGTATAAGATGTGGACATGATATCCTATCTACAAACACCATGAGAACAAATCCCTCTATTCATTAAGAGAGTGTAACTATCCTAACCACTTTGAATATACCGATACAAAATGGACATTCATCTATATACCCTTTTTTTGTTGCGTTATTTGAATATTATAGGTGTGTTAACTCAGCAAAATAATCTAAAAGAGTTCAGTAGTCCATAATAGTATTGGGTCTTCTGCTTGACTGGCAATGTCAGAAATTGTTGACCTGAGTCCCCTACAGCTCAACATAACAGCATGGCTTTACTTCTTATAC
>NW_004524716.1:6670604-6678289 GCF_000260255.1 Octodon degus | reverse complement strand
TATATTCCAGTATTTTACACGTGGTAATGAAGTAGTACTTATTACAGTTAATTGTTTAGTTGTACTTCTAACATTTGTTACCTTTTTCTTGCCCAGTTATCGAATGTTAAATTAGTATTTCCTCTGATAAATGTAGTGCAGAGATAAGCAGACTTTTTCTTTAAGGAACCAGATAATAAGCAATTTAGGCTTTTGGAGCATTATGTTCTCTGATGCAAAAATAATTGACTTTCCGTATCCTCGGGTTGTACATCCATGAGCTCAATCCACAGGTGATCAAAAGATACTCAGAGGTTACATGTGTAATGAACACATGCAAAAAAAATTTGTCCTTCCCTAAATAGAACAGTATAATAACTTTATATTGAATTAGTATTGTAAATAATATAGAGATGATTTAAAGTACATGGGAAGATGTATATAGTGTATATGCAATTATAGTACAATTTTATAGTTTAAGGAACTTGAGTATCTATAGATTTTGATATCTGGAATGTACAGAAGTATTCTTAGAACTGACCCCTCATTTATACCATGGGACACCTGAACATTGTGTCTGATCAACTTATCTCTATGTACAGTCTTTCAAAGTATACCATCCTTGAGAAGATTGGAAAGGTAAAAAGAGAAGGTATCAGAATGGAGAATTCTTTCAGTGAGATACAGAATTTTATACTATCAGAAGTTGAATGTTCATTACCATGTACTATGCAACTGACTTTTTTTTTTTTTGCAACTGACTTTTTTAGAAAGTTACATATTAATCATGTTTTCTGTATCTGTTTTCGTTCCTCAGAGTGCTGTGCTCACTTCCTTGGGTTTTGTTGCTTAACACAGGGCTCTATGCATGCTAGGCAGGTGTTCACCTACTGAGCAACACCCCTTAGCTACACTTGTGGATTTAAAAGTATTTATTATATCTGTAAATATTTGGAGATAACCATCAGTCTGTGTTCCTAATGTAGAAAGATTTTTCCTCCAGGATTTCGCAATGTAACTAAACTTTTAATGGATTTTACATAGTAGGCTCAGTTGTGCAGGAAAAACTTTTGTCATGTAATCCTTTACATGGTTTTAAAATACAAAAACAATAAAATTGGTGTTTATCTACTTCACAGAGTATCAAAATGTGTTTTAGGAGAGAAATATAAAATAGTTTTAAGGAGAGAAAAATAAAGAAGTTTGTATTGTGGTTCAGATCATAAAGAACTCAAGAGTGACTTAAAATTTAAACATAGTATGATGGTTATTCTTGTCCTGTATATTTGTCAGAAAATCTTAACCAAAGTAAGAAACTTCCTGATGCTGTGTTGGGAGTGCAAAGCACAAGGGATTTCCATAAAAAGGCATGGGACTTGCTTGGAAGAGCAGAGTGGTTTTCTAAGTTGGCAGTGATGAGTGAGAACTAACTCCCTTTTAAAAGAAAATATTAGCTGCAATTATTATTTTTGATAATTTATGGATATGTTTTCTCATATGAGCTACCTTATTCGTATTGTTTGCAAATGTGCGTACATGTATACATTTATAACCCAAGGCATTTGTTAGGTACAAAGAAAATAATTTTCTGCACATTACAGTATATGAAAAATGGCTTTGGAATGTGAGTTATCTTAGCATTCAATTTAAAGAACAAGGGCCAAGTACTTTGTTGTTACAAAACACCCCAATTAATTTGATGATGTCTGAGCTTTTTTCCCTAATTTCTGTTACCTTAAAAAAAGCCAGAGGCATTTGGGGTATATAAATGAGCTTGCTAAATTAGGATTCCCTTTTGAAAAATGAATACTTTTAAATTAGAGATGTGGTAAAATCACTTACTGTTAAAATAGCAGCAATCCCCAGTATTAAAAGGCTTAGAAAGGAGGTTAAGTTTAGGAGGCTATTTCTGCATAAAATGTATGCTTTTATATTTTAACTCTCAGTATTTTTTATAGAAATGAGGGAACTGCCTAATACAGATGGAAGTGTAAAATGCCTAGGGTCCAGCACAGAGTTCCCCACCTTCCCTTTTTTCTTCCATCTTCGTAGTAAAATGTGGTTGTTTTTCATGGTTCCATTCTTAGCTGTTTCTCTTTTTACTGCATTAAGTTCTCTTTGATGATCTCATTTACTGTGATGGTTTGAGAATTGCTGCCACATACTAGTCCGTTTGTGTCCACTGTGCTTCTGCACTTGTGTCAAGTAGCTAGCAGATTCTGCTGTGTGCTTTATGGTAAGAATCTTAGACTTAATTTTGCTAGTAGTAGTAGTAGTAGTTTTTGGTTTTCAATCTTGTCTTGTATTTCCTGTTTAAATTGCAGATATGCCATAATTCACTCATTTGCTCAAGCCAGATGACTCAAAGGTATTCTCCTTTATAATAATTCTGATCATTTAGAGACTTGCCAATTGTACTTTCAGAAAAGCACCATCCCCCTTCACCCTATGGAGTTTATCATCCATGCAAACTCCAGCAGCAGCCTCCCAACTATTCTTCCTGCCTTTAAGTCTCCTTTGTTCAGTCTGTCTTACATAAAACTCAGTTGGGGCCAGGGAGATGGCTCAGTAGAATAAGCGCTTGCCTGGCAAGCGCCAGGGCCTGAGTTAATCCCTAATTCTGGGGAAAAAAAAAAAAAATGTCAGTTATCTTTTCAGAATTTAAATCTAACCATATTAACTTTTTTCCAAAAACCTAATTTCTTTCTATTTGCTTACCAGGTAAATTGTAAACTGCTGTATTTAACAGGGCACATGTCTTTGCAAGCATAAATCAGTCTTCAAACCCAGTTTCATCTTCTTTTTAAACTCCATGTTCTAGCCACACTAAACTGTATGATATTCTTTGGGTCTTTCGTATTTAATGTGTCAGTGTATTTGCTTAAGCTGTTTCTTCAGAATTGACTTAACTGTCCTGGCCGCTCCTTTGTTCTTCTCTCACTCCCTACTTTTATTTGTGTACTGACTTCATTCATATGATACTGTAACATATTTCTTTCTGTTCTGTAATAATTTACTGAAGATAGAAAATACATTTTTCATTTTTGTTTCCCAGATACCTAGAGCTAGTATTTTGGACATAATTAGTAAATATGTTGTTCAAAATGATCATCTTGGGGCCAGGGAGATGGCTCAGTGGAATAAGCGCTTCCCTGGCAAGCACAAGGGCTTGAGTTCAGTCCCTGGTTCTGCAGAAAAAGAAAAGAAAAAAAAAAAAGATCATTTTTGCCAACATATTTGCTAATAGTAGACTGGTCCTTATTTTATCCCCCCCATTGAATTTTCATAGATGAACTATGTTGACTTATAATCTCCATGTAATAAGACAAACTTATTATAAGTGTACACTTTAATAAGTTTTGATACATGTGTATAAACATGCAATGACTGCTCCAAACAAGATAATTTCTGTCACCTTAAAGAGTATTCTTATGCCCTGTCCTAGTCCTCACCCTGATCAAATACCACTGACTCCAAATAGCTTTCTGCCTCTGTATCTCAGTTTTATCTTTCTTCTATTTCTGTATAGGTGTAATCATGCAATATGCATTCATTCTGTCACGCTTGTTTTGTTGACTGTTTTTGAGATATATTCTTGTTGTATTTATCAACAATTCCTTTTTATTTTTGAGTAGTGTTGTGTTAATTGGACGTACAGTAATTTATCCATTAACATCTTGATGGATACTTCGGTTGCTTCTAGACTGTGGCTGTTATGAACAAAAATAATAGTTGAAATTATTTTTTTCCTTAGCCTTACAAGTTAAGTTACAGCTTGTCAAAAATACTTTTATGCCCTGATTTCCTTTTGGCCCTGTATAGAAGATCTGTTGCTGTGTAACAAGTTAACTAAAATCTTATTATCCTAAAACAATTGTTTGTTGACTCACTGTTTCTGTGGAACCAGTGACTTGGGAATAGCTTGATGTAAGGTTCTGGCTGGAGATCTGACCTGAAGCTTCAACACTTACAGTAAGGCCTGACAAGATTTGTTCACTTGCGTGGTTGACATGTGCATGCTGGCCATTGGTAGGAGGAGTCAGTCTGTCTGTAGGTGGGCCTATGAAGAGCTGGCTTGGTGTATTCGTGACATGGTGATTGAGCTCCCTCAGAGCACATGATCCAAGCGATTAACATAGCACAAGCTACAAAGCCTTTTAGAAACAAGACTCAGAAGTCAGGTCATCACATCTGCCATATTCTGTTGGTTACAGGAACAATCTTAATTTCATTTGGGAGGGAGGTACACGAGGGTATGAATATTGAGAAGGCACTATATGAAGTGTGAATACCAGGAGGACAGGATAATTGGGATTCACCTTAGGAGATGATTAACACTTTTATCAAAAATGAACGAACATATATATGCTTGACTCTACTTCTGGGCTTCATTCAGCTGCATTTCATCAAGTTTTTTTTCTTTCCAATACCAAAATATATGTATTACTACAGTTTTATAGTAAATCTTAAAATCAGTATAATACTTTGTTCTTTTTCAAAACATGTTAACTATTGAGTTTTGTAGTATTAAAAAAATACTGTGTAATTTTCTTAAAATTACGATAAAAGACACATTACCATTAATTCCCCTCAGAATACGCTCCCTTGCTCAGAACACACATCCCATTGTTCTTAGAACTTTTCTCAAGTAGTCCCAGTAATCCTCATTCAGGTATTTAGCTATACTGGTGCGCCTGCCTCTGTGTCTTTAATTGATTCAAAATGTTTGCCTTTTGTGGGGGGGTTGATTTGGGGAATGAACCAGAAGTTACATCCTGTGAATAAGTTAATGAGAACACACCATAATGTCTTTATGAACCTGCCTTTCCCTTTGGGTGGCACTGGGCAGCAGCATTCGCTGTATGCTTGATCACACCTAAAGGCACTCAGAGTTGGTGGCAAGGATGATTGGGTAATTGTGTTAGAGCAAGAGTATTTTGAGGGGGCTTAATGTCATTGTGTCTTTATTATATTTTAATTTTTATCAGTGCGTGTTTACAGTACATAGTTATATTCATCATGGGCAGTTGTACAAATGCATTATACACCTTAACTCTTTCATCCTCTTCCTCCTTCCCTCCTTCCTCCCTCTGTAGTATATGTATTTTAACATCCACCATAGTTTCTGATCACCTCTTATACTTACATTTTCATATCAATGATAAAGTCATTTTACTTCCACAAAAATAAGAAACTTGATTGGGATTGCATTGAATCTGCCTATCAATATGAAGAGAATTAATATTTTAACATAATATAGCATATATCTCTACAGGTCTGTAATTTCAGCCATCATTTGTATTTTTATTTTTATTATTACATTTTTTTGTATCAGGAATTGAATTCATGACCTCACATTTGTCATATCTTTTGTATTTTTAATATATAACTCATATGTATTTTGTTAAATTCTACTGTGGTTAAGTTTCTGTTGGGTGATTTTTTTTTTTTTTTTTTTGCGGAACCAGGGATTGAACTCAGGCCCTTGCGCTTGCCAGCGAAGCGCTTATTTCACTGAGCCATCTCCCCGGCCCTGTTGGATGATTTTGTAAATGGCATTTTTATTTCATTTTTCAGTTCTTTAGCAGTTCATAAATATACAATTGCTTTGTTTATATTAAACTCTTAGCCTGCAATTTTGCTAAATTTTAATAGTCTGGCAATATGTTTGCATATTCCTTGAAATTTGCATTCTATATCATGTCAGTATAATGCAGAACAGCTTTATTTCTTGCTTTTGCATAGACTAGAACCTACTATACCTAGCTTAGTACAATATTAAATACAAGCTGCAAGAGCAGAAAAAACACTTGAAAAGTATCCAACATCCATTCTTGAGAACCTATGTAAACAAATGCTCATGAGAACTTAAGAGTACAAAGAGGACCTGAATCCAGTTTGAGAACAGCCAGTCTCAGTGCCCTCAAGTACCAACTTCCTGGAATAGGTGGTCTTCATATAAGACCACCAATAGCTATATAGAAAAAACAAATAACTTTTTTTTCACTATTCTCTAGGTGAAATTTAGTGTTTCCTTCCATTTTAAATGTAGACAGTAAATTAGTAATATTCCCAGCAAGGCAAATTTAATACAAATAAATGCTACTTTTCCTGTATTTTTAAATTAAAAATTTGTTTCTTAAAAAACAACATATACAGTAATCATAATTTTTTAATCTTGCTTTTGAATTGTTTAATGATTTGTATTTGATGTAATGATGTTTGCCTTTTAATTTTGTAATCCTTCTGTTTATGTTTCTCCTATTCTTTCTCTCTCTCTCTCTCCCTCTCCCTCTCTCTCTCTCCCCTCCTTCCCCCCCTTCCTTCTTCTTTCTCCTCCTTTTCCTCCTCTTGTTCCTCCTCCTCCTCCTTTTGCTTGCTTTTTTTGGTTTTGGAATTCTTTTATTTTGTTTTTGTTTTTTAGACAGGGTCTTATATTTGGTTCAGGCTGGCCTTGAATTTATGGCAGTGCTTCTGCCGCAGCCTTTGGAGTGCTGGGATTATAGGCCTGGCCACCATGCCCACTGCTTTGCGTTTTTCTTGCTTTCTTTTGAGCTACAAGTATGTGTGGGTTACAGTGTTTTGACACATGCATACATTAGCTTTTTTAACACAAGCTAATTAATATATTCATCACCTTGCTGACCTACCAGAGGTTTTGTTTATCTCTGTTTTATTATCCATGCTTGCTTTTTTAGTTTTCACATTTGTTTTAGTGGTTTTTGTCATACTTAAAATATGAATCTTTAACACAGGACAAGTTTCAAATACTGTACTATTTCAGATGTAATCTAAAAACCTTCAACAATATATTTCCATTCCTTTCTCTTATAATATTGTTATAATATATTTTAGCTCTATAACATGTAAACTCTGTGGTATGTTAATGGGTAAGATTTAAAAAGACCTTTTAGATTTACTGTCATTCACTCTTAAGTTTGTGCTGGTAGACTTTTCACCTAGTTGAAAAAAGGGGAGTCTGAAAAAAAAGCTTTACTTTCATTTCTGGAAGACATTTATTGTAGCTAGCTTTCTGTATTGATTTTTTTCCTGTTGTGTAAAGATATTCCTGTTTTCCTGTCTTATGTTGCTTTTCAAGAAGTCCAGGAAACCTACCTATTTCTTCCCTCTCAATTTTCCGTTCTTTCTTTCCCTTCCTTCCTCGCTCCCTCCTTTTCTATTGCCATTTATGGGTGTGCTGGGGTCAGACCCCCAGACAGCCCCACACAGTTATTCAGGGACTGGCACACTGTGTGTCACAGTACCAGATAGGTTTCTGGAACACGTTTTTAAGTTTGTAAAGGTATATTCCGCATTTCACTATCCCATGTTTCTCCTCAGCGTGAGCAGAGATGTGAGTTGTGTGTTTCATTCTAGACTCCTTATCCTTGCACCCAACTGGTGCTGCAGGAGGTGAACTCCTCACCTTGGAGTAGTACTTCCTAGCCCCTTGCCCTGCAGCACTGCGCTTCCTGCTCAGGCAGGGAGTTCTGTAGCCTAGGGACACATACTTTAGCCACGATGACAGTTTCCTCTTTTTCTTATCTTTGTTAAAGGAATGAATTTCAAAGAATTGGCAGCAGTCGTGTACTTTTTCTTCTTTACCTTTGTTCCTAATTAAACTTTGTTCCTACCTAGACTTCTTTTTTCTTTTTCTTTTTCTTTTCCCATAATTTTATTGCGAAATAGCAATGAGACAGTTTCAA
>NW_004524716.1:6660485-6669328 GCF_000260255.1 Octodon degus | reverse complement strand
CAGTACTTGATGAAAAATACCTGTTCCATGTTATGTCTAAGATGTTTGATATTTAGACAGATGGTGAGGTTAAGCCTACCTAGACTTTTCTGCCAGGAGACTCGTAGTAAGATTTTTTTTCTCTCTGATTGACAGCTTTTCCAAAATTTGAGTGTTTTACCTTTCCCTCATTTTGTATGTGTGTATACTAGTCATTGAATTTCTTGGATCTGTGAGTTTATTATTTTTATCAAATTTTATGTTTATGTTTCAAATAGTATTCTCATCTGGTTTTACTTACGTATTCATTAGACTGCTTATTAGCTTAATATCGTCCTGATCGTGCCCTTTTCCTCTTTTCTGTCCTCCTGTCTCCCTTTTCTGGCTTCTTAGCTCCTCCCTCCCTCTCTGTTTGTGTGTGCTTTAATGGACTCACTGCCCAAAGTGGCCTCAAATTCCCTGGCTGAAGTCTTTCTCATGCTCCCAAGCAGCTGAGACCACAGGCAGCTGCCGCTGTGCCCAGTCCTTTGTTACCTTTTTCTTATGTTTCAGTATGGGTAGTTTTTGTTGCTTCTGATTTTAGGAACTTTTCTGCTATTGTTTTAAATGTGTGTCAGTTTTCTATTTCAGATGTTTTTGAATAAGGATCTTTTTCTTTATGTTTACCATTTCTCTCATTATGTCTTTCTTTAAATCCTTAAGCATTTAAAATAGGAATTTTAAAGTTCTCACTTGCTAATTTGGTCATCTTGTTTCTGAGGCTGTTTTAATGAATTCGTTTCACTCCATAATTCCAGTCACATCATATTTTTTTCTTTCTCCCCCTCCTCCCCATATCTCTCAATTTTGGTTTGTTTTTGAGATAGAGTCTTGCCATATTGCTTTGTCTGGTCTCAAGCTTACAGACTTAAGTTGTCTTCCTGCCTTTGATCTCCCAAGCAGCTGAGCCACTAGGCATGCACTACCACATCTCACTACATGTATCACCTTGCTGTGTGTATCTTTTTTTCCTTGGGCACCAAACATTTTTTTGTTTTGTGGGGTTTTTTGTTTGTTTGTTTGTTTGTTTGGGTTTTGTTTTGTATTTTAGGGAAGGGTCTACAGGGTGTTCAGGGTCTCACTATTAGATCTGACTTGTAGTGATCCACCTGTTTACACTCCCAAGAGCTGGGATTACAGGCATGCGCTACCACAACCAGTCTCAACCACCATCTCAGTGCATCCTGGGGACAGGGCCAGCATGGCAGGCCCAGGGATCTCCTGGTCCCCAGGCCTGCTTGCAGGCACTTTAATCCACTGAGTTATTTGGCCAGCTCTTATATTGTTGATTAATATAATTGCTTTCCTCCTTTTAAAGAATTTTGAACTTTGTCAGCAGCAATGAGTATCATTTACTCTAGAGTTTCTTTTAGGTCTACTAAAATATGACTCTTCCTAGGTTTCTAGTGAATTCTTGGTTTTTCAGTGAGGCAGAATTTTCTTGTTAGAAAGCATGCCAGGCATGTTGGCACATGCCTGTCGTCCTACCACTTGGAAGGCTGAGGCAGGAGAGATCACTGCAAATTCAAGGCCAACTTGGGGTACATAGTGAGTTCAAGGTCAGCCTGAATTACATAGGGAGACCCTGTCTCAAAAAAGAAAAAGAAAAAAAGAACTTCTTTTCCCTGTACTGTGTGAACCCTAGTAATTGTTCAGCTGGTAGAATTTTTTTTTTCTTCTCCTCATGGATTTTCACCTTTATCTATAACTTAGTGTTGGCCACATAATAAAGTGTATCAAATTTCTGGAATTTTCTATGCATAACTCCCTCTACAGTTATAAGCTCTTGTGTGTTTTTATCCCTGTACTACAGTCTGAAAAGTGTCTTCAAGTAAAAAGCCAGTGCACTTGTCAGTCTCACTACTTTTATTTCCTACATCTCAAAAATCAGCCTTGCAGGGTATAGTGGCTTGTGGTAGCACTCAAGAGGCTGGGCCTGAGTTCAAAGCCAGACTGCACTACAAAGCAACACCACCTCAACAAACAAACAAACACCCAAATGAAACCTAAAAACAAAACAGTCCTACCTTGTTTATTGTCCAGTGTCTGAAAAGTGTTAGTGTTCTGTTTACTGTGGGCTAAAAAGTATAAGCCTTGCTATTCCATCATGGCCATTGGAAATTTCTTCTCTTTCCCTTTAAAAATAAAGATAAATTCCTTTTATTTTCTGTAGCAATTTGAGTCTTATGAAGTACGTTATTAATACCTGTGAATACCAAGTTCATTCCAGTCTCCTGTTCATAACCTAATAATTTTCAGAGTGACATTTTACATGGCTCAGCTATAATGCAGTAATGAACAAAATGGTATAGAATTATTATATAGTATTTTAAGCAAATAAAACAGTATTCACATTATAATAAAACTCCAGTGAACACTTCAAGAAAGTACTTAGGTCGTTTGAATTATGGCTTTACAAAGAATTGGGCTTCTGATTATAGTTATAAGACAGTTATTGGAGAGCTGGGGATTTAGTTCAGTGGCACAGTGCCTGCCTGGCAAATACGAGGCCCTGAGTTTGGTTCCTGCTACACAAAGAGAAAAAGACAATTATTGGTTTTAATCATCTTATTTTCTGATCAAATACTCAGAAACAAAATAATAAGCTAATCATTGATGTCTTGCCAAAGATGATCCTCAGTGAATTAAAATGTTTAGTGATAGTACTATAAACCTGTTAAAAACTGCTTGCCTTTTATTGTGTAGCCTCTGTTGTCCCTTTGGTAGGGTCAAAGCAAAGGCAAAATTCTGTATTTGCTATGATAGCTGTACATTCTTGGGCTATTCTTAACATGTTTGTTAGTTGATTTTTTGTTGTTTGTTTGTTTTCTAGCTTGTCAGTATTTAAACAGACCACATCATGCGTGAGTACAAGCTAGTGGTCCTTGGTTCAGGAGGCGTGGGAAAGTCTGCTCTGGTAAGTTAGCAATTTAACTACAACTAACTAGTCAAAGCAGAAATTTAACATTACTGGCTTGCACACTTGTAGTAACTAAGGAGAAAAATGTGACTTTTTTTTAATACACCTCATGTCTATCTTATAAGGGATGGGATCATCCAGTAAGCAGTGGTGTGTCATTTCACATAGTGGTTCATTTATTCTTTTATTTACCAAATATTAATTGGATGCTTCATATGTCAAGCACGAGTGTTCCCCATCCAAAGAATATGATTGTTCTCATTTTAAGGAACTTACATTATGCCAAGGTAAACTGTATTACAGTCTACTGGAGTAAGTCCTTCCCTGCTTTTACTTCAAGCTTACACAAAACAAACGTTATTTTTTGCATACATGCTAGATTGACTATGTAAAGAACTCTTGTGCTTATACAGACATTCCCCATTTAATGACTTGCTTGTTTTATGACTGGACTTAGTACTGAGGCATGCTGCTCAGACTTGACCCATACCTCAAGACTATTGATATGTCCTTTCTGTACAGTTCCGTACATCTTGTTTGTAGAACCTGTCTTTTTTGTACAGTATTCCTTTATACAGTGCTGTTCATTTTTGCTGGTTGTACTGTACCATATAATACTGTGGTTTTATGTTGTTATACATTACAGTACTGCATGTAAAAGTTACACAAATAAAAGCAAAGTCATCAGGTTGGAATTTCCTTTGAGCATTTCTTTGTCTGAATATAGCATATATCATATACAGTTCCTGATTTAGTGACCAGTGCATTTAATGACCTAGTCACAGGAACTGAACACTCAGTCAGTAAACAAGGAATGCACATACAGTGCCAGAGTGGGGTCACAACAGCAAGCAGGAACATTGAGAGTAACTCTGTCATGGAACTTAGTAGCAACACAACAAATACAGTTATAGAAAGAGTTACTTGGTTATAAATGTGAGAGACATACTCTGAAAGAAAAGTACATATTGTTTTGGGAGAGCCTATGACAAATGGACTTACATTAGTTAGCCTTTGAACAACTGAAAGAAAAGTCTAGCTGGGGCACAATTGAACAGGGAGGAATGTAGAAGGATAGGGGCCATACCAGGACTTGAAGGCCAGCGACGAACTTGGAATATGTTTTCAATAACAATGAGGACATTGAAGGTCAGATTGGAGGAGGAAGGTACGCTGGATATATGTTTTAGTGGTACAGTGGTGCTCTGCTTAACTGAGAAGAGAAACAGTGGATATGAGAGCTAATTAAGAATATTTAATATTATTTTTTAAAAAAAAGAATACTATATTATTGCTTATAGAAACGATTTAGGACATTGGCAGTGAAGAAGCGATATACAAATGGTCTGAGGATTCAATAGGAGGTAGACTTGACACGGCCTAGTGCTGGATTGATGCAGGATCTAGGAAAGCAGGAAGAGTTAGAAATGCTTTATGTTTCTGAGATGTTCAAGTAACTATATCAAATAAACAAATGAATTTTCAACATAAGCACTTACAAGTCTGGGTGTGGTGGTATGTATTTGTAATCTCTCCTGCCTCCAGAGGCTGAGGCAAGAGGATCATCATGAATTCAAGGCCAGCCTAATCAACATAGCAAGACCCTGTGTCAAAAAAACCTGAAGAAAAGCTTAAAAGGGGCCTGTGATAAGATTTTGAGTGCCACCAGTAGACCGGTATACTTAATTTCATGAGACCTAAGTTACTATTAGAGTGTAAATTAGCCTTTGTAGAAATACATGAGACTATGTCTTTCAAATGCAAGTAAAGTTCATTTCAGCAGTTCTCTTTCTGAAAATTTATTCTTCATATAAGCTCACATGCATAAAAGTGACACTATCAGGATTCAAGCATAGTGCACACCTGTAATGCCAAGACTCAGGAGGCTGTGTACTTGTGAACCTTCAGAGAATAGATGGGATTAGAGAATCCAGCATAGGAGAATATATCTTCTACTCTGCTTTACTGTACAAAACATGTCTACTCGGTTGCTCAGAATTCAAATGTAAAAGAGGAAAGAAATGATCTAGGAACAAGGAAGTAGTTGAGTGTGATAAAAGAAGTAGCCTTGGGTCAGCAGCAATGCCTCGGCCCTCTGAGGTGTGAGTTAAAGTAGAAATGAGACCTGGGGAAATGCAGCGGCCATGCAGACTGTTGAAGAGGCTTGATATGTGAGAGAGCAGAGAAGAGGCAGAAGCCAGAGGGAATGTGGCGTTAAGGGCGGTTCTTGTGGAAAGACCAGACGTAGCAGAGCATGTTTGTGTTGGAGGCAGCAGTCAAGGAAAGGGGAAAATGGTGATGGAGGAGAGAAGGGAAGAACACATCCGGAATGGAAGTCAGCAGGAGAAATTTCAAACCCATCTGAATGAATAAGATGTTGCTGAGAATTGAGAAGGCAAAATTCAGAGAAGTGATGGAAGATTACTTTTACTGAGAAAAAAGTGACACTTTTCATTTTTGCAAGTCATTAATGTCTGCACTGAGATAGCTCAGTGGACTAAGCGCCTGCTTAGGCAAGTGCAGAGACCAGGGTTCAATCCCTGGCACAACATGTCATGCCGGTGCCATCCCCAGGCATGCTGAGCTGGCCACTGAGACCAGGCGTGGTGGCACATGCCTGTAATCCCAGCACTGGGGAAGCTGAGACAGGAGGATCACTGCAAGTCCAAGCTGCGTAGTGAGGCCCTGTACCAAATACATGAAAAATAACAAATAAAAATAAAAATAGTATGACTTTACAAACCTTCTGGGCAGTATGTGGAGAGCTGAGGCTCTAGTATTAAGCATATTAGGAACCATATCAGACTTATTTTTCATATTTAAATTATCATACTAAGATAAGGAAATTAAGTACTTGACAAAAATTATGATTGAAGCTTTTGGTGTGATCATCTCCAGAATTTCCTTTAAATTAGAGAAGTTTGAAGTTTACTGTATTCAAATTTTGTTTAACTCAAGCTTAAATAGAGTATAAAATATTTCTCTTAATAATTTAAGTATAGTTGACCTCTGTCATATTTTTATCTTTGCCTTAAAGTAATAAATAATAACACCATCTGTTTTAAAGCTGTCTAGGAGGTATCTCATATCCATCTGCTATACTTTTTCATTTACTGAATAATAAAATATGTTGTTTCTAGTATGTGCTTATTGAAATCTATGAAGTAAAAATATAGTACCCCTCCCTTATCTGTATTTCCAGACCTCTAGTGGGTACCTAAAACCATAATAGTACTGAACCCAATATAGTTTTCCCTGTACCCAGTATACCTATGGAAATGGTACATTTATAAACTAGAAGACCGGTAACATAAAATGTGTTGTTTTGTTTTGTTTTGTTTTGTTTTGTTTTGTTTTGTTTTGTTTTGTTTGAGACAGGGCCTCACTGTGTAGTGCAATCTGGCCCACTTAGTAGCCCAGGCTTACCTCGAATTCACAGATACCCTCCTGCCTCAGGCTCCTGAGTGCTGGGATTACAGGTGTTCCCCACCACTCCAGTTCATGTTTTCACTTAAATGAAGCACTTTACATCTTCTCTTTGGTACAGCTGAGTTTTCAGCATCATTATTTTTAGGTTTTGTGTCCTTATTAACCAAAATAAGGGTTCACTTGAACACAAGTACTGTGTTATGTTGAAAATTGATTTGCCAGCCTGCATGACCACAAAGGGACTAATGATCAGGTAGTATATATGGTGTGGACACTGTAGAGAGAGAGAACTGACTCTTGTCCTGTAAGGAAGAGCAGAATGCTATAAGATTCCATTGCATTCTCAGAATGGCATCCAATGTAAAACTTACAAGATGTTTATTTTTGGAATTTTCCATTGAATGTTTTTTATCATTGTTAGCTCTGGGTTACAGAAATTTCAGAAAAATGGCCCCAGATAAGGTGGCCATTGTAGCTAATATCTGAAAAAGATGAGTAAGCAGTGTGTTCCAATGGAAAGAGTAATACGTTAAAATCAGGAAGAAAAGTCTGAATTTCAGCTGGCAAATAGAAAAAACACTTTTATATATGGTATGAATGTGAATTTACTGTGATCGTGAATTAAAAGTGACTAACTTGGTCCCTGGAATATTAACACATTAATAAATTTAAATTTCCTTTTCTATTTTCCCCCATAATTCTTTGGAAAGAATTAAAATTTTAGTCCCTTTGTCTTCAGTCTTTGAGAACACTGTATAGTTACTATAGGTACATAAAGAGGTAATAAGTTAAAATTTACATTTTTAAATTTTTTACTAAGTTAGAATCTGGTTTTTATATCCTCATTGTATTTTAAAACTGTACAGTAACTGTGTAGCAGCAACAGTATTGATGAGTTTTTAACATGACCACTTCTTTCTGTAATATATACATTTATATATGATGTTTATACTGAAAAATAGTAAGTTGTATTTGAGTGTTTACCCAGGATTTTAACATAATTTCACTTAATATTTACAATTTTGTAAGGTTAAGTAACATTCAAGGTCAAAGTTTTCTTTCAAGTCATTGACTTTTTTTTCCCCTCAGACAGTTCAGTTTGTTCAAGGAATTTTTGTTGAAAAATACGACCCAACGATAGAAGATTCCTACAGAAAGGTAAAATGTAAAACTGTGTACAAGTGTTTGCAATTATATCCTTAGATGTTTAAAACTTGATCTTTGGAATCCCTTTTTAGAAATAGCTTTGAGGCTGGGCACGATGGCACATGCCTGTAGTCCTACCACTTGGGAGGCTAAGCCAGGAGGATCGGTGTGAGCTCAAAGCCAGCCTGAACTACATGGCAAAGCCCTGTCTTAAAAAGACAAAAATGAAAAAAATTTAAGTTTCTAGCCACTGGAAGTAGACCTGCCCAGCCCTTAAGGCTGTGGCTGGGTTGTTCTTGCCCAATATTTAATCCCAGTGGTGTTAGCTCCTTTTCTCCTTTCTCTCCTTGCTGAGACAAAATACGTGACACCCACAATTAAAGGAGAAAAAGTTTATTTGTCTTACAGTGTGTAGAGGTTTCAGTCCATAACGGACTGGCTCTAGGGCAAGGCGCTTAGGCAGAGGGCCCAGAGGAGAAATAGCTCATGGTGGACAACAAAAGCAAGCCTGAGAAGGGAGCGACAAGCCTCTTTGTGCCCTTTTCATTTCCTCCAGACTGCTGGGATGGGTGGTCGCAGTCCAGTCAGTGGGCTGATCAGCAGTCACCCACCTTTAATCCCAGCATCATTAGGCCTAGTATTGAGCCATGAATCAGCCACAAACTAGGGTCACCTACCTCTGAAAAAGCCCTGCAACTGCATGAGGCTTTAGGGGAGAGCTAGAGACAGCCCTAAGCCCATCACCACAGTCACAAGATACCAAATGTGTGTATCAGCCTGTGTGTTGGTGACCTGTCTCTGAGCTGTGCGTTTGTTCTGCCACTGCATTTGTGTACTTTTAACATTTATATAAACGATAAATTCATAATGACTTCTAGAAATAATAAAATAGTCTTAAGAATGATAAAAATGTGCTATATCTGTTTTTAAAAGTTTCACCAAGACAGAATGTTTCTCTAAGGTATACAGAGCTCCATGTTTTAGTCTTGATTTGTAATTTATTCTTTATACCTTTCCTAGTGGGGAATTTTTAAAAGAAAAAAATGGATTTCATTAAATATTTGTATTTTCAGCCACTTTTTGCTAACAAAAATTAATATCATTTTTATGCTTGAAGTTATCCAGTGAGTTGTATAATACATTTAGTAAAGATATTTTACCTTCTGACTACCAAAAAGTTAGTTAGAATCTGTACGATGGTATAATAGGGATACATGCCACACGTGTCAAAACCCATAGAATGCATAATGTCAAAAGAAGACTGAGATGGAAGCCATGGGCTTTTGGTGATAATTGTATCAGTGTAGGTCCAGCAGTCGTGGCAACCCGA
>NW_004524716.1:6658238-6660277 GCF_000260255.1 Octodon degus | reverse complement strand
ATATATATTATATATTTAAATATAATTACAAGACTAGTTAGAATTGTGAAAATTTTCACCATTTTGTTTTCCCAGTATATTAAGAAGGAAAAAGACAGTGCTGTTAAGAGACTGGTAGCCAAGGATATACCCTTTCCCCCAATATTAAACCTTTCTTACAGCAAATAGGAAAGGATGTCTTTGTTAAATGCTTTTGTGGGGCCGGAGATATAGCTCAGTGGCATGGTACCTGCCTGGCAGCACAAGGTCGTGAATTGTATTCCCAGTACCTAAATAAATAAATAAATAAATAAATAAATAAATGCTTTTAGGATTTATCTTTAATAGTCCTTTAAGTTTTGTTGAATTTAGTTAATCAAGAAATTGCCCTCAAATTAAAAACAAAATTGTGCCCTATATACTCTGCAAAACTCTTAACTAGGATTCATTACTTACTGAACATTGCTGGTTACAGGTCTTGCCTGCCTTGTGTATTGGAAGGCCAGTGAGTCTGGCGCCATGAGAGGGCCTCCGCATCAGTGCCTACCTACACAGAGACAGTAGAGCAGACTGTGGGCTCGTAGTACATTTACTTCTAGAGGACAGTGTTGCTTTCCTTAAACTTCCCCAGAAAAAGTTGCTAGTCAAATCTTTAACTACAAAATAGGATCTGTATGTAGAATACTGAAGGACTAACTTTTCTTAATCCCTACTTCAATAAAAATTTTCTATATAGTTGATACTTCACACTTCTTTAGTCCAGCCTTCTTTTTAAGACAGTGGGCCAATGGAATGCAGCGTATAAAATTCCACCCTCTGTGTAGTTTTCTGAAATAGAGTCCTTCAATATATAAGCTCAGTGTTATTTTACACATATGTACTCCCCTTATTGCTTGTGAATATTTGAGTAAAATTTTACTAACTTGAATGTAGAATTTTCTTTATTCCCAAATCATTTATGTAAAATTTTTGAAAGAGGTATTGGGCATCGATTGTGTAACCTCATGCAAGTTAGGCAAACTCTACCATAGAGCTACATCCCGTGCCCTTTATTTTGAGACAGGATATTGCCCAAGCTGTTTTCAGACTTGGCATCTTCCTGCCTCAGCTTTCTCAGTAGCTGGGATTACAGGTGTCCCTGTGCCCAGCTTCTTATGTGCATTTTCAGCCACTGGCTATGTTTGTGCTTTTTCTCTGAATATGATACACATAGACATGTGAATTTTTTTTTAAACTGTTGCATCTGTTTACAGTTTTTAAAAAAATTTCTATATATGATCATTCACTTTCTAATGAGAACAAGTAAGCATCATTACAGTGGCCAGAAAATATCTGTACTCAATATCAACTGTCCTGGCTTCTATACTATTAATAGAACGTGCTTGAAGACCCCTGTTCTTTATCTTGTTTATCCCAGCTAACACAGCAGGCTGCTAGAAAAATACTTTGCAGTTGTTAATAGTTACTTTGGATAAAGAGGTGTAAGAGAAATAAAACGACAGTTTGATTTTCCTTTTTTCATTTTTTTCTTTTCACCCTCACAGCAAGTTGAAGTAGATTGCCAACAGTGTATGCTGGAAATCCTGGATACAGCAGGGACAGTAAGCATGTTTGTGTTTTTTTTTCCTCCCTCACTCCCTTTCTTCCCAGATTTTGTGAGCATATTTTGTCATGTGAATAATTATTCTGTGTGAAAATAATCATTGTAATTTTTGTTTATTTTAACATATTTGGTACAGGGCCTCACTATGCAGCTCAGACTTGTAGTGATCCTCCAGTTTTCAGCCTCCCCAGCACTGGGATTATAGGTGTGCACCACCATACTTGGTCTCGGTGGCCAGCTCAGCACACCCAGGCATGGGGCTAGCATGGCATGAGATACTGGGGATCAGACCGTGGTCCTTGCACTTGCCTAAGCAGGTGCTTAGTCCACTGAGCTATGTTGCCAGCCCCATAATTTTTAAAATGTCTTTGAATATACAGCTTCATAAATTTTCTCAGGTGTAAAATCATTTGTGGTGTACTTCATGCCCCATCCCCTGATTACATTGTATATTGAG
>NW_004524716.1:6655587-6657427 GCF_000260255.1 Octodon degus | reverse complement strand
AAAATCAAGAAAAGCCCTGGCATTTACATCTTTCCCAGAAAAATACTCTGGCAGCAACACAGAGAGTTCAGCCATGGTCCTGTTGCACACCAAACACCACTAGAATTGAGGTTAGGGAAATGATTGAATGATAGCACAGCCAACTCCTTGGAGTACAAATTGATTATTACAGCAATCAGGGTGGATCAGCTAGAGCTATTACAGACATAGCAGACAAAAATAGTGGTAACAATGGTGGGGAACCAGCAAGCCAAAGAAACAGAGAGCTCTTAAAACTTACGGACTCACGTGTTTGATGCATCCAAAGATGGGAAGATTCAAAATGTAGTTATAACTACTCATGATATATGCTACTATGGCATTTTAATGTTATCTGTGCATTTCCTAATGTATAAAATTTGGAGACATTTAAAATAAAATTGTAGGGGCCGGGGACATGGCTCAGCAGAGTAAGCGCTTCCCTGGCAAGTGCAAGGGCCTAAGTTCAATCCCCGGTTCTGATAGATAGATAGATAGATAGATAGATAGATAGATAGATAGATAGATAGATAGATAGATAGATAGATAAATAAATAAATAGTAATATAACTGATATGTGTAATTATAACATGCAGTGGTGATCGTCATCAAATAAGAGGAGGTGGGTTTAAAATTGAAACAATTTTAAATTGTTGTGACTACCGCTCAGTGACCAAATGCTAACAATTAGTGAATCTACCTAAAGGGAACGATAGTCATCACACTATTCTCCTACCTTTAGGATAAGTTTAATGGCTTAAATGAGGTAAGAAAATAAAAACCATAAAATGCTCTCAGAAGGGGTCTAGGGTGGCGATGCAGCTCAGTGGGAGAGTGCTTGCTTAGCAGGTGTAAGGCTTTGCATTTGAGCCCCAGCACAGTCAAGTAATAAAAATACCCAAAGTCTAGTGATTATCAAGATGGTAAGATTTTCCAGTAGAGATGCTGAGTCTGTCTGTGCTGGATGATTAAGTTATAGTTTAGTTATTCTAAATTACTCAAAAGCAAATTAAGGTGGTTAGCAATCCCTTCTAATTTACAGTTGTTCATTGTCATTTTTTTCTAGTCACCCAAATAGAAAATAGGAACATTACCCCAGAGTAGCTAAAAACTATGTATTATGTCCTATGTTTTCTTTCATGGTAGTATGTAATTTAAAAAAAAAAAGTAGGAACTCACTTGTGACTGCTTAAAATATTTCCAGTATACATCCAAACATGTGTATTTTTTTTTTTTTACAGGAACAATTTACAGCTATGAGGGATTTGTATATGAAGAATGGCCAAGGGTTTGCATTAGTATATTCTATTACAGCTCAGTCCACATTTAATGATTTACAGGATTTAAGGGAACAGATTTTACGGGTTAAGGACACAGAAGATGTAAGTACTTTTTTTCTATAAGACATACTGTCTTGAAGCTAAATAAAAAATGTTCGCTTTCTTATCAGTACAAAATGTGGTTTTTGGGGTTTTTTGTTGTTGTTGTTGACAGAAGTGGTGGTTGGTTTTGAGGCAGCATCTTGCCGTGTATTCTGGCTGTCCTTGAGCTTACTGTGTAGCCCAGGCTGGCCTTCAGCGTCCAGGGGTCTTTGTGCCTCAG
This sequence comes from Octodon degus, assembly GCF_000260255.1. Taxonomy (NCBI): domain Eukaryota; kingdom Metazoa; phylum Chordata; class Mammalia; order Rodentia; family Octodontidae; genus Octodon; species Octodon degus. The sequence continues at coordinate 6,655,807 of NW_004524716.1, read as the reverse complement.
CCTCCCATGTGTTGGGGCATTACCCAGTACTACTGTACGTAGTGGAGGATTTGAGAAGTTTCCACCACATGTCAGAAAGAGCCCCTGTCACCAAAATAAACTAACTTTTAAGATTAACCAAGAAATTATATGATGAGTTGTTTTAAAAATGACATGTGGTAAAGTGCTTGTTGTGCTATGTGAATAAAAAGTGAGAAAGAAAAGTAGTCAAAAGAATATA
>NW_004524716.1:6647554-6655127 GCF_000260255.1 Octodon degus | reverse complement strand
AAATTTAATTTTGCTTGAAAGATATATTCTTATTTGATAAATAGCATTTTGTTTTTAGTGTCTTTTCCCCTGCAAAAATTAAAATTATACATATTTACTTGTAAATTAGAACTTATATATTTATCTCAGATTTGAGTTACAGAGAATTCTTTTTTAGTTGTATAAATTAGGTTATACATTTTTATTTGTCCCTTTCAGTTTCTGTGTGTTGCCTCTCATTATCAGTGGGAGCATTCACATCAGTTAACCTTGGTAATATGACTAATAACAGCAGGTAACTTAATGAATGGCTTTCCTCCTCCTCCCCGTGCCTCGTTCAGCCACGAGTGTTGTGTCTTCATAGGCCATTATGTGCAGAGCTCTGAGCTTTGATAATGTTAACCCTTTTGTTCCATGTAGTAAAGGATGGAAGATGGAGGTGCAGGTGCCTAGTGCATGTAATGTAACTTCGGATAGTTACCTTTTTTAGGTAGAAGGACTGCCGAGTCTCTTAATTATTTTTTTTCTTGTATGGTGTCCATCACCTCACAAATGGCCTTCCCTCTGAGGAAAGTTTAGCTGAGGAAGTTAATCCCATTTGTGAGCTGATTGCTTTACTGGGAGTGTTTTAGATGGATGTAGCCAAGCATTTGTGACATAGAGAAAAAGGAAGACATGGTTGTTGTGTGGCTATCTTTTTATACTAATGCCCCTTAAATATTTTACCTAGTCTGGAGGTCTAGCTCTGACCTCCAAATTTTACTGTGTGGATCTTACTGCTGCCTTAGCATTTCTTACACCTAAGAGATGAAGCACTTAAACCATTTAGCCCCAGTGAGTGTGTCACACTGATGTGTTGCAGGACATCCCTTTGCCTTCAGACTTTTTTCTACCTGGAATTCAACTATTTGTAGTAAGTGCACAACAGAGCATTTAGATTATATCTTAAAATAATTTGGCATATGAATCTGGTGGGCTCTCTTCCCATCATTTTTGTTCTCTGCTCTCCCTCCTTTCTGCTCTTCCCAAATACACATAGATATGTAATCCACTCCCCCCCCCTTACTTTCGAAGCATTTGGTGAAGCTTACAGTTCTAACAAATGCATTTCAGTTGATGGCAGTTAGTTGCTTATTTGTAACACTCTAAGTTAACAGTTATTATATATTTTATGTTTTTCCTTCTTGCAGGTTCCAATGATTTTGGTTGGCAATAAATGTGACCTGGAAGATGAGCGAGTAGTTGGCAAAGAACAGGGCCAGAATTTAGCAAGACAGTGGTGTAACTGTGCCTTTTTAGAATCTTCTGCAAAGTCAAAGATCAATGTTAATGAGGTAACTTACATTGCTGAGCAGCACAAACAAGTGGGTTTTAGTTTCTTCATTTTAAATTAATAGATTTTTTAAACAAAAAATATCAAAGTACTCTTTATTCCATCATGTGATAAAAAACACTGAGTATTCCTTAGCCTCTATAAAATCGCTTCAATAGCTCTAATGAGAACATTGAAATTTACCTTATTGTCAAAGAGGAAGTTAAAGAATATAAAGCCCTGCTAAACCCTTAAAGGATGCGCCAGAAAGTGGTGTGTGAAAATATCACAGCACCTTTATGTCATAGCAGTTATCTATCTAGATGCATATAAATAGGTTGTCAAGTCAGGTAGGAAAATGCAAAAATTGAAGTAGTTATTAGAGTAGACAGTTGTTACACAGAAAGATGTTTGTACCTCCAGGGATATCCCGGAATGTGGCTTCTGAGTGTCGCCTTACGTTCGGTGCAGTCCTGAACGTAAGGAATCGGTGTGAGACTAGACGAGCAACTGGAGTTCTCCTGGTCCTTGGGCTTCATACAGAGGTGCAGAGGGCTCTTTTCTGTCTGAATTTTGCCCCACACTTTCTCATGACATAACCTGGGCTGGAAGCAAATTGCATTCTGAGGGTAAAGGGCTACAAATTTATTGAGCCCCTAAAGAATTAGTGCACTTCTGGCTTCCCCCACCAATCAAGCAAAAACTTTACAGATTCCCTTTGCTTTTGCTAACTTTATCATACACCTTTCAAAACCAAATAAAATAGGTTTCTTTCCTTTGTCATGCCTGTGTGCTTGCCATTTTTAGCATCACAAGTCATCAGTCAGAACCCAGATTAATTTTTTTTTTTTTTTTTTAAATGTTGCTGGAATTTTTTTTTTTTGTGGAACCAGGGATTGAACTCAGGCCCTTGCGCTTGCCAGGGAAGCGCTTATTCCACTGAGCCATCTCCCCAGCCCACAGATTAATTTAAAGAATAAGTAAGCAGGCTTGATTATCAGAATCCTGTGTTTCTCCTTGCTATTCTCTGGTCTGTGGTTCTGAGTCCCTTCTCTTTGATATTATACTTGTGGGCTATACTCTGACTTTTAAAATGGCCAAATTATTTTACCTGGCAGAAAAAAATATATATATTTTTTAACTTACTAAAAATTCCTTGTTTCTTATAAATAGTTAAAAATTCAAGAGCTTGGGTTTTTTTAGGCAAAATCATTTTTAACAAGTATATTAAAAGCAGGAAATTCATAAATTCACATATTCAGCAAATATATATTGAAGTACCTGCTGTTTACCTGGCATCATGTCACCCATTCAGGTAACAGTCATCTGGACAGGCACTGTTCTGCCCTTAAGAGGGTTATGTCCAACTGGGCATGTGGTGTACACCAAAATGCCAGCATCCTGGGGGAGCAAGACAGGAAAACTGCAAGTTCAAGCCTAGCCAGGGCAACTTAGTGATTAATGAGACCTTCTCAAAATTTAAAAGAAAGATAACTTGGTTATATCCTAGTGGATGAATAAATATGCTGAGATTGACAGTTTTTCTTATTCACTTCCAAATAATGAAAGGAAATAATATGCATCCAGCTGCAAGTTTCTCTGTTGTAGAATTATGGTTTCCTACGGGTTATTTTGAAAACTGCCCATGATAAAATTGTTAATTGTTAGTACAGTCTTTTCTTTAAAAAAGGTAACTTTGATTAAGAACACTTTAGGATTGATGATTGCCCTTTGGCTGGTGGAACACTGATACACGGTCACCTGTAGGCTTTCCCTACTGTCCATGTCCTCAACCTAACTAGTGCTCACCCCTAAGTTCAGCAAGTCCCTTGGGGCTGAGTTGGCCAGGGACCAACAGGCAAGCCTGCGTTGTAGCATCTTGAAGTGTTACATGTTTATGGGAACCTACATGCACCTAAATCTTCTTCTTTTTTTTCTTTTTCACCTGAGCCTTTTTTTGGGTTATAGTCTATGTAGCAATACTTCTTAAAACAGTCTTTTCAAAGCCAGCCCTTGACAGGTGAGTTTATAAAGCAAACAGGGAAGACAATAAAATGCACTAGCCATTTTAAGAAAATATACATTCTTGAGAAGGTAATTTGAGGAGTGGTTTTCTTGTTTTGCTTGTTTGTTTTTAAGATTTCTGTCTTTGTAGCCTAATGATCCAGCCTTCGGTAGTTCATCAGGCAGCCTAAGCTACCTGGTCAAAATGTTTGTGTAATTTCTAAATGCCTAAGGATAGGGGATAATCCTTTCACATGATTCAACTCTTCCTTCAAATTTGAAAACAGAAAAGGATTACTGTTTGGCCAGAGCCCTCTAATTCTCTTTTTTTTCTTCAACTTTAATTCACACCACTTTTGTTATGTTATGAAAGTAGTGGGGCCGGGGAGATGGCTCAGTGGAATAAGCGCTTCGCTGGAAGGGCCTGAGTTCAATCCCCAGTTCCGCAAAAAAAAAAAGAAGAAGAAGAAGAAGAAAAAGAAAAAGAGGAAAAGAAAGTGTCTAGCTATGCCAGGATCACATCAGTCTTAAGAATTAATTGTTCTTTGCTGAAGCTGGAATAGTAATTAGAATCAAGACATCCCAATTTAGGCATGGGAGAGGGATTGAGAAACTCTATTCTGTGTTCCCTTTAGATTTTTCTGTAGTTCAGAGAGATGAGGAAGAACCTAGGCTGGGGACTTGCAGCATTTCTAACTCAATATTATAGCTCGCACTTGCCCTCATCACTGAACATCTGCTGCTGTGAGGTAGGCAACGCTTTCCAAAGAAGTAATTTAGAATATTACTACAAAAATCAGTTACCTTTCTATGTAGTACATACTGGAAACTGGCGTAAAGAAACTAGAATGGAAACTACCTGTGTGTGTGATTGCCTTGCTATCTGGCTTACCTTTTTGTTACTTGTGTTATAGCTTATAGATTAAGCTTCAGGAACAAATAAGAGCTCATTTGTGTCTTTTGCATATTAAGTCCTTAGTTGTAAAACAGCTCGGACTGTCATTGTAAAATCAGTTAGCATTTACCATTTTGTCTGTAAATTCCATTTTTAAACTTTTCTTAGAAATATGATAATAGTTAAGTGGTTTCAAGAAGATGGGAGTGGAGAGGATGAGCCACAAAGAAGAGAATATAACGTGTGGATGAGTTATGGCTTTGGGATAAATCACTGTAGTAAAAAAATAGATGATTATGGATCATCTTAAAAAATGTAGTTTAGTACCTTAATGTAAGCCAATAATGTAAAAATACTTTACCTCTAAAATTTACTCAAAGGAACTAAAGAAAAATAAAAATTTGATCTTCATGTAGATTACCATTTATTAACATTTTTGCCATATATTTGCAGAAATTGCACCTCTTTACTACTAAATATTTTAGTATGTGTATCCTTGGGTCAAAGACATTCTCTTACACAAACAAAACACTGTTAAAAATCAGGAAAAATGAAGTGGGGGTGTGACGCAGTGGTAGTGCACTTTCTTAGCATGGACAAGTTCCTGGGTTTAATGCCGAGCACCGCAAAATAAAGAAAGAAAAATAAAATTAGGATCAACATAATTCTTCATGTTTGGTATTTATTTAGACTTTGCCAGTTGGTCCCTGTAGTGCTACTTAAAACCAGTACATGTTTGTAAATCCATCTGTACGAAGAGGGACTTCATGCCAGATAAGTGTGTGTCAAGAGTTACTGTAGTCCGGCTCATCAAGCAGTGTTTCCGTTTCATGGCAAAGAACCAGATTCACCCGGTCTATTTCGTATTTCAACACTTGGACATACTTAGCACTGTGACACTGATTATAAATATCAAAACTAAAATAATGTGAAATAAGTAGCATTGTAGTTTTGTCTTTGATACTGTGTATAGTATTTTGCATCTAGCAGTGAGTCCACAAGATTAACATACAATTGAGATGTATAGTTTAATTAGTTACTTCAAATCAAGGATCAGTAAACTTTCTGTTTTGTCCTTTAATTAAAATTAACCTCACCAAAAAGGGCTCCTGTGCTTCTGCATGTGATCAATACCTGAAGAGGGACGTAAAATGTTTTGTTATTCCAGCTCAAAATGTGTAACATTAATCTTATCACGAAGAAACAGCAGACTCAAATTGAAGGAAATCTACAACTCTTCTAGCCTTTATTTTTCAGATATGATAATGCCCTGAAAAAAAAACCTAAAGTGTCAAGAAAGAAACAAAGTGTGTTGTGTGGTCCTGGGTGGATTCTGTCTCTAAAGGGGGAAGTTACTTTTCAGGGCATTTTTGGGATAAATGATGAAACTGAAATTTGCACTGTAGATAATACAAAGTACATACATGTCTTGAATGTGATAACTGTAATATGGTTATATAAGAGAATATCCTTGTTCTTAGGAAATACACACTCAACCATTAAGAGATCTGTGGTGTGCAGAAAATAAATATGTATATGGAGAGAAAAAAGTAGTAAAGTAAAATGGCAAAATGTTACTAAGTGGTGGATCTAGGAAGAATGTACAGAAGTCCTTTGGTACTGTTCTTACAACTTTTCTGTAAGTCAGAGTTTTCACTACATTACTTTTCACTGGCAGGTTTGTTGCTTTTTCATTTTTGGTCTTGCTTTTTTGCTTTTGGATGCCAGTTACTTTTCTTAGTCTAACAGTGAGTATCCTTCCAAAATAGGTAGGTACAGTTTTACCCTAAGTGAAAGTCAGCTGGGACTTTGGAGAAACCTGATCTCAAAACAGAGCAAAATCATAGATCTTAGAGTAGAATAACATTTAACAGAACTGAAACTGGTTTTTGGAACAAAGTCTCAAATGTTGGTTGTATAAGTACTTTTCTCTTGTTTTTAATTTAGATATTTTATGACCTGGTCAGACAAATAAATAGAAAAACACCAGTGGAAAAGAAGAAGCCTAAAAAGAAATCATGTCTGCTGCTCTAGACCTGAAGTCAGCAGCAGCTCTGAGCCAGGTATGATGCCTTTCTCATCATCACCTCCTTTGGGTTTTTCTCCAACTTTAATCACTTCCCAGCATTTTTTTTTTTTTTTTTTCTTGGTGGATCCGGGGTTTTGAACTCAGGCCCTTGTGCTTGCCAGGCAAGCGCTTATTCTACCGAGCCATTTCCCCGGCCCCAGCTTCCCAGCTTTACTTGTACATGTGACAAACCTCATGAATACTGACCCATTGGGAGGATGCATTCCCTTTCCATAAGAGTCCTAAGGTCTGAGGGTGAGACTCTTGCCTGATTCACTCACACGTTGTCCCTGGTTCTTTTTGCAGAATGAGTATTCAAAATACGTGGTTTGAGTCTGGGCGTGTAATTCAGTAGTGGGGTATTTGGCTAGCATGTGAGAGGCCCTAGGTTTGATCCCTAGTGCTCCCAGAACAAAAGGGCTTAGCTGTACATAGTGGCACATGCCTGTAGTCTCACCTGTTCAAGAGGCTGAAGTAGAAGATCACAAGATCAAGGCCAGGCTGGGCAACTTACTGGTACCCTGTATCAAAATAAAAATAATAACAGGACCAGTGCTAGAACTAGTGGTAAAGCACTACCAGGTTCAGTTACCAGGACCACAGGGGAGCTACGGGGAGACCTCTTTTTCTTGCTGAGCCACAGTACTCATTCATTCGTCTGCCCTAGGCTTTGTCTGTCTGTCAGTTCTTGCCTTAGTCTGCATTAGAAGTAGTAATCTTTAATATATATAACATAATGGTTGAATGAGTTCCCACAGCACATTTATTCATGCAGTTGTCATTCTTTAGTAGAGAAGAAACTTATATAAATAAGGTGCTGATAGGATAGAAACAAAATGTCTTCCTTTTTACAGACAGCACTGCTGGATATAATGTGGACCACTAAGTATAATAAAACAGGATAAACTAAAGTTGATCAATTACAGACTTTCTATGAATTTAGTCTTCTATATTTTTAAAAACATTTTGAAGAAAATTTAAGGCAATCCTGTTACTGTAATTGTTTAGTATATTGATTAATCGAGATCCTCTTGGGCATGTGTGTGTTTAAGGGCACATGCACATACCATCAAACCTAGGGTCTCGGGCATAACTGTCATTTTACCATTGAACAGCACATGTAGCCTAAAACCATCATTTCTATGTTATTGGATATCTGCTTGCTTACTGCATACCTTCTGATACCCAAAGAAAACCAAACATGTATGTATGGATGTATGTATATCTGTATCTATTCAATATTCCAGATTATAGGAATGAAGAACTGTTGCCTAATGGGAAAGTGCCAGCATTCCAGACTTCAAAATATAAATCC
>NW_004524716.1:6606046-6646596 GCF_000260255.1 Octodon degus | reverse complement strand
TCCACAAATGAAGTTATGTGGAAATTTCTAAACTTGCTTTATAATGGTTTGAAGAATTTGACAGAAGGCAGTGAAAGTTAAAAACACATAAAAGCGATGTTAGTAACTTTCTCTCCAAGAACTAGATATAAACGAGTGTAGTACTAGTAATATTTTTAAGAAAAACAAGTTAATCTTTTAGCTGGCTATATAGTGGTGCTTTGCTTTTCCTTCCCAGTTACTTCTGTTTCTACAAAAGAAGGGGTTAAGTAGGATGTGGGCCTGGGATGATACTACTTAGGTGTTCCCCATAAAGAGAGAGAGAGAGCAGTCAGCTTGTTAGCCAGTTATGTGCAAGAGAAGAAAAGAAACTTGCTTAGGAAACCCTGTGCCTTGTCCCCAAATACCAAGGAGGAGACCAGTCCTAGAAAGTCTAAATCAGTGCTCAGGGATCTAGATACTGTCTCATGCGACTAGTGTGAAGTAGTATTCGTGTGGTCAGCCCGTCAGTTTTCAGATTGCAGCTTAAAAGTCAGCTTTCAAATAGAAGCTCTGGCCGACTGAGAAAATGTTTAAAATATTGTTTTAAAATTGGAAATTGTATTATTTTGAATTTCTAATAAACTTAGTTACCTAAAACTTCCCTTCTTTTGATCTAGTTATGTATACGTCTGTGATTTAAGGGACAAAGGAATATAAGTTTGAAAAATAAGTGAAATCTTAGAGCCAGTTTGTCTGGATCAGAGAGGCCTTTTTTCCTTTTCTTAGAGTGAAGTCTTGCTATGTTGCCCAGGCTGATTTCAAACTCCTGGGCTGAAGCAGTACTTCTGCCTCAACATCCCTGAGTAGCTAGGAACTCTAGGCACATGCCACTGTACTTGGCTTAGGGGCATACCGTGCTATACTGTACTTTGATATCCTCTAAGGTCATTATGTTTGAAATACCTCTCAAAGATTCTTTAGACTTAAAAATCGTAGACAGACATCTCACAAACCAGCACCAGTTTCTAAATACTACCTTTTGGGCTGGGGAGATAGCTCAGCAGCATTAGCACCTGCCTTGCAAGTGCAGGGTCTCAAGTTCAATCCCTAATATAAATAAATTTTTTTAAAAACCCTTTTTATATAGATTTTGTAGTTATTTGCTACAATAGAAATCTTCACAAGTTTCAGTCTGCTTGACTAGTAGCACAATCTCAGTGTCTTCTATTTTAGAATGCAGTGGAGATTGTTACTAGATTCCTTTGTCATATCTTACACGTCTCAGTTGGGTTAAAGGAGAAACTATGAAGAAAAAGATCTTTTTGCTACGTAAAAGTGGTATGCAGAGCAGGACCAGCTGGAATCAGCGAAAATGTGGCCCATTAGAAAATGCGATGGGTGGATATTATACTGTGTGAGCTCCTTAGTCTTGTTTCAGTGGAACAGGTGTCTGACAACAAGGTGTGCGTTGATAGCTGAAAAACGAAGTCTCTAGATATGTGAATCTCAAACTGTCTAGAAACTGAAACCATTGTGGTATCCGTGGCTCTTTAAGGCATATTTGCCCTGGGTTGTGTGCATAACGCGTAACTTAAAGGAGGCTTGATGCCACAACTGGTAGCTTGCTTTGTTGCCAACTAATACACAAGCTACTATAATGACTTGTTAGCGCCCCCAACCCAGCTTCTTAAATTGGAACAGTAAATACCTGATCCTGCCCCTCACCAGGGGGAGCCTGAGGATCACGAACACTTCTGCAGGCCCTGCATCGTAAGTATGCAAGCTGACCTCCTCTGTGTGCGCTGCATTCTTCACAAAGAGGCATCAGGGCTCTTCTTCCTCAAGAGGAGTTTACAGTCTAACTGGAAAGAGAAGATACACAGACAGAATTCATCCAGGATTCAGGTGACACGAACTCCCTAAACTGGGCCACTTCCATAGCTTCCTAAGAACGTCTGGAGAAGCGTGGGGGTTGGGGCGTTCATCCCCTCTTGTGGCCTGAGCTCCCCTCTCCAGCACCTTGGTCTGCTGTCATTAGCGGCCACTTGTACCTCTCAGTGCAACAGTCCTCCTCTTTCAAGTTATTATTTCCTTGGAAAAGTTAATATTAGGGGAAATGCTGACTTATTTTTGTTACCAGCTTTAAAGCAGATGATTTGTAGTTATTTTCCTCTACATATTTTTCTCTACATTTCTCTCTAATAAAATACATTTTTTGTACCTGAACAATATAGTACATTTTACCCTTTATCCTTACCGGTACACATATACTAGTCCGTTCATGTCTTGAGTTTTGTTTTTAAGTAAGGTACAGAAATGAATTAAGAATTTGTCATGTCCCTTTCTACCCAGTTCTGGTAGGATGTTAGAAAGTGTAAAACGTGCTCTGATGAATTGTATGTCTGTTGAGACCAAAATGTGAAGAAATTACCAGGTAATTTGCAAGGAAAAAATAATTTCTAAGGTAGCTTTTTCTCTTTGGTAGCTTTCTGTTTTGCTTGGGTCTTCACACTTGTTGAAGGTGCTAAATATGTACCAAAATAGTGCAACTTGAAGCAGCTCCAAACTTAAGGAGCCACAGTGGTTTGGGTGCTTGTCCAGGAACTGGGAAGAGAACATCTCGGGTAGGGAAGTGAATGTGAGCTTTGAGGCAGTCTCCCCGCCCGGCTGTTGGCATTCATGTTCTCCAGAAGCAAAAATGAAAAGTCATTCTTAAGAATGTAGTACAGATATTCTATCGACGTGGATTTTTCTTACTACTATTTCATCTTGGGTTTGCTCAATGTGCAGTCCACTGTTTTGTTTAAATATTTTTGTTGAGAATGGCTGGAGGCTTTAACTGAATACCTAATGTCGTTTTCTCAGAGGGCAGCATGGATTCTGTTTGGGGTATTTGGAAGTGCAAGTTTATTGGGCTCACAGAAGTAGCCGCCTGTGGTTCTGGGCCCAGAGTGCGACATACTTCTCATCAATCGCTGCTGAGTTAGAGGGTAGCTGTTCCTCTTGAGGAAAACATTAATAAACCTTTCTATTCTAAACAGTAGTATGACTTTTACTTTAAATGTTATGTCTAATGATTCTTTTTTTAAAAGCTTAACTATGTCCAGTTTCTTAAGAAAATATTTTAGGGCCTTTGCTGCATGCATGGGCATGACCTTATGGGCCTGCAGGAAGCAACTTCTCGTGCTGTGTGTACCACACACCATGCAGGGGATACAGTGGTGAATGATACAGACCAGATCCTTTGTGTTGTGGAGTTTTAATCTTTAGAAAATGGTAAAAGACCTGTGTGTGCGCACGTGCCTGCGTGTGTGTTTAATGATGAACGAGTGCTGTGAACAAGAGGTGCTCAGTGTAGAGGGTCAGAGTGCTTGGCAAAGAGATGACGTAATAGTGGGTGAAATGAGCTTTGAATAAGCGTTTGGAGTGTACGGGCCTACATAGGGGCATGCATGGAGGCAGAGGCCACGCAGAAAGCTTAGTCAAGTGAAAAATGGTGGAGCAGGGAAGAGTTTATATTCAGATATGCTTTGGATGTGGGTAGAGCCAGCAGGATTTAGTGACACGCACGTGTAATGGAGATTGGTAAGAACTGGCTCCAAGATTTTGAGACCAATAGTCAAGATCAAGCAGCTTATGAGAGGAGCTGGTGGAAAGGGTAACAGAGAATTGTTTTCACAATGTTGATGGTGGTATCGTAGATTTACAGTAGGCAGTTGAACTTGAGTCAAATTCAAGAGAAGCTCTGAACTAGAGATTTATTCGCATTAATACTTTCAAGTTTGAGGTGAGACTAGGCAGGATGGGCAGGGCTGAGTGTAAATAGAGATCTCTGCGCTACTGTACTGCTGTGGAGGAATTAGAAAAGCATGCCATGTGTTGGCATACTCCTGTAACCCCAGCTTCTTGGGAGGCAGAGGCAGGAGGATAGGAAATTGGAGCCCAGCCTGGGCAGCTTGCTGAGACCCTGTCAGAAAAGGTTTGGAGATGTAACTTGGTACAAAGGCCCTGGGTTTAGTCCCTAGTACCATACCACCAAAGAAGGGATACAGGGGTCACAGGAGACTTTCATGGACTGTGGTATGGTAGGGACTAGTACAGGGAAGAAACTGGGGAGCCTCAGATGTCACTGACTACCTAGTAAACATGAATGGTCCACTGAGGAGGCAAATTGAGTAAAGTAAGCGGCCCCTAATATGGGGTGGGAGATAGTGTATGCATGCAGGAACTTGTAGTTCACAACTTTATGAAGCGTTGAGAAGTTTTAAACCTATAGTCCCAGCTTCTTGAAATGCCGAGACAGGAGGAGCACTTGTTCAGCTTGCCCCACAAAGTGAGGAGACACCTGCTCGGGTGGGGGCAAAAGTTGTAAGCATAGAGTAGTATGAAACAGAAGAAAAGTGATTTCTATTCTAGGAGATTTGAGCTACTCCAGAGAGGATCCTTTGACCAAGGCCTTTTAGGAATGGTTGAATTTTCTATAGGTTAGAGTAGAAAGTAATATAGGCAGATTTCGGGAAAAGGGAAGGTACAAGACAGACATGAACAAGAAGTTACCTGGTTTTGACTGGTGTTGGCTATGTGGACAAACTAGCCTGGAGTAGATTAGGTCCAGAGTGTGGCAAGCCTTGAAGCAAGAAGCTAGTAACCTAGGAGCGAGAAATCGGTAAATAACTAGGGCACGGGCCAGGTGAGGACAGGCACAGAAGTTTCAGAACTCAGGATAAAAGGGTTACTCACGTGAACTCACCCACTTATCCTACTCTTCGTTTTTCTCTTCAGTGCCACTCTTTCTCTAATAAAGATGCTCTTGGAGGCCCAGGACTGAGATCAGTTGGATTAGTGTTCACTTTAGAAGGGGATCCCTGACAGTCCGGAGGCAAAGGTGCTAAGAGAGAAAAACGTTTTCTTTCTCTTTCTCCCTGCTTTACCAGTCACAGTACCTGGCATCCAGGTGTCACACTGCCACGCTGCAGATCTCTGTTCCTCACGGCCCCTCGAGCCCTTCCTGTGCATGCACCTTTCTGCTGTGTGAGGACTGCTTCCTGAGAGGTTCTTTACTCATCCACTCATACTTCCCACCTGCCCCTGTCCCTTGTGTGCTAGAGGAAGGGCATAAGCCATACTTAGTTGCGAGCCCCATGGTTAAGTATGTTCTAAGCATCCCTGATGTCTCTGTCCCCGTTGGATGGGTTGGTGGTTGAAGGAACCCCCAGGATTATGGGACTGCTAAGCATTCAGCCTCCCAGTTTGGAAGAATAGGACATGAATAGTGGGCCCGGGAATTAGTTCTCTCCACCTGTCTTCCATGGAGAGGGGAAACATTTTATTCATGTACTCGTTCAGTGTTAAATGTTGAACCAAGGACTTCACACTGAGCTGCATCTCCAGCCCTTTTTATTTTTGAGACAGTCACTCACTTGTCCTGGCTGGTCTTGAACTTGCAGTTCTACTTTGGCTTCCCAGGCTGCTGTGCTCATTGGCAGGTACTGTTGCCTCTGGTTTGTGTTTTATGTTTTGGGCCGGCTGGGGTTGAACCCCAGGTCCTTGTCCACATTAGACCAGTGCTGCACCATTGAGTTATACTACTAGCCAGCCCCACGTGGAACGATACACTTAATAAAGTTTAAAGTATTGGCTTCCTATACTCCCTAACCCTCATCAGAAGCTTTAGAATTGTGTGGGCCCTTGGAATCGCTGACAGAAAACTAGTCCTTTATTTTCTGGAATAGGGATTGCCTTTATCTGGACAGATGCCCAGGGACTACAACACCTGCGTCAGTCAGTCTGGCCCAGCACCAGTCCCTAGGCCAGATTTCAATGTGGAAGTTGTGTGTGAAGGCTTTGGGCTGCTAGCAGCTTCGGCAGCTGTGGTCAGGGAGCTGTGTCGGTGCAAGGGTTTTCCTTGTTGCACTTAGCCCAAAGCCTGATGCCTCCTCGTTCCCCACCAAGTGTACAGATGGCCCCACACGCTCTCCCTTGCTGGCAGTTCAGTCCCAGGAGGGAGACAATGTCTGGAGCACGGCCAGCAGTGGGGCTGGAGGTAGGGAAGGCGCTCAGCACCCACCTCTCCACTTCCTTCCCCCTGCCCTGCCCTGTCCTCCAGCAGTCACAATGCAGGGAAGAGGGTCTAGCAGACTCAGTGTCCCCAGGAGGGGCGGAGGGCCCCAGGGAGCAAGTGCAGAGGAGTGCCAGGGTAGGTAAGTGAGACCAAATGTTACCAAAAAGGATAAGGAAATGAGCCAGGTATATGAGAGATGATCCCTGGTAGAAAGGGAGAAAGCTTGCGGGCTGAGGTAAGGGTGATAACCTTAGAATGACAGCGAAGATGTACTTAGGCCTGGGCAGGCATTGGGGAGAGGTGGCTATGATCAACTGAAGGTCAGGGCGAGTGCTCCCCATATAGCGTGTGTTAAGTAGAATTGGCCTTAGGAGCAGCACAGAGGGCCCAGTACCTTGGAGAGGGGGTCTGGGCTGGAGAAGTTTCCTGCTCTCTTGACTTGGACTGCAGCTTCCCTGTCTTGGTGGAATGGAGGCAGCTGTGGAAGCCTTGGCTGTTGGCCTTCTGTAAAGCAGGAATGCCAGAAGAGGACTCAGTCCAGGGCTTGTTGTGAAGAGTGGGATCACACCGGGAGCCCTGTAAGGCAGGAGTGAGCAGGTACCACCCTGGAAGTTCTCGGTCAGGAAAGGAAGGGCGGAGTACACAGAAGTGACTTACAAAGCAAGGTTGTGGCGGAGCTGTGGATGAGGCCCCGGGGAAAGGCTTTACAACTAAGTAGCCTGCCGACTGCACAGCGAAGGCTGAGTGCAGGCCAGCGTGAGGTAGTGGGACACATTCCTCGGGGAATAGCAAGTACATGAGAAATACATGGTGTGAGTAGACGCGAGCTTGCAGCACTCCCAGTAACTACTTCCAGATAAAGCCGATGAGGAGTATCCAGGATAGGTCTAATTGGGCAGGGCCAAGCCTCTTGCCTGGAGCAGACAACAGTGAGGAGGAGTCACAGGAGCTCCGACAGACCCTGCACCCCTATTTGTTCTGGTAGACCCTGTCAACACTTCCACAGCCTCCACGAGGAAGGGCTGAGGAGAGGAAGGCTGAAAAGGGAATTCCAGCAGGCGGTTGGAGGTGGATGGAGCCCTTCTAAGGCTGATTGAAGGGGAGAGTGACACATAGGGGCAGAAAGTACTCCTCTCAGAAGGAAATCTTCCAACTGGAGGTCCTGTTTAGGACTTGGACAGGGAGAAGCAAGTATCATCCTGACAACAGTCCTTGTGGTGAATGATGAGTAGTCTTGTCCTCAGGTGTTTGTAGCCCATCACCTCTCACCAGGCATTCCCAGCCTGAGCCCCAAAGACCCCTCACAGAGGAGGGAATGGATTTGAGAAAGCCATTGGCCCCCAGGGGCTGGGAGGAATGGAGAGCTGTGCCTTGGCAGGGGCTGTAGACCCAGTGGCCTTCGGAGCAGATGGGAGACAGGTTAGTGCCCCGAGGTGACATGGAGGAGACCTGGTGTGCAGGGGTGGTAGGATCTCCTAACGCAGATCCTTAGCAGCGGGGGTCCTCATGCACCTATTCCAGCTCCACCAAGGCCACTGCCCTTCTCTGTCCCCACCCATGTATACCATCCTTCCAGTCTGAACACATCTGGCACATAACGCTCACTGTGTGCACTACACAGCATATTCACAGCTGTGATTTTCTCTAATCCTTGCCACAATCCTATGAGGTAATGAGTAGACTTTTTTTTTTCAACAGAAGAAGAGAACAAACATAGAGAATGCACTTTATTTTTAGCAGTGTGCCTTGGGTCTCATGGTGAGTGCTGGAGCAGGAAGTAGGGTCCATGGAGCTTGCCTACCCTAGGCAGTGTACCTACTCCTGGGTGCACTGTGTCCTCGAAACCTCCCAGCAGCCAGCACAGTGGAGTTCACACAATGCCAGAAATGGATCTCATTTCTGACTCCATGTCCAATGCTCATACCAAAAGATGGGGAGAAGTTCCCTAACTGCCCTGGGTGGGGAGCTCTGTCCAGGAGAAGCTAGAGACAGCCCCTGCTTCCCAGATAGGCTGGACCCTTGCTTTTCTCTAGGAGCCCAGGAAGTGGTGTAATGTGGGAAAGACTCCCCAGGGCTCTGGGGAGCAGGCAAGGATCCAGTGGGGCAGACAGAGCTTAACCAGGCTTGTGTCCCGCAGGACGGGTTTGATTTCAGAGATCCCCCTGAGAGGTAGGGTGCAGGGGAAGTGTGTGTGGTGGGGAGAGGTTTCAGATATAAAAGGTTGTTGAAAAAGAAGAACAGGACACCAGACAGACCAAATGTGTCCAGCAGGGACTCTTCCCCGTTTTCTGCTGGGGCTGGGAACATCTACAGACTCTGGCCATGGGGCCATAAAGAAGCAAGTGGAGCCCTGAGCAGACACTCGGACCAATCAGGGTCCCCCTCTACCTGCCAGGGAAGTGGGCCAGGTTTGGGGTGGAGCTGCAGGCCTGGAGGTATTAAATGAGCTTCCAGTTCATTTGCATGTCCTAATTAACCATGAAATGAGCCCCAGAGGCAGAAGGAAGCTGCCAGTTTCTCTGCACGCATGCATGTCCACCATCTCCCTATAAAAACCGCTGCCTGTTCTCTCATCCTTAGGCCCTAAGTTTTCCCATTTACCTCTGCACTCAGCTTCAGCAAAATAAATGGCCTCCACCATTGTTGAAGGAGAAGCCCGCAAGGGGGCAGAAAAGTTAAAAGTATAGGAGGATAGATGAATCACCAGAATCTTTAACAAAGCTTGGCATGCTGGTTGGGGCATGGCATCAGCCCTGTCGAGGCTGATTGAGCACCTGACAGCATGCCAGGTGCTACCCATTTGGGTGGATCCTATGGGGAAGGCAGGTTGCATTCTTGATTTGACTCTGGGCAGCTAAGTGGACTGTTTGTAGGGTACGGTGGAATGCAAGATTGGAAGCCAGTGGGATGTTTCACCCCAGCTCTGCCGTTAGGTGGCCCTGGACATGTTCTGTACCTCCGCTGGGCTTCTCCATGTTAAATAGGAGGGCAACCGCTTCTGGGGTGTAGTGAGAAGGATGGAAGAACACCGATGTGACAAGGTTCCTGGCACCTATGTTGGCAGCAAATGTAACTTCTACACTGTTTCGGCCCGAGTTACAGTGAGTCTTCACTTTGTTGGATTCTTTCCAAGTGAAAGGTAATGAAGTTTCGTTATTGGATCCTCTTGAGGTCAGGAGGTGGGTCCTTTTCATTACACTGTTCTTAGTTCTGCTCAGAAGGCCAGGCACTGGGGGCTACCGATAAACTTGTTTACTGCCCAACGAGTCCATGAAACAGGTGAGTTGCAGGTGGCTGTTTCCTCTGGAGTCATCCTAGACTCAATGCTGGTGTTATCTTGAAGAATTTGCCTGGTGTCCCCTCCCCACACACACACACCCGCAGAGCTGCGAGGATTCGTCACATTATGCTCACAGACACATCACTGCCACAAGCAAAGGCAGCCACAGCTGACTCCCCATGCCAGAGCCTGAACTGCCAGGGTTCTCTGGGGAGACACAGCATGGGCACCTCCAGAAAGCATGTTCATATTTGGCAAACTCGAAGCAGAGAAGTAGGGAAGGGCAGGGCTTTGGGAGCTGGGTAACCGTCCGACTCAAACCTCAGCTCTTTTGTGTGCCAGCTGCCTGCGTCTGCTCCTGCTCCGGGCAGCTTGCATGACCCCTGCCTTCCTTAGTGTACCTGGGATACAGTACCCTCCAGGCTCATTACAAGTTTTTTTGTTTCGTTTCTGTTTTGGGGGGTTATTTGCAGTTCCAGAGATTGAACTCAGGACCTTGTGCTTGCCAGGCAAGCGCTTATTCTACTGAGCTATCTCCCCAGCCCATCCCAAGTTTGAAAGAGCCGTCCACGTTGCCTGTCAGATAGTGAATGCTCAGAAACGGTGCTTTTCTTCCCCCACGCCAACTGGACCTCTAATGCCCCTCTAATCTAATCTCCACCCCTGGCAGTCTGGGCTGCAGGCGGCAGTCTTCCTTGTTTTTTCCCTTTTCTGTTTGCTCTCAATGCTGTAAGGAGGGAAGGCATCAAGACTCTAATTGCAGCTGTCACACACCCCCCCCATCAGGCAGCGGGTGGGAGAGGGAGGGGCAAGGCACAACCCTGAGGCGAGTTGCCTGCCCAAGGGGCCTGGCCGGGTGGGGCCTAAGCCCGCTGGCTGGTCTCCGAGCTCAGGCTCCTCCAGCTTCCTTAGGAGTACCGGCTGCGCGTTTGGGAGCTGCGCATTTGGGAGCGTTATAGCTGGACCCTACTGACTCCAAGTTTGAAGGAGGCCAGGGCTTCGCCTAGGGCTGAACAATGGAACTAGGGATTAGAGGGCTTGCCTTTACCCTGCTGGTGAATTTCCATCTTCTGCCCTAGGACGGGGTTAGGCGCAAGAGACTGGGTAGGGCGTTGGGCAGAGGTTTTCTGGCTGCTGGAGTAGGGGCGGTGTGTCTAACTCCAGGCTCCTGCGTGCACCCCTCCGGCGCCTGCCTCCCCCACACTCCGCCCGCCAGCGCTGTGTTCTGGGACAGGTGACATAGGTGATGCTGCCTGCCTCCCTTTGCCCATTTACAGGAACACAGGGAGGTAAGAGGTTTTTGAATGTGCACAGTGCAGTATGCCTGTACCCCACAGAGGACAGGGAGGCATGTCCCAGCCTCCCCGCTACCCATCATGTGCTGCCCTCCTTATTCAGCTCGCCCCAGGACCCTACAGGGGCTGAAGTCTAGGGGAACAGGGAAGGCTGGGGGTGGGGATTTCCCCTGGCTGCTCCGACCTTGGGAGCTGGGCTTCCGTCTCTGCCTGCTGCAGCAGCGCTTTGCCTGGGAAGCGGAAGCGCTAAGGTTGGGGGCACCAGAAATGGGTCTTTATTGGGGGCTCCAGTGCCCTTTCCCACACGCAGTGTTCACTTGAAGGCGTTGAGGGCAGTGGAGGAATGTCAGGAAGACGTCTTGCTCTCCCCTGTTCCTCCCTGCTGTCACCTGCAACCCCCATATGAGCAGGACACACAGTCATTTTTTTTTCTCCAGGAGCCGTCCCTTCTCCCACAGCCTCTCCCAACTGCTTTCCAGTCATCTGTGCCCCCGAACTCTGGCTTCTCCCTCCATTCTGAAGGAAAGGAACTTGGATTTGGGCTCTGACAGTCGAACACCCGCCCCCCTCCTCCCCAGGGGCCCAGCATAGGGACTGGTCTTTTGGGTTCAGTCAGCTTTCCCTCTGGGATTCAGACCCAGACAGCTGTGTTAATATCAAAGCCCGAGGGTGAGGGCTCCATGGCCTTAGGGCTACTTGTGTGGGGGTTTTCCCCCTGTCTGGACTCCCCTGCACTTGGGAAGGGGCACCGTCCAGAGCCCTTGGAATGGCTCCACTTTTTGACCTTCTGGGAGCGTCCAGCCCGGGACTCTGAGGCCATGGGCGTCACCCAGCCTGGCTTCTCCTTCAGCAGCCTGTCGCGGTCAGGCCTCACACTGCGCAAGAATTTCCTAAAGATATTTGCAGTGAGAGCAAACCTTCGGCCCAGCTCTCGGGGCTGGCTTTTCCCCGCCTTGGGCTCACCCGCCCCCCCAGTCTCGCCCTTCTCCCCACCCTTCTCCAGTTCTGGCAGGTCTAGCCAGTTGCCCACCAGGTCCGCAAAAACATTGTCCCCTAACACCAGCGGCTGCCGATTGCGGCCTCGCGACATCAGCGTGGAGGTCCAGTCGTCTGGCTCCCCCCACTCGGGCCCGCGCTGAGTGCAGCTTTGGTGCTCCGGCAGCTGTGTCCTGGGCAGGGGGCTGGGATCCCTCCCACAGACACCCCCGTGGCCTGTAAATTTGGTGCTGCCGCCGAGAGCAGGACGGCTGGCAGGGGAGGTGCAGCCCCCAGGCCTGGCCACATCTCTGCCACCTTCCCCATGAGGCCACTTGGGCTGTGTCCGGGGGCTTTCAGGGCAGCCTGGTACAGGACCCCCTCCAGAGATGTCCAGCTGTTCCAAGGCCGTCTGGACCTGTAGGAGCTTCAGTTCTTGCAGCGCCCCCATCATGCAGTTCATCTGATCCTGTAAGCCATCACCCACTTCCTTCATAGATATCTGAAGGGGAGAGAGAAAGCAGAGGCCAGTGAGCTGCAGGTTTGCTCCTCGTGGCCCTGAGCCAAGACTCGCCACCCATCTCTTGCAGCCCAGTCAGTGCAGTTCTGCGCTGAGAGAGATTTTAATGCTGCTAATGCTAAATAAGGGAAACTGCATTAATACCAACAAGCTAACGAAGGAAGATGCTGTCCTAAAGGCCATACACATGCTGCTCCTCTTATAGTGGGATTATGACCAGGTAAACCCATTGTAGACCGAAAATACCATAAACCGAAAATTTATTTAATACACCTAACCTACCGGGCATCACAGCTTAGCCTAGCCTAACTCACATGTGCTCAGAACATTTACATTAACCTGTAGGTAGGCAAAACCACCCAACATAAAGCCTATTTGATATAAAGCTGTTGAATAGTTCATGTAAGGTAGCACATGCATGAAAAAGAAAAGGGGTACACTTTCATATCATGGGTAAGTACAAAGTCCATGTCAGGGACCTTGTGTGTGTGTGCGCGCGCTCGTGCGCATGACACTCGCTGTACCATTTATAGTATATAATATAAATTTAATCCCCCAGTTGAGACCAGTTTGAAGGACCCAAAATGATGGTGGCAAGCGTAAGCTGTCTGGTGTCTGGACCCTCTTTCTCTCTGATGGATGATGGTGATGATGGTGGTAATAATGATTTGTGAGCATTTGCTACATGACATAAATTATTCTAACTACATAATTTAATCTTTTATATAAGCTCTTTTGAGGTTGCTATCACTGTTCTCAGTTTAACCAGTAAAGAATCTGTGGTAGGAATGAAATAACTCAGCCACACAGTTCATAAGAGTTGGGACTAAAATGCAAGACTGACTCACCGCCAATTCTGTAGCCCTAACCGCCAAACGCGGTCTGCGTGCCAAACGTGATCTGCACGTGGCTGGGCTTTCAGGCTACTATTTTTTGTCCCAGTGTCCTCTGCAGGGCAATAGAGAGGGCTTGAAAGGGCTGACCAGGGTTTCCTTTAGTTGCTCTTTACATCTGACTGGCCAGCAGGGAAATGAGGCCAGGAAATCCCCCACCTGCTGGAAACCCTTGCCCAGCTCGCCCCAGCCTCTCTCCCTCCCGAGCACCTGCCCTTTGTGTAGCCCTCAGACTTGGCTCCAGCCCTCCTGCTGCCTTCTTAGCCAGACTGGCTCTGCTGCCCTGGCCACGCAAGAGGGGATCCTGGGGCCAGATCTTCCAGACTTTTTTCGGGTTTCTGAGGACAGTCGCGGGTGCCATCTGGAAGGGGCTGTGAGATTGACTTGGGTGAAGGCCACATTTGGAGGCTGGGGAGGGGAGGCTCTGCTGATAACATTCACAGGGTTCACCCTCACTGGGCCCAAGCTGCCTTGGCCCTGCCAGCTCCCTCCCCAGACCCTGATCGAGTTACTCACAGCAAGCTTCATGTGCGGGGACCATCTGTTTCTTAAGCCCCCCAGAGACCCAGAGGATCATTTTACCTCCTGTCTTAATGCTCAGAGCTGAGCACGGAGGGCAGGCGGGAAAGGTAGCTGGCAGGCCTGGGCTGCCCTGGCAGCGCACCGGCTCAGGCTTCTGCATTCAGTCTTCCCCTGCCAACCCTGGCCCGTGCAGGGAGGGGCATCCTAGATAGGTCGCAGGGAGCCAGCAACTCAAAAGGACAGTGGAGGACTAATGTCACTGAGGGCAGGGAGGCTTCTGTGGGTGTGAAGATTGCCCACTGGTGTGTGCCTTCCCGAGATGGGGAGGACATGGTGGCCCGAAGCTCTGACAGCCCTCGGAAGTGCTGGGGCAAGTACATGAGTTAGGTCAGTGGTGGCAGCAGCAACAAGAAACAGAGCCCAGGGGTGACTATATCTGCTCTTGATGGCCCTGGCTCTGACCTCTTTGCTTCTGCCTTCTGGACCCTTCCTTTCAGAAGCACTCCGCCGCAGCTGATGAGACCCAAGGCAGCTCCAGCAAGGCTCTGAGCCCCAGACCAAGCTCTGTGCATTCTGGGTAAACTGTCTCCCTGGCCTACCTATTGTTCCCTCTGCCCTAGTCCACTTTCCTGTCACACCTGCCTGGAACCTCAGAGACATTTTTGGCTTCTTCATTAACCATCCCTTTCCTGTCCAACTTCATCACATGCCACCTTGAAGTCCCCCCACCCCCATGTGCTGCGCCTCGCCGTCCCGTCCCAGTGCCTGACCAGTTTTCCCAAAACATTTCTATTTGCCTTAGTCAGTGGCTCTCCAGAGACTCAAATCTAAGTGATTTAACTCTGCAATCCAGACCCAAGACAGGGTGTTCGATTCTGGGTGTGTCTCTATCGCCTGTGCACTTGTCATGCTATGGTTAGGGCCTAGTACCAAAATATAGTAACATTTTTTTTTTTTCAGTACCGGGTATTGAACTCAGGACCTTGTGCTTACCAGGCAAGCATTTATTCTACTGAGCTATCTCCCTGGCCCTACAGTAGTAATTATATTTTCCCCAGAACCGGGGATTGAACTCAGGCCCTTGTGCTTGCCAGGCAAATGTTTATTCCACTGAGCCATCTCCCTGGCCCCTATAGTAGTAATTTTAAAAAGCAACAAATACATGTCCTACTGCTCAGGCAGTATTTGTCAAGCACCACTACAGACCAGAGAATGAGGGCTGTACATCACCATGTCACCCCAGAACCTCGCTAGCACCTGGCACGTGCTATATACCCCTATACTGAGTCCTACTGGCACCCCCCTGCATCATCCATTCAAACTTCTTGCTACTACGTTCAGTTACTTGCTAATCAGAGAGAGGTGGGGGAGAGAGACAGAGACAGAGAGTGAGGAGAGAGACAGACAGACAGACAGACAGACAGAGAGACCATTTCCCAAAGTTTCATTTGACCAAGTAGCAAGGAGGCTGGGCTGGCAGGCTTCCTTCCAGAAGGCAAAACACAGCCTGGGTCAGAGCAGTGGGAGGAATGAAATGACCCCATTCAATTTTATCCGGTATGGAAAAATCCATAAGACACAATGCTGACATTTTGCACAAGTTTTCCAAGGAGAATAAATGTGTGGGCATGTATGAATTCAGGGCTGTCCATGAAACAGAGGCCCCATTTAAGTAAACAAGAGCTGCAATTGCACCCATATTAAAAGTACATTAAAAACTTGGATTCTGGAAATAGAAGGAACAGAGTTCAAATCCCAACTCTGCCATGAAGTAGCTGTGCAAGTTGGGCACATTAAATTGTCTTTCAATTTCTGCATTGTTCAACATGGGAAGGACAGCTTCTATCTCATACAAGTATATGCAGATTGGATGGTAATGTATCTCTCCACAGCAGAAAGAAATCACTGGGTGAATGCTAGCTGTTAAGGCTGCCTGTGTATTTTCAGAATGTTTTCCTCGCCAAAAATTAAGACAATAATGACAGGGCTCCGCTCATTACATCCGTTACAATCAAAGGGAAACACTTCTCTTGTCCTGCCCCATGCAGAGGAAGGTGAGAGAAAGGAAGAGGAAGCCCCGGCATCCTCTTGCCCACCCGCACGCTGACCTCAGCCCAGCCACAGGCAGGTGCTGTGCAGAAGCAGGAGGAGGCAGTTGTGAGCGAGAATGGAAGAAGGAAGCCGACCTGCGGGAAACCCAGAGGCCGGGACAGCGGGAGCGGGAGCATCCCCAGGGTATTGACCGAGAGGGGAGCCAGCATGACCGCCTTTCCCACCAACCCCAAGGGGATGATGTCACCCCCAGAGGAAAAGCCAGAGGCCAAGCTGCTGTCCTCGCCCAGAGCGTGGGACCTTGAAGAGAAAGCCCTCTGGGTGGGAGTGCAGGACTGGGGCCAGCTCAGACAGAGCCGGAAGTGAACATCTCTACATCAGGGTCTCAAGACTAGAAGCTGCTGGACTCCTCTGGCCTCCTCTAGTCCCTGAGCCTCACATTTTTTCTCAGGACAGTTTTATCTTCCTTGCTCTCAGGGGTCAGGTGGAGGGTCTGAGTGGTCCTGACGAGTTTAAATAGGAATGGGCCTAACAGCCACCTCCCTTTGAAGTCCACGTGTGTAACTGAACCTTCCACCACCGAAGGCAGAGCCTGTAACAATCACGTCCTGGGGAACATCATGGGCCTCTCTCCTGAGAACGGCCCTCAGTGGCCTTCACTGTGTTCTTTGCCTCCACACACTGCTCAGCTCAGCTATCAGCCCTTCTCCCAGCATTGCTCGGTCTCGGTTTCATTTTAAACATGATCTGCGCATCCAACTTTGGCTGGCTGAGGCCCACCTCAGCACATGCTGTGTTCTGTATTTGGAGCTGCATAGCCTTTGGTGCCCTCCTGGTGTAGGAGCGAGCCCCACATGGTAGTCTGGAGCCCTAGCTGACTGACTAGGTCTCACACTGACCTCGGCCTTAGCTAACCTGCCACTGGCTAAAACACAAGGCCCTCTCATTGGTTAGCATGTGCCCCTTCCCACACTGCCAGAGCCCCATGCTTGCTCTGGGAAGCTGACTAGGCAAGTGGGGTACGGCCCACTTGGGGGACAAGGAACCTGGCAGTCTCCTCTCTATGCTGCCCAGACATTCCCCACAAGAATGTCCGTATTATCTTCACCGTATCTGCATGTGATTCAGACTCTGTTTAATATTTTATTTAAATCTCTTTATGCAAATAAATATGTTCATCAAGGAGCCGGCATGAAAAGTATATAGCTTGCCATTCGTAGACAATAGCTGTGAATATATGTGCTGTCTGGAGTGCCACCACGAGAAACATCTCTCTAGCCCCCCAGGTCCCCAAGCTGTCAGTGGCAGGACCGAGACCCCTAGGCGGGCTCCCTTCCTCCAGAACAACAGGTATGAGAATGCTGTCATCATCCCTAACCACCCAACCTTATGGGTAGCGATGCGAAGGAACCTGCCAGGCAGTGGTGGTTCCTGGGAGCTGAAGAGACGGCACGAATCCATCCTCCAGGGGCCTCTGAGACCCAAGTCAGTTCCTTCCCGCTAAAGGCTCTTCTGCACCGATGATGAAGGAAGAGGAACTGCCTGCCTGTGGCTGTAGGCACAGGTGCCACCAGGACACCAGACCCCCACTCTGAGCAGAGTATTCTGGGGTCCACTGTCCACAGGCACCCCTGCTGTGCACACTCCCTGGGCCCTTTGTAGTGTGGGAGGAGTGGGGATGGAGGAAGAGGTGCCAGCATCCTCGGCTCCCTTCCCAAGCTCTGCTCCGGCCCCTGGCTGATCCTGCAGCTGTGCCCTTCAGCCATCCCTCTCACGCCCTCTCCCCATTCCGCCAGAATCCTTTGACACAGGCTTAGCTTTGCCCATGGAACTGGCAGAGTGCCCTGCCCCACCTCCCCACCCCCATTACTCACAAGATCTCCATACAGTTCCTTTCAGCCCCTGAGGAAGCTACTGAGGAGGCTTTGGGCCGGAAATGGGAAAAGCCCTGTTTTTGCCAAACAGCCCATTCTCCAGTTCAGTGAATAGGGACCTTCTTGGCTCTTGGCTGGGGCTCTCAACAGGAAGGTAAAGAGGAAGCTGTGCCAAGAGCTGCGGGAGGGAGGAGGGGAAAGAAAGAGGAAGTGAGGATGGGAAGCGATGAGCCTGCTTTCCTAACTTCTACCAGGGCTCACATGTTCAGGCCAGAGGCAAGCAGACAGAAAGAGAGATCCAGTGTTCTTTACCTCCTCAAGGGGCCTGCCCTTTGGCCTCAGCAGGCCCTGAGAGCTTGAACTCCTTTCTCCTGAAGTCACATTCCTCAGGAAACCAAGGAACCTCATAGTCACCTACCTTTTCTCCTTCCTAGGTCAGGCCCTCACGCTGTCTTGCCCAGATCCTTATAATAACCACCTACCTCACTCTCCTGCCTCGGTTTCCCCCCTCTCCCTTCCTCCCCTCCACACCACCTCCTAGGTCTGGGTCATATACCTGACCGTGCTGCTCTCCAAAGAACACGAGAGCAGACACTCTGACAGAACGTTTAAGGACCCCCTCCCCCCACCAGTCTGTTCTCAGCAGCCCTTTCAGTGCTGTTGCCCACTATTGCTCCGCACACGCCCCATGTTCCACACACATTCAATCTGGTCTTCAGACGTCAGCAGGGCTTCTGCTCTGCGCCTTGTGCTCATGTCTCCCTGCCCACCTGCAACGCTGTCTAGCTCACAAGCTCTCTCTTCCGCAGCAGGAAGCGCTCCCTGACCTCCCAGAGAGGTCACTCTTCCTTCTCAGCGTGCTCAGCCTGTGCACCTTACGCCGCACAAATCCTCTATTTCTGTCCTAGAGGTCAGCATGCATTTACTCCGCGCTTGGAGCAGAAGTTCCGTAGTCAGGATGACTGAGTCTGAACTTCACCTCTGCCACTTCTCAACTCTAAAACTTGGGCCAAGTTACTTAAATGTCTCCCATTTTTATTTTGTGAATTCAAAAATGGAAATAAAGTACAGCTCCTCAGGGCTCCTTTGACAAACAAAATAGTGCATTTCATTCTAATATATTAATATAAACATCAACACATGTTTTATCTTCTCTATTGAACCATAGGCTCCCTGAAGAGAGGATCAGTGTCTGTTTATATTTGTAACCACAGTGCTAATATCTGCTTAGTTCCTTAAACACATCAGCTCTCAGTAACTGTTGTGTTCTGTGAATAAGTGACTCTTATGCAAACCAGTCTGATCAACCCAACCTCAAGAGTCTACCAAGTCCCTGCAATGTATCAGGCCAGGCGCTAGGGCCTGGGGAGATAGCTCAGTGGCACCGTATCAGGTGATAAGAACCAAACATAAAGATAAGTGATAAAGTATTTCACTTACATTGTTATTTGATCTTCATAGTAGGTAATTTATTGTTTTTGCTTTGGTTTTTCAGTACTGGGGATTGAACCCAGAGCCTTTACACTGAGCTACACCCCCAGTTTATTTTTTTTATTTTATTTATGTATTTATTTTGTATTTTAGGGAAGGGTCTACACGGTGTTCAGGGTCTCACTACTAGATTGGACTCATAGTGATCCGCCTGTTTACAGCCTCCCAAAAGCTGGGATTATAGGCACGCACCACCATGCCCAGTCTCAACTGGCATCTCAGCATGCCCCAGGGGCAGGGCTGGCACAGCAGGCTGGGGGATGGAACCCTGGCTGGCCTCTGTGCCTTTTGCAAGCACTTTAATCCACTGAGCTATTTGGCCAACCCTTCCCAGTTTATTTTTTGAGACAGGGTCTCACTAAGTTGCCCAGGCTGGGCTTGAGCCCATTATCCTACCTCAGCTTCCCACAGTGATGGAATCACCTGCCTGTGCTACTAGGCCCAGTTTGAAATAAGTATTTTTAAAATTCCATGTCAGAGATGAGAAAAACCAAGACAGAGAGAGGTTAATATGCCAAGTTCAAGTTGGCCTGACCCAAATTCCACGCTCCACGCTCTCTTGACTCATCCTCTTCTAAGAAGCATGAAGGCCCTCTTCCTCCCTGTGTTAAACATCAAGAAGAGTGGGATAAGACCCTTTGCAAAAGTTTTATTTCTACCTAAGATAATTTGTTCTTTTACCCCCAAAGCTAAAGGCTGTTCCTACTGTAACTCCTTTATCCACCTTTCTCCTCATTTTGCCTTTATGTCCTGGTTCCTAAAGATAAGAGCACACAAAAGTACTTTCTGGGAGCACCAGGTTGCCTGGGAGGACCTCCGTCTGAGAGAGGAGACTGCTTCCCTGTCTCAGCTGGGACAGACATTCCAGAACATGGCCTTCTGCAACCTCCCCCTCCTCGAGGAAGCCTTCCTGGCCTAGCTGTATTTCATGAGCCGAGTCACTCAGGCTTTATGTATTCTGTTTGTTCTACACTGACCTGAATTCAGGAGGAATGCCCTGTGGGCATCTTGCATCTGCTTCCTCAACATGTCTGCATCTAGCCCATTTGCTGGAAGCCCACAAGGGAGCTGTGTGTGAGGAACAGCTGGTCCCAAGGCCTCCTGTTCAGGCAGGGCCCCTCCCTGGCGGCTGCAGGGGAAGATGTGCTTCCCGCTGAGTCCTCGCAGCCCCAACCCCTTCATCTCAGTAAAGAAGCGCGCCAGCTGCCTCTACTTCTCTAACCACCCTCCATCCCTGAAAGCTGACCCCCTCCCTTCCAGGCAGGACGCATGGCCACTCTCTAGCCATCAACTTCATTGAACCAGGACCCCTGAACTTCCAGCCTCCTCCCAGTGCTCACTTGCTATGACACAATCTTTGTTTCCCCAAGACACTGAGAGATTCTGCTACTTTGGCTTTTAGGAAGACTCTTATCTATATTTTGTGGGCCAAGGACAGGACCAGGATGAGGAGGAGAGCAGAGAACACCCTGGACACAGATCATTTCACAATCTGTTAGTGTTTCCTTCTGCACGCTGAGGAGTCTTATCTCCACAGTCTGCAGGATGTTTGCTTCTTGAAGGGAACTGGGTGAAATAAATGATGCAGAATTTGAACAGTACTGCAGGAGGCCATTCCTGGGCACAGAACACCCAGGGTACCGTGCTCCCAGGAGGCACAGAAATCCTGCCTGGGATCAACCATCTTCAGTACAAAAGCTTCCACAATCCCAGTTCATGAAATAAACCAATTGCATGCCTTTCCCCCTCCATTGCAGGCCTGAGTATACACAAGCCCATGCCACCCTATCCCAGCCACAGCCAAGCTTCGTCTAATTCAATCCCTGCAGTCTGCTTCCACTTGAGATACAAAGGCACTGCGATCTGCTCCTGCTACCTAAGCCTTGAGCTTGAGGTGGCAGAGCATAAGACTCAGACACCTCTGCCGTCTCCTTTCGGCGCAAGCTGGCACTAGGGAGGGGGTGGAAACACAGGGAGGGGTTTGTGGCTCTACCATCTGAGTGTCATTCTGGGCCCCTGGCCAGGCCTTTGGCTTCCTCTCCAAGAGTCAAAGGCTGGAACTGCTCAGACAAAAGGCCAAATGAAAGCTGATGGGGAGCAGGGTGACTTTAGCCTCTCCCCTTCTTCTCCTAGGGACTGGGGGCTCATGGCCTTGGCAGAGAAAGTACAAATCAAGATCTGGAGCTCAGCTCAGTGAAGATTCCTATTTGCCTTTTTTTTATCTTCCTGGCATCCACAGACTGTCTTCTTCCCCTCACCACCTCCCACCTAGGTTGCTGTATGACATGCAAATCAGTAGGATTTTAAAATTCAGGCCCATGCCAGGAACACCCACAAGCCCTACATTTAGGCAGATCCTGATGTGGGTGGTGGAGCCCCCCCTCCCCCCGAGCACAGAGAAGAGGATTCTATTAGTTTCTTGATGCAGCATGGGTTTTGGACCTCATGCATGGTGATGATCTTGTCTTCCTTTCTGGTACTGGACACGAAATGGGAAAAATGAAGTTGTGCACGAGTGGGCTGTGGCCACCATCCTGGCATGAGAAGCAAGTTGAAACTAGTACAGGAGGGGCACGATACAGGTTAAGAAGAGCAGCAAAAGACACTCTGGCTCTCACCAAAGAAATACTTCTGTGGACCAGTAATTTTCACAACTGTCAACTCAGAAAGGGCTTCAGGGAAAAGGACGAAAGAAATGATCATTAACCTGAGAAGGCAGACAGGAAGGGTGCCAGGGTGACTCTGTCAGGAAGTATCAATGAGAACACCTGCCACTTCAAGCTCCCTCCTCACTCCTGCTCCAAAGCTGGGCTAACACCATGCCAAGTTCCCTCCCAAGCAGGAAGAGTAGAGCCTTCGCAGGCAGAAGTGGAAAGCTGTCCTGGAATCTGAACAGCCATGAGCTGGCACTTTCTGGACACTGGGCTGTGCTGTGCACCCTCATGCCCTGGCTATGAAAATAAAGGACAGGACCAAAGTGAGACCAAAGAGACAATCCGAGAGAAACTCAGAGACGCAGAGATAGATAGATACTCGAGAAAGAGCCTGTTGAAGAAGAGAAGGGCAGAGGACAGAGGGCGTGCGTAGGTATCCTATTCGTCAATTCTGGTGGCTCAAGAAGTAAAAGGCATGGGGCCAGAGAAATAGCTCAGTAAAACAAGCCTTCCAAGAACAACAGCCTGAGTTCAATCCCCGGTTCCGCAAAAAAAAAAAAAAAAAAAAAAAAGAAAGAAAGAAAGAAAGAAAGAAACGTAAAAGAACGGGTAAGGAGGCAGGCAGGTGTTGCACCAAGTCAGTGACAATCAGCCTGGGCCTCCCTAACTGGCTTTCCAGCCGCCTGCTCCCGTGCCCTGTTTGGGGATTTGGTCCCACCCCAGACCAAGCTACTTCTCCTGGCCCTTGCACCCCGGGCTTCGGCACGTTACCCACACTCTCTCCGAGCCCAGACCTGACATCTGGCTGGGACTCCACAACTCCCTCTCGGCTCGAGATCAGCCAGGCGGCGCCCCTCCTCCCGCAGGGCCCTCCCCCGTCATTACAGCTGCCAGCCCCCTCCCTGCTGGCAGGCAAGCCCAGGCAGACAGCCGGCCCAGCCTGCCCCCGCAGCCGCGCCAGCTCTGCCAAGCCCAGCAGAGCTGGGGCCCGGGGCGGTGCCAGCTCCCCTGGAGCGAGCGGTCCCAGGTGACCTCCGCCCAGGGCAGGGATAAGGCCTGCGCTCCGGGACACGAGTGCGGCCCCAGCACCTGCGGCGTCCGGCTGCTCTGGCCTGCTGCTTCCGCGCTCGGCCGCTGTGCTGATGGTCTCCGGGTGAGCCCTCTGCCCCTCTTTCTCTAGATCACATGTCAGCCTGGTTGGCCGCTCTCTGCCGCTGTCACTTTTTCTGATCTCATCACAACTGTCTACCCGAAGTTTCCTCGTGGCCCTTTCCCGGGGGACAGACCCTCTGTCTGCCAGCTCTCGTCCTCCCCTGTCCGCTCCTGTCTTCCTCACTCTGTCCGGGTCCTGGGGCCAGAGCTGGGGACAGTCGGGGCGGAGCAGCCCTCCCCGCCCGCGCCGTCGGCTCCGCTCTTACCAGCTCCTGTTTTAGGCGACGCAAGTAGCAGTCCATTTCCCTGTTCTCTTCTCTCACGCGCCCATTGGCCGGGCGCGGCTCCACTAGCGACCCTCGAGCGGGGACGCGGAGCCCTGCTTTGCCCGCACGTGCGCCCCGCGGCCAGGCAGCGCTCAGTTGAGCTTCTGTTTTTGCTCCTAGATTCCGACTCAGAGCTGCGTCCCCGCGGCTCTCGGCGCGCGCTCGATGCCAGGGGCGGAGGGAAAAGTGAGGCAGCCAATCAGAACTCGGGGGGGAATGTCCTCAGCCTATGAGGAAAGCGGGCGGGGGCCGCGGGGCGGGGGGGCCGGAGGTGGGCCGTGCTGTCGGGGCTGCGGGGGTCGCCGGGGTCCCTGCGGGCGCAGCTGGGACGTCTTGCGCCCAGACCGTGCGGACGCCCCTGCAAAGCTCCCCTGGCTGTGTACAGGGTCGGCTCGGCCTCACGGCTGGGGACCCCACTGCGCGCCGAAGCCCCGAGCCCACTCACCTCTCCTACCCGCGTCGAGAAGCTCTATCCCAGGCGCCCAGTGCAGCCCCTCGTCCCTAGAGGACACCCGGCTAGGGCTGCGCCCGCCTCTCCTGACTTGTGCTCCTCCCTACCCATCCTCGGGCAGAGTTCAGAAAACACGCGGGGTGGCAAGCTTGGCACTAAGCGACCCCCGCGGTGCGCGGCGTCGCCGCGAGCATGTAAGTCCGCAGACGCAGGGTAAGACAGCGGGAGCTCTGCCCTCAGGGATTTACAAAGGCGGAGGGGAGAGGAGACAGGTGAAAGCAAGCGCGGTAATCTCAGAACGTGGTTTAAGGACAACGCACAACGGGGCGACGCCTGGGGCTGTGCGCAGCAGTGCCCGCGGGAGCGGAGGAGCAAGCCTCGCTCGCTCGCCCCGAACTCGCCTGTGCCGGTCTTTGTGAGGTCGGGAAGGGAGCGGGACTCGAAGGAGCTCGGAGGCCCCGCAACCCAGCCTCGGCGCACTGCGCTCAGGCTGCCCCTCCTCCCCCGAGCCACTGGGCAGGGCCCGGGAGTAATTAGGGAAATTAGCGACGTGTTGTTTCAAGGTAATTAACGGGAAACAACGTTTGCCCCAGGCCGATTTTGGGGCTCTACTGGGATACAACTGTAAGGGCGCAAGCATAGGTGCAAATTGAGCTGCATCAAGCAAGAGCATCAATTTCTGCTAACAGTAAAAAGACGAAAGAAAAGGAGAGGAGGGAAAAGGGAGGGGAAAGGGACGAGGAAGAGGAGGACCCGTCTAAGCCTGCATCTCCGTGGTTCTTTCCCTGCCAAGTGCCCGCGTTCACCCTGCTGGGTTCTTTCGGTGGCGCCTGCGGAAATCTCGAGGGCGGCCCACTGTGCTCACTGGCGAGATCCTAGACTGCATCTCCTTTTCTCTCTGGGCCTCCACTCCGCAGCTCCCAGCGTCATCCGCCCTCCAAGAGGCAGCTTTCTGGGAGACCCTGCTTAGTAGAACCGGCGTGTCGGTGTGCGCAGTAGCAGTTTCCGGCCTAGTGGAACAAGATCTGGGTTGAGTATTGTGGGATTGGGGTGGAAAGTAGGAGATGGCGTTGACTAACGTCTATGGAGACTCCGCTGCTTGGAGAGAAACCCCACGCAAATGTTCTGTAGCCCGGGGAGCCTTGCTTCCACCTTTTAGATCTCCAGCCTGCAGCAAAGGGGCCCGTGTAAGAGGGCCAAGTAAACACTGGTGGATCTGTGGCTAAGTCTTCCCTGGAGTCACACTGATGCTCCGGGGTTTTCCCTCCCTGAGACCTTAGGGCTGGAATTCTCTCAGAAGACTCCTCTTGGAGCCCGGCTGCGGTTGAAACTCGAAGAGAAGCAGGCTGTTTTCCTGGCAGGAACCTAGGGCTGGGTAGTTAGGAATTTGTACTGGTACTGTTTACAGATAGTACCTTTCACACACATTTTCCTTTCACTTGGCCTCAGTTTCCCTCCCTTATGGTTTAAATCTGTGTGAGCCTAACTCTACAAAATTCCCTTCTGACAAGCATCTGTGAGGCAGTCAAGACAAGGACATTTGCCCCATATTACAGAGGAAGCACGAGTAGTTAGCAAGGGCAACTTACAGGCCAGCCACTTTTAAGGTAAAAGAGATTGGCAAGAAGCAAATGACAACCTAATCTCAATGGAGAGCTCAAAAATAAAACGGCCCTAGGCAAGTCCGAAGTGCATACATTAACTATTGTATGGTTCCCACAGGGCTTGCACAGACAAACTCTGAAGTCCTTTCACGGTGCTAAGCCACTTCAACTGATGAGAAGGCTAGCGTCACCCAGCGGGTCTCTCATGGTCACCTTTTTCTGAAGACATAGCTTTTTCTTGAGGCAGAGTAGGAGGCAGGAGTAGGCAAAAGAACTACCTTTTGCTATTTCTTTTTTCTTTTTTTAAAAAAGGGTTTAAATGACAAAGAATAAAGCCTGTTACCATGGTTATATAAACACTGATAAATATTCCTGGGCTGAGGATCGGGGTTGGGGGGATATGATTCATTTTCTCTGAAGAAGAATCAGATGGCTCAGCCTCCACCCTCCTGCCATCCCAAAAACTCAGTCTGGATAAAGAATAAAATTATTTCACTTAAAGGTGAGGCACTGTGGCACATGCCTGTAATTACAGCACTTGGGAGGCTGAGGCAGGAGTATTACTATAAGCTCAAAGCCAATCCGAACTACATAGTTCAAGGCCAGCCTAAAATATGCAGCAAAACCTTGTCTTCCCCCACCCCCCCAAAAAAAAAAAATAAAAGAAAGAAAGAAAAAGAGATCAGAGGTATTGACATTGGTTGTGGGCATGCTTCCTCAAAGTCATCCAAAACTGGAATGGACCTTTCAGAAGCACCTGCGTATTTGTCCCCAGCAAGCAAGGATGAGTAGAGAGTGGACACTTTTCACAAGGAGGTGGGGCACTCCTGGAACTAAGTCCACAGGTGTCACATAGGTAGGGTTTGCAGCCAGCAGAGTCAGGGAGTGCGGCCCCCTTTGTATCTCTGCAAGCACCTGAAGGTCTTTGGCACCTGTGATGAGCTGGGGGAGAGTGGCAGAGCCAGCTGTGTTCCAGCAGAGCTTGGATCCTGAGTGAAACAATGACGCCTGCCATTCTCCTCACTTTAGATGCCATGACTTCCACCTGAAGATCCCCACCCACCCAGTCTTGGCCTGCTCTCAAAGACCCGCCCCTGAGTGAGGTGGTATCCATCTTCTCATCTCCATTGGCAACAGAAGAGCTGGGCATTCATTCTGATGTGAGGCAAGAGATAGGTGGCCACGCAGCACCTGGAAAGCACAGCAGCAGGGCATCCTCCCTAGGGGGAGCGTCACATCCCCACTGCCCTCCTTCCTTACCCCTGTAGCTGCCAAGAGCCATTGTTCCTCATCTCCCTTCCCTCCCCCTAGAGTCCCCAAGCATCACCGCAAAGGTTGACCCTGAAGATAAACACGTGCTGTTGGAATGTATTCAGATATCACTGCAGAGCGGCTGCTTTCCAGGCAGAGGACTTGCCTGGCAGGCTGGCCCAGAGGTGCTGAGCAGGGGCTGTGTACGTGCCTGTGTGTGAATGCACGGAATGGTGGGCGAGCAACTGAACTGAGGCCTCGCTCTTCTTGGAAGGTCTTGGGTTATAGCACATCTCCTTTGTCCATTGCAGGCAGAAGACAAGGGTTCTCCGCTCTGTACAATCTACAGATCAGGCGAGGTAGCAGGGACGGTGAAATGGCCTCTGTGTTGTTAAAGCCTCTCTGTTCCAAAAGAATGGTTCAGTTGGGTTTTAATAATAATAATAATAATAATAATAATAATAATAATAAACTTATAGGGCTGGGATATAGCTCAGTGGCATAATAATGAAAAACCTTATAACTGGCTAGAAAAATCAAAGGCTCCAGAGATAAAGCTCCATAAGCTTTGGATGTCTTGAAACATGGCATTATTCTCCTTATTCATATACAGAGGAGCTGAGGTCCAAAGAGGATGGCCTGTTGTGCCAGGGGCAGGGGGCAGTATAGTGTCACATTTTCCAGGATTGTGCTCTTTGTACTACTTCGTAGCAATGGAAGGGAAGTGGCCTTGAGGTAGAACCACAATACAATGGCACTAGCCATTAAGGGCACGTTTTGTAGCTCTACATCCGGGCACTTGCCATCACTTCCGCCCTTAGTGCTGCCGTACTCGGTTGCTCTGACAGCCCTTCTCCCCAGAGTCACCAGGCTTCAAGGTCACCCCAACAGCTTTGAGGGTGCTAACAGTTTTTGGAGGGGGACAGAGGAAGGTATTGGAGAAAAAGGGTCATTTCTAAGCAAACTTCATGAGTGGATGGTTCCTAAACTCTCTCACCTGGACAAGAATTTTAAGTGCAAAATTAGATTGATCTAATTGAGCACTGCATTTATGGACTGGTATTATTTGTAATTGTAGGTTTGATATTTACAGGCCCAAGCAATACCTTTATTGCTACTTGGGGAGAAAATATTTCCATTTTGCAAATATTTGTTGGAAATGCACTTACCAGAATCCCTGAAGAATAGCTAAGGGAGATACAGTCCTTATGCCAACTAATCCTGATAGATGCAAATTGCACCAAAATGAAAATGGCTTGCTTCCAGGACCTTCCTGGGGTATTCTGCAATGTTCAAGTCTTGAGAGGCCTGGAACTGGCTTCCCTATTACCATGGGCTATAACTCAGAGCAAAGCTCACCTTATTGCTACTACTTGGCCCTTTCTGCCAGGTGTAAGTGAGGACTAGGGTCTGACAGCCTGCCAGGGTGAGACTTGTTAGCAAGAGGGAAAGAAAGGCTATCTGCTTCTCCTCCTGACACTAAGTGGGGAGGAGAAAAGGAGGTCACGTCTCAGGTGTGGCTTGCCATGTATTTGCTTCCACTAGGCTGGCAGAAGCCTCCTCCCATGTGCTGTAGATGTCAGGGAGCTGTCCTAGCACCACCCAGACACCAAACAGGATGGATGCACTGGAGATTTTAGCCTGTGGATTCTGAAAGGAGGACAATGTGTAGAAAGACAAGACTCTTGCTTTGGGACTTAGGCTGGGTGGGGCTGAGGTTGGCAGTTTCTACCATCAGTGAAGAGAAAGAAAGGAAAGACAGTGAGGCCAACAGACAGCATCAGTACTAACAAATAATGATGCATATTGAAGAATAGGAACTGAACACAACAAAGGCTTAGAGTTTTGCTGCCCCTCCTTCCCAGCATTGGACAGGGCTTCCTCCCTCCATGATTATTCCCCATGAATCACCATCCAGAGAAAGTGACTGAAGCAATGGAGAGTGAATAATGAATTCCCCAAATGGTCTTTTGTGTCTATGCCTGAAGGGTTTTGGAAATAACTTGCATTTTAATCTTTCCGACTTAGAGTCATAGAATTTGGGAGCCATGGATAATCACAGCATGTGACCTCATGGAAACATGGGAAGAAGCAATACATGGGTTTGACATTGCCGTCCATCACTAGAAAGAATCCTGACCTGGTGGACAGCACAGGAAGGCCTTCTTTGTGTTAGGCATTCATTTGTTCTACTCAGCCTGGAAACGTGAGTGCTCCTAGACCAGAAGGAGGGGAGATGAGACGGTGACTTATCCCAGGCCACACGGAGGGGTTGCTGGCGCCCAGTGGAACTGCCTTTGGCTTCCAAACCCACACGCTCTCGGTCATTCAACTCCTCACCTTGTGGCTTTGGACCAGTATTTAACTTCTTTGGGTCTTAATTTTCTCCTATGTAATCTCTAACAAAACAAAACAAAGCAAAACACCAAAGCAGAACAAAACAACTTTTCAACAGTCTTCATTTCCCGCCTAGGCATATAATTTAACAAGCCAGGAAGCTGTAGCGCAGAAGTATTCATGGTTCGT
This sequence comes from Octodon degus, assembly GCF_000260255.1. NCBI lineage: Eukaryota > Metazoa > Chordata > Mammalia > Rodentia > Octodontidae > Octodon > Octodon degus. Next base: position 6,617,708 of record NW_004524716.1, on the reverse strand, counting down.
TCTAGACTGCCCAGGTGGCTATGGCAGAACCCACACTCATGGCTATGGCCTCCAGGTAAGACTTCCTTTGGCTCCACTCCACTTTGACAGGTGTTTCTGGAAGAATATAAATCCTTGCCTTAGACAAGTAAATGGTTTCAGATAAATTGGAGAAGTTGGGCTTGGGTGTGGCCAGTCTTAACACCAAAGATGAGTGTAGGAGTCCAGTGCTATTTGTCTAAGTACCTATGATTTGTCTGGCTGCTGTTTGTCTGTGTTTTTCAAGTCATGAGTGCTGACCTCAGAGAAGAAGTAAGATGACACCATGTCTGGTGTGGCAATACTCTTCTCTGATGGTGTGTCCAGTCACTTGTCCTCCCCACGCACGTTGGACCCCTTCGTACCAGTCCTCTCCCCAGCTTTGTAGTGTCTGGCAAGGGTGCAGTTTTGTTTTTCTCTCCTAACTTGAGGAGTTTTGTTTGCCTCCTCAAGTTCGGATCTGATCATGAGTGCAGCCTAGGGAGAGGGGAGTGTCAGGGAGGAGGCCACAGCAGGACCCCTAGGGATCCACCACTTTTACCCAATCCCCAGCCCAGTGTCCTCTGTAGTGAAACAAATCGGAACGAGGTGGTTATGTTCATAAGCACATCCTTGGGCTTCAGTAAAGGCAAGAACAAGGGCATAGCTGGGTAAGGCATCCCTCTGGCCACAGTGGCACCATTTGTCCCAGTGTGTGTGCCCACTGGTGAGTGGAAGATGAGCTTTGGCAGGTGAGGAACTTGGTGACAGGTGACGAAGCCAGCAGGGTATCAGCATTATCTTCTTACTATTGCCGTTTCTTGGTGTTGCTAACAGTGTCTCCCACCTCTTCCCCTCCCCTGAATTGTAATTAGGTAAAATAAAATGACCTGGAAGGGCTTAGGCCTCTGGGAAAGTGACACGAAGCCATGGGATGGCTTCGTGGCCTCTGGAAACAAGCCGTGCGCTTTGAAGGTGGGCTGCACCCGGCCAGTGGGGAATTGGCACTTTCCTGATGGCCCGCAATGCAAGCTGTGTGGTGTATATTTCTAGTGGGTGGAAGAAAAGATGGCACTCTGGGGACTAAATCTTAGGAAATTCTGCCATATGGCATAAAACTGAAGGCAGTGTATGCCAAGATTCGGAGGTAGAAGTCCTGGATTTTTGGACTGACTGTAGATCAGTCATGTCATCTCTACTGCCTCGGTTTCTCTAATTGTAAAGTGGGGCACATGACCCCACTGCTACTTCCTTGCTGTGAAGGTAGAGTATGTAAAGGCCCTTTGAAATGTCAAGAGCACTCTTCTAAATGTGAGGCCCCACTGCTAGTGGAGTTTGCCAAGCCTCCTGGGAGGCAGCAGTCTGCTTCTGTGTCACTTTCCACTGCGTGTGCTCAGACAGGGCCGTAAGCACCGCACATTCATAAATCTCACCACCTATCTATAGTCAGCAAATAAAGGAAAGGGCAGGCTGGCGCTGTGCTTCTCTCTGATCTTCTTATGCCCCCCCACCCCCACCCTGAAGGCGTTGATCTCACTGCCCCCGCCCCCCTCCCCGCCTGTCAGTTTAATTTAACAAGGGTGCAGGAGAGGTTTGATTTAATCAAACCAGTTGCTGTATCCATTCTGCTCAGAGGTCCCTCAGTGTCACCACCGAGGCTCAGATTAGACAGTGACAATTACTTCTCCTTCCCTGGCTATTGCCTCCCCCTCCTTTGCTCTTCCTGGAGGGAACAAGGAGGCAGACCAGTCTCCTGGGACCTAAGAATAGATGCGGGAGGATCAAAGGAGGGAAGCAGGCTAGCCCCAGGAAGCCCCTCTCCGCGCCTTACATGGCCTTGTTGAAGGCCCAGCAACAGCCCAGAGGGTGGAGGCAATGCCGAATGCGAGCAGAGCTGCCTTGCCAAGACAAGGCTGTCTGAGGCCAGAGCTCTGCCGAAGATTAAAACCAACACATTGGCAGGAAACCCGGGAAGGTGGCAAGGTAGCTGCATGCCCCCCTCCAGCATTCATTTCTGGGTTCTCAGCCTGGATCCTGGGGTCTCTGGAGCAGGGCATCACCAACGATGAGGTGAGGTTGCAGCCATCTGAATTTCTGTGGTTCTGTTCTTGGTTAGAAACTGGCAGTGACAGGAGCAGCTGCCACCTGAGCTGGGGCTTCAGGGAAGATCATGAAATGATTCATGCGTATGTGGTGCGTGCGTGCGGGTTCTGATGGCTGGAGGGCAAGGCATGGGAGTCTCTGGTATAGCAAGTTCAGAATCATAGATCCAGTTTCCCTTCATTTAACACTTTCCTTTGCGGGGTAGTGGGTGTTCAGCCCCTCCTGCTCCTTGAACCGCCCAAAGAATAAAGATAAGGGCCTCTTCAGGGAGAATGCTCACTCCTGATGGCAGAAATCCTTTTTCATTTACCTCATTTGTGTCACATTCTCCATCGGTGGAGCAACTAACTGACAGGTGGGCCCCTCCCCGGGCCCCTTCCAGAGTCCTGTCCCTGCCGTTTGCCTCTTAGCCTGATATCCAGCAGACCTTGCGGTCCACAGGAGCAGAATATGATTAGCAGACACCCTTCCTGACAGCTCCAAAGAGAATCCCTCAAATGCATATTCTATTGAGTGTGTGTCATTGCTTCTGACAGCCGCTTTATCAATTAAATTCCACATTCCCAGTCTTGGGAGACACCATGAACCTCCCTACCTAATAAATCACAGGCCCCAGTTATTGTTAAATGTCTCATCAGTCTCTAATAAACTCCCTGCCAAAAGGGGCAGGTTATTTATTATGCTGCCTGGACGAGAATGGATTGGGCCCCTTTCTCACGAGAAGAGCAATCGTGCCACTTGGCTCTCTGAAGACTAGGGTGGTACTAAATGGGACAATCAATCAACTCAAGCTTTGGGAAAGGGAAACCTGTTCTAGAGCACAGGGTGATTGCCTGGTGTCCCCAGGACCAGAGATGGCTGTGAGGAACATAGGGATTCTGGCTTTTTTTGGCCTCTCCTACTTCTGACCTAAACAATAGCAAAAAAGATACTGGCACCTGATGGGCCCAGAAGCACATGTAAGAGTGCTGATTCTCCATGTGGGACATGGCCAACTTAGACTGACCAAGGTCATAAAACAATAAATTGCGACCAGGGGCACAGGTGGTTTTGTGGGTAAATTAGACACAAGTTAAGACTGAGGGCTGTGCTGAGCTGAGCTGATGAACTGGAGAATGTAGGGTGGAAGCACTGTGCCTGGGAGACGAACTGGCAAGCGTGGCTCAGCTGTGGTTTGCTGGACAAATGGCACACGGCAGCACTGGGGCTGAGAAAGGAAGACCCAGGAGCTCCTAGGTGTGGAAGCTCTGTGTACAGTGCACTTGTCACTACCTGCCTTCAATTAGATCCCAAACTTAACCTGGATCTATAGGTCAAAATTTAAATTCCTCAGCTTTGCCGTGACTCAAGCCCCCGTCTCCGCTCTCAGCTGCGTGTCTCTGCACTGTTACATAACAGGACTGCTTTTGGAGGAGCATAACACACTTATTTTCTATGCCGTATGTAGCAAGCAAGGCAGTGCACGATGTGGGGCTGAAATATCCTGCAGCCCCACTTCCTGCTAGCTTGCCTCCCTCCCCACTGATGCCCGCCCTTCCCATCCCTAAACTATTATGGGTTTTCATGCTTCTGCGCCTCTCCACAAACTGTTCCCTTTGCCCAGAATATCTTCCTGAGACTCCTCTGCTGCAAGTCTCCTTCCGCCCCCATTGCCTGCGAATGTCCTACTTGTCCTTCAGGAGAAGCTGAGACCTTCAGCTCCCACTGCTGCCTGGGACGCGGCCCCTGGGGTTTCTGCCTGGGCAGAGACTAGGTCAAGAATGACCTCATGCGTGCAGTTGTTCTCACGCATGCTTTAAACCACTTTCATTTTAGGTAGGGATAAGGAGGACATGGAGAAGCAAGGCCCCTGCACGTCAAAAGCTGTTTTCCTCAACTCTCCCATGAGTTTTTACTCTCTCCCACACAACAGCCATACTTGGAGCCAGGAAGGCCCTGAGAAGTGGCAGTACCGCACGACTATGCCAGCTTGTGCCCCGTGCAAATTTCAGGCTTGATCACTTCGACTCTTTCAGGATGGAGGTGGAAAGATCCTGGAGTCTTCAGGAAGACCTGAGTCTCCAACCCACTGTTTGAGCTCTGTGATTCTGAGATTCTTTCCCCTTCCAAGGAGTCGCTTGTGGGCAACATCTCCAGCTGACATAGATGGCTTCCAAAATAAAGTGCAGGCATGAACTGGGCCTTCAGCTCCTTTCTCCTACCTCTAAAGCTTGCTCCTAAGTTCCTTTAGAATGTGGTATGGTTTTCCACCTGTGGATCCCCATGTTCATCCACCGCCCACAAGCCCAATGACTTGTGTTTCTTCTTCAGATCTTATTTTAACTCTCACTGTCTCCGGGAAGATGTGGCAGAAGTAAGCTGCCTCTAATGTCCTCTCCCCTAATCAGTGTTTAGCTAGGCATGGGACTGTCTAGAAAAGAGACTCCACTTCTCAGATTTACTTGTAGATTGTATGACTCGGTGGCTAAATTCTGGCCAACACAATGCCATGTGAGAATGATGCAGATTTGAGAACATTGTGTAAAGAGGACTGCTGGGGGGCAACCCACTCTCCAGGTCCCCTTATGTACCTGCGCTCTTCTTCCTGCTGACCGTAACATGAAGTGATAGCTGGAGCCACAGCAACCATTTTGGTAGCAAAAAAGAGAAGCTTGGATGCCTGGGAACTTCGTGGGCTAGAGCTACTGTCAGTCCTACCTGTGAACTTCTTCACACGGGCAAAATGATCTCTGTCCTGGAGAAGTAAACTTCTATTCTGAGGCTTTCTTTTTAATCTTCACCATAAGCCTTTCCTAGTTGCTCACACCTGGGCTAGCCTGCCCTCCACTCCACAGCATTCCATAGATAGGAGGCCATCTGTTTGTGTACGTCGTTCTCCTTGCAGTTAGAGGCTCCACTGATTTCCTTGCACTTTAGTAGCTCTAGCATTTGGTTGAGAGCAGGCAGACAGTTTTTGTAGAAAAAATAGAGATATTTGTGGATTTAATACAAATTTTAACACTGTCTTTTATTGCTTTGGGGTCCAAAGAGAACAAATGGCTCTGAAGCCTGATTTCCTTCCCTTAACATCCCCCAACTGATCCTACCCCCAAGGCGGGCACCTTCTACCATGCTTCCATTTACAAGTGTTTCTGTCCTTCCAGGCTCCAAAGTCCCAGCCGCAAAATGACCGGACAGGAGGAGGGTTGTGAATCTCAACATCCTTGCTCGGTCTGAGTCTCACTCGCGCTTCTTCAATTCACTGAATCTCGCCTTCTAGCTCCCTGGGAAGTATTTTCAGGTCAATGGAACAGCATTTAAAAACTGCATGACAAAAGTCATGGAGCACTAAGGACTTTGAGCAGGCTTGATCTGGACAGAGGAGGTAGGTGGTCTAGAAGCAAGAGGCTGGTTCTCATTGTGACCCTGAGCGAAGCTGACAAAGATCAGCCAACTGCTGCATATGCTGCTCTCACACTTATTACGTGATCTGTTAGCTTTTGCATTTTATTTATACAGCACTAATAACTGGTCAGCAGCATTGTTACAGTTTTTAACTTCTGAGGAAAATGTGATTGATTTGCGGTTTTAGCTATAGCAATATAATTTATTCCCAATAACATCACTGCAATATTTGTGCCTATAATGGGTCATAAACAGCAAAGGCACTAACAGCATGGCTTTAAAACTAACATGTTCTTTTTTGGGGGGAGGAGGAGGGGGAAAGTAGTCTCCTGGACTGACACTGATTGCTGTAACTTCTACAGAACACTGCTGCGTATAAGGAGACCTAGTAGAGATTTTTCAGCAAGTCATCAACCATCCAAGTTTATTAGGTCTACCGAATGCCTATGCAGGGCTAGAGAGCTTCTGGTCCTTGAGAAGCTTGTAGTTTATTTAATGTGAGACATGGAGATGATAAAGTAAACAGAACATGGTGAGATCCAGACTGGAATTATCTGTAGTATGAAGTGGGAGCTTGGGGTAAGAATATAAAAGGGCATCAAAAGCAGACTCTGCACTGAGACAACCTGGGACACCTGCTTTAGAAAAGTTAATCCTTGGCCAGGGATATAGCTCTGTGCCTAGCACACATAAGGCCCTAGGCTTAACTCCTAGCACAAAAACAAAACAAACAAACAAACAACAACAACAACAAAAACCCCAGCAGGAAGTCGCTCCAGGACCTGTCCAATAGGTGGGCTGACACAGAGCAGAAACCCTGGGCAGTGAGACTACTCAGAAGATTTTTGCCTTCATTAGAATGACGAAGGGGCTGAAACAGGAGAGACAGAAACTGAGAAGGAACAGATGAAGGAAGCACAATTAACTGCCTGGTGGATTGTTTGAAAGAGAGGAAGGGCAGAAAGCAGAATCAAGAAGAATTCTCAGGTTAGAGACGAGGTGGAAGACAGAGAGGGGGTGTCTCTGCCACTTCTCTCATGGCTGAGACAACACAGTGCACACCTGCAAATTAAGGGAGAAGGGGTTGAGTTTTGGCTCACAGTTTATAGTTCTCAGTCCATAGTTGGCTGGCTCCGAGGCAGAATGGCATGGGAAGAAAGCAAGTGAGATCACCAAGAAGTTGGGAAAAGAGACAGACCCTTCCAGGTCATGTCCTCAGATACCTTCAGACTAGACCCATTTACCAACAGCAAGTCAAGCTATAAGCCTCCATAATCCAGTCACCTTTCACAAGTCCATCCCTGAGTCCATAAGGCCCTTGGGGAACAACCGGATATAAATCATAACATGAGGTTGCTAAGAAGCAGCCTAGTGAGTAAGTGCCTGCTTAGGCAAGCACAGGGACCAGGGTTCAATCCCCTGTAGCACATGCAGCACCCGGCCCACCTCCAGGAGCACTCAGAGAGCCAAGACCCATCATGGTGGCGCATGCCTGTAATTCCAGCGCTGAGGAGGCTGAAAACAGAAGGATCACTATGAGTCTGAGCTTCATAGTGAGACCCTGTACCAAATATTTATTTATATATCTAGATCTATGTGTAGGACCTTTAGTACTACAGACTCCAGGAATTCATATGGATGGTATATATTTTCTCAATGTTTTGTAAATTTCCAAATAAAGCATATCTATCTTCAGCACCCCTAACAATGGGATTACAGTGCCAAGATCACTCCTACATCAGTTGGAAGGTGGGCCATCCCTCTGTGTGCGTGTGTTAGGTGTGGGAGACAAAGACCAAAACTATAATCAAAGGTCAAAGTCGTGACTGGATGCAAACTAAGTTTGGAATTATGAGTACTTTAGGTTCTAGACACAATCTGGATTTTGTATTGTAACTAAGATTGTGTTAGAAAGGAGCTCATTTAATAAATGCTATTTCTGCATCTAGTGAGTGTTGGATTCTGTTTCTCTTGCTAAAAATAGGAAGGAATAAAACAGAATGGACAATAAACATGCACTTTCAGGTGATTGTAAGTACTATGAAGAAAAAGAACAAGAGAACAGAGTGATGGGAAAGGCCAGGGCAGGATGAGGAGGCTGACTTCGAATTTCTTTGACAAGATGCCTTATGAGCAGAGATCTGGAGTCAGGAAAAGTGGTTTCCCAGGTACCCATCCCTGAGACGACGAGAGAGGAGAACACGACGACAGATTAGCTCTGAGACACTAGACGTCTGAGCAGAGGTGCAAGCGGACCGGTTTAGGGAGAGGCCGGATGCAGACTGTGGGAGCTGTCAGCCCAGGTCCGAGGTCCAATGCAATTTGATCAGAGCTCGCCTCGAGCCAGGAGCTGCGTCTGCCAGGTGCGGGGCTTGGAGCTGGGGAACTGCGCTCGCCAGGCAAAGCCTCAGGTCTCGCGAGCTCCGCGAGCTGTCTGCGAGCTGGGGAAAAGCCGCGGCGGGGGGAGATCCGGCCCCCCCGACGCGAGGGACGCGCGGTGCGCATCACAAAGCGCGTCCGTCACCCGGGCCGCACCGCCGCGAGAGCCCCCGGAGGCGGGGGCGCCCACCGCGAGCTCGCGGCGCCCTCTGCCGGCCGCAGGCGGCGACACACCGGCAGCCTCACCGCTGCGCTCCCTCTCGCTGGCTCGGCCTCAGGCTTCAGTTTCTCTATCGCTAGTGTTTCCCAGAGTGTCTCAGCCTCCTACTCGCGACGCTTCCCTCCGCCTCCAAGCTGGGCGTGTCAGTGTCTCGGAGCGAAGGCTGCTAATAAAGTTTTTTTCTTGCTCCCAGAAGCCCACCCTCGTCGTAAGCATCGCGAGATCTGGTGGCGCGGCTACCATGGCGGCGGTGTTTGAACCTTCGCAGGCTTCCGAGGCCGCGGAGACCGCTATGGCGGCAGACCTGGTGGCCGCGCAGGCCTCGGACGTGGAGCCACCCGCCGAGCCCGTGCGGAGCTTGCGGACGGCGCACGACCTCGGCAGCCCCCGGGTCCGCACGGGAGACGTGCTGTTGGCGGAGCCGGCGGACTTCGAGTCGCTGCTGCTGTCCCGGCCGGTGCTGGAGGGGCTGCGGGCAGCGGGCTTCGAGAGGCCTTCGCCGGTGCAGCTCAAGGCCATCCCGCTGGGGCGTTGTGGTTTCGGTGAGGTTCGGCCCCCGAGAGAAGTCGGGAGGCCCGGGGAAGGGACACGGAGGAGCCGTCGCGGCTTGGCCGGGAGAGCCCCGGGTCTGCACCAGTGCCGGGCCAGCCTGCCCAGGCGCTGGGCGCACTGTTGAATTTGAAGACAATTAAGCCTCTTTGCAGCACTGACAACTGGTTCTGTTTTTGAGAAAATTAGCGATAGAAGTTCAGAGATCTTAGGGCCGGCGAGATACCACAGCGGACTAAGCACCTGCTTTGGTAAGCGTAGGGACCAGGGTTCGATCCCCAGTCCCGCATGACCCGTCGGCCCCGCCCCCGAGCGCGCTCAGCCGGGGTGCGGTGGTGCACGCCTGTAATCTCAGCGCTGGGGAGGCTGGAAACAGGAGGATCACTATGAGTCTGAGCTGCGCAGTGAGATTCTGTAACCAAATACATTTTTAAAAAAGTGGAGTTCAGAGACCAAACAGGCTTCTGGATATGATCGCTTGTGTGTTTTGAGGGTTGGCTGAAAGTGGAGCTGACAGCTAGGTGGTCACTGGAGATCCATGTTGGGTACCTCTAGGCTCCACCAGTGAGATGCTTACTATTGATTTACTATTATTTTTCTTTCTCAGATTTAATTGTGCAAGCTAAATCAGGCACTGGGAAAACCTGTGTCTTCTCCACCATCGCTTTGGATTCTCTTGTTCTTGAAAACTGCAGTACTCAGGTGAGTTCTGCTCAGGCAGTGCAGGGGAGGGCATGTGTTCCTTACCACCGCTTAGGGGAACAGCCCGTGGCTCCTCAGGGGCAGGGATGTGATCGACAGAATTACACCTGACAAAACAATATAAAAATACGTATTTAGGGTCGTTGTGTAGTGGTAGTGTACATGGTGACCAATACATTAGAAATGCTTGAAATTTGATTATTTACTTTGTACTGGACCTGTATTGAACCCAGGGCCTCTTCAAGCCCTTTAAAAATTTGTCTGTCTGTCTTTATTTTTTGAGACAGGGTCTTCCTGTATAGTTTAGGTTGCTTTTGAACTCATCAAGTAGCCCAGGCTAGCCTTGAACTTGTGATGGTCCTTCTGTTTCAGCCTCCCCAGTGCTGGGATTACAGGTGTGCCACCATGCCCAGCTATTTTTATTTTGTATTTTGAGACAAGGTCTTGCTAAGTCACTGAGTTGCCCAGGCTGAGCTGGAATTTTCCATACTTTAGCCTTTCAGGCTGGTGGGGGTAATAGTTCTGCACAACCTTGCCAGGCTATTGCTGCATCTTAAATAGAGTAAGTGCTGTATGTGTCAAGTTTTGTCAGTATTTCAAAAATTTATCTTACTTACTACATTGGGATGAGATAACATTTGGCTTGAATCATGGTAATGTACTCTGGCTGTGGGAGACCATTGCTTAAAGCTCTGAATATCATACTGATTTCTCACAGGTTGTCTTGGAATATTTCCAAGGTTATCTTACCAAACAGCAGGAGATTTGGATTTGGGATAAGTTCTGTAATAAACATTTATTGAGGACTGGGTATAGTGGCACTCACCTGTAATCCCAGCATCTGGAAAGTAGAGACAGGAGGATCACTGTGATTTTGCGGCCAGCCTAGGCTATGTAGTGACTTTTAAGTCCAGTCTGAACTACACAGTGAGACCCTGTTTCAAAAAACAAAACAGTTTTTTGAGCCCGTATATAAACAGTATCCTAGATATATTGGAGATTCAGTGATAAATTAGACATGGTCCTCATAATCTTATCCTGGAGTTTAGTGACATGATAGACTTTAAGTTCACAGTCAGGTATTTCTGACGATCAGCTTTGAACAATGGTTTTTATCCTGGGATACTTATATTCATTCTCTAGGAAGTGTTTTAAGTTCTATTTTGTATCTGCTAAATCAGATGATAGGGCACATAGGAAATGTTCCTACTTCATAAAGACTTCTGTAGGATACTTTTATATTAGGATATATTTGAGGGCCGTCCAGATAGCTCAGCAGATTAAAGTGCCTGCAAGCAGGCGCAGGGGCCAGGGGTTCGATCCCCAGGCCTGCCATGCAGGCCCCGCCTCCAAGGCTCGCTGAGCCAGAAATTGAGCCTGGGCGTGGTAGCGTGCGGCTGTAATCCCAGCTCTTGGGAGGCTGTGAACAGGGGGATCACTACGAGTCTCCATCTAGTAGTGAGACCCTGAACACCCTGTTGACCCTTCCCTAAAATACAAAAAACAAATAAGAATAAGTAAATAAAAAGATATATTTGAGATTTGGGCTTGTGATAATTTGGTAGCAGATCAAAGCCAAAATTCTGAAAAGATACCAAAAATAAAATTTCATATCTTAAAGATCTTTATTTAATTTAGTACAGGGTCTAAAGTGATGTACTCGTGAGTGATCTGCCTGTGTTCAGCCTCCCAAAAACTGGGATTACAGGTGTGCGTGACCACACCCAGTCTCAATTGCCAGCTCTGCGCGGGGCATTGCACGCTGGGGATAAACCTGGCCTGGGCATGAACCCTGGCATTGAGTCTGCCTAAGCAGGCACTTTAATCCGCTGAGTTGTTTGGCCAGCTCCTAGATCTTTGTATTATCAAACCGTATACCTTTTTATAGTATATGTTTGCCAAAGTAATGCAGAACCATTTTTGAAAATCGGAAAAATTCAGAAAAGTAAAAGAGAGGAGGTGTACAGAAAAAGTCTGTAATCTCATTCACCCAAAGAGAAACTGCTGTTTTGGTATTTTCTTCTAGTCTTTTTTTTTTTTTTTTTTAAAGAAAGTTTTTCTACTTTCTTTAAAAAAAAAACATCAAATTTTATCTTCTCCAACACTTATGTTGCACTTCTCACTCTGGGATTGCTCAGCCGCCTGACTTGCTGTTCCTCAGATAGACCAAACTCATTACCCCCTTAAATCTCTTCTATTTGCTGTTTCCTGTTCTGAAACCCTCCTCAGGTGTCACAGCTGCTAGTGCTGTGCTGCAGTTAGGTCTCTGCTAGAATGTTACCTCGGAGGGGCTTTTTCGATTCCCCATTTCAGATTACTTCTCTTGTT
>NW_004524716.1:6600699-6605812 GCF_000260255.1 Octodon degus | reverse complement strand
CCCTAAATTTTTTTTTTTTTTTGTGGAACCGGTGATTGAACTCAGATCCTTTAGTTTGCCCATCAAATGCTTATCTTACTGAGCCATCTCCCCGGCCCCTAAAATTTTTTTTAAAAGGCACATTAAATCAATTCTCATAAGAGTAGGCAGGGATCAGGAGTAGAAACAAGATTATCCCACTTCACCCAACATACACTAGTGTCATTTTTCAAATTTACACAGATTCCATTTGTAGTCCCCCTTTTTCTCTTCTCAAAGGATTTCAGATTCACCATGTTAAACAGTGTTCTTGGGGTTAGGGCTGGCTTCTGCGCTAGCAACACTGGAAGGATGCCCTGGAGTCCTTTTTTAGGGTCACTGTACTGCCCACCAACTCCTCCCTTACAACGTGAGGTGGTTTCATTTGGAGTCACGGATTTCCGTCTGTCTGGAGCTCTCTGGCTCTAGGAAGGGCCCTTCATACCAACAGTCATCGGAGCTGTGGGGGCGGGGTCCCTGCCACTGACCTGTGCTGGTGTTTATTCTTGCGTTTTTTATGGCTGCTATGATGATTTCCTGGGGAAGTGGAAGCAGCAGCCTTTTGGGGCTTCACTCCCTGCACAGATCCATCCAGATCCTCAGGGTCCTCCTGGCTGGGCTCATTTTCCTGATTGTGGAAGTCCGGAGAAGTGTCACTCTGTCCCACTTCCTGGTTCCCTCTTTTCAGTGAGCTGGCCCTGAACTCCTGCCCATGCACTTAACAGCAGCTGCCGACTTGACTGAAGATTTACTGAAGAGCTGCTTACCTTCTTTAAACTTCTGGTTCCTTTGATCATTTTTGCTGTTGGAGTTTTTTTGATTGGTCAGATAGTGATCCCAGCCACGAATAATATTGCCATAGATCTGAGTATCTTCTAGGTAGCTTCCTTCAAAAGCATAGATCTGTGTCTCCAAGTTTGTCAGTGTTTCCGCCAGCTCCTGCTTCCACTTCATGAGCTCTGCCAGCTCCTGCAGGGTGTCCAGGATCTGCGGCGGGGCCGCCTTGTTGTGCATTGCCATGTTGGGCTGTAGTGGCGGCGGCCAATATTTGTTGATTAAATGAATATTTTCCCTTGTTAATGAAAACTTGTCATTTAAGTATCATTTTATTTTAAAAATGGTGCTCAATATAAGGAAAGTGCCAGTCATACCTACTTACTCCTCTGACTTGTTACTGTATATCTTACATGTTCTTAGATTTTGATCTTGGCTCCTACAAGAGAAATTGCTGTCCAGATACACTCTGTTATTACAGCCATTGGAATAAAAATGGAAGGCCTAGAGTGTCATGTGTTTATCGGAGGAACTCCATTATCACAAGACAAAACCAGACTTAAAAAGTGCCATATTGCTGTTGGATCTCCTGGTAAGATATTGGTGCCTGCTGGTAATTGGGGCTCTTAAGGAGTAGACACTTTTAATATAACAAAAGATATATGCGAATAGCCAGTGAGATAGTTCTATTTTATATCTACTAAATCACATGACATGGCACATAGGAAATTGTTTGTTTATCTTAGAAGCCAAGAATGAAACTGCCAAGAAGGTGAGGGCTTTGCACCGTTAACTGTTTGCCTAGCAGTTGCTGTGTTGCCTCGCACACAGGAAATTCCTACTTAATATTTGTTGATTAAATGAATCTGTGCCATATACTCATAACCAATGAAATTTTTGATCTCCATTCCAGAAGATACTTGAGAACACACAAGATGGTGTTCGGAGAAGAAATGTTACTTCCATGCTGTGAACTGAGATTATTTTTTAGCCTCTCTTATTCGGTTGTGAATTACTAAGAGTGAAAATCTAGTGATCAGTGCGTTGGCATTCAAGTGTTTTAGTAGGAATAATTATTTTCATATTTACTATGATGAAGTGAGGGAAAAAAGAAAGGGTTTCAAACTAGATTGGAATTTAAAACTTCTAGTTGTGTGTTTGTAAAGGCAGGGTGAAAACTGAATCAGGAAGTAAGCATTTTGATTTTGTTAAGAAGAGTCAGATATTAGCTGAAATTTGTACAGATTAGGTATAACATAAATGTTTCAGTGTGTCTGGGTACTTATATTTTCTTTTTTCTCTTGGAATTTAGGAAGAATTAAACAACTCATAGAACTTGACTATTTGAATCCAGGCAGTATACGTCTCTTTATTCTTGATGAAGCAGATAAACTTTTAGAAGAAGGCAGCTTTCAGGAGCAAATAAAGTAAGATAAATAAATTACTTGATTTTTAAAATGGCACCCCAAAGTATCTATCTTTAGCTTTTCTAGATAGCTAAAGATACGTCTGAATAATTTTTGTGGTAATGTTTTCTTCTTTTGCAGTTGGATTTATTCTTCATTGCCTGCCAGTAAACAGATGTTGGCAGTGTCAGCTACTTACCCCGAATTTTTGGCTAATGCCTTGACAAAGTACATGAGAGAACCTACTTTTGTAAGACTGAATTCTAGTGATCCAAGTCTCTTGGGTATGCACATATTTTGTGTACTTACCTCGCTGGTGTGCTCGCAGTGTGTGGGCGTTTCCCCTTACCTCTGTGGCTATTGATGTTGCTTGGCTGCTGTTAGGGAATAACAGATGTATTTGTTTTAAGTGCCGACTCTTGATTTCTTTGTAGGTTTGAAGCAGTATTATAAAGTTGTTAATTCTTACCCTTTGGCCTATAAGATTTTTGAGGAAAAGGCTCAGCATTTACAGGAACTTTTCAGCAGAATTGTGTTTAATCAAGCCTTAGTCTTTTCTAATTTACACAGCAGGTAATATAACTTCAAAGGGTATCTGGAGAAATTATAAAATGAAAAGATAGGCAAAGGACAATATTTGTAAAATGAACTTTTATTTTTATTTTTATAGAGCACAGCAACTGGCTGATATTCTTTCTTCTAAAGGCTTTCCTGCTGAGTGCATTTCAGGCAAGTTTACTGCTTTAGTTTTTATTTAGTGTACTGAAGCCTCCGAAGTCAGGGGGAAGAAATACCACTTCATGAATTGTCTTATGTGGGAGAGCACACTGAATCTTCAGAATGAACGGAATTTCAGGCTTATTTTTTTTATTGGTATTTATATATTAATATGTTTACTTAAGGAATAACAGAAAACTAGAATCCAAAGGGGGTTACTCATTTCTTTTTAGACTCTATTTGTTATATCCACAAGAAACTTAATTGTGTAAAACAAAGATTGTTGTCTGACGACAGTTTCTTGACATAATCATTGTTAAAATGCTAACTGAACTGACTTATTTATCTTTGTGGTGGTAAGGATTGACTCCCATTGAACTCAATTGATTGCTGCTCTAAAACATTTTAAAAGATTCTGACTGTAGATCTTAACCCAGATTTGCACAAGACAGAATTTCCTTTTTTTTGCGGAACCGGGGATTGAACTCAGGCCCTTGTGCTTGCCAGGCAGGTACTTATTCTATTGAGCTATCTCCCTGGCCCACAAGACAGAATTAATGGTGGTTGGTTTATTTAAATTGTTCAGCCTGGGAGTTATAATTCTTGCTTTTTGTGGACGTGATAAATATGTATAAGCTTAGTTGTATATATATATATATATATATATATATTTTTTTTTTTTATCTTTTTAGGCAACATGAATCAGAATCAGCGCCTAGATGTTATGGCTAAACTAAAGCAGTTTCATTGCAGAGTTCTCATTTCTACAGATTTGGTAAATTTCCTGCTCAGTTTGGGTGACTAATTCATCTTGACATATGTTCTGTTGTCAGATGTACAGATTTTGTGTATTGCTTTATGTGGGTGTTTCCAGCAAGAATATCAGAAGATAATTGCCTTTCTGATTCTGGGGTCATGCCTTTAATATTTTGCCTGTTTTTGAAATTGGTAATTAGGAATGAATATCCTTTTCCTCTAAATAGGGTCTTGATCTTGATTTGGCTCTTGATTATAATAGAACTGTATAGTGTACACTGGCAGCCATGTTGCAGTTAGGAATTGTAATTATTTTCCATACTTGTGATGAAAAGTGAGGGAAGAAATAAAGGGCTTAGACGAGATCAGAATTTAAGATTTCTAATAGGTGAGTTAGTGTGTAAATGCACGATGAGCATTGTATTAGGAGTTAGCATTATGGCCTGTGAAGAGTCAGAGACTGTAGGGTGAAGAGAGCCGAGTAAGTAAGTGTTGTCTTCTTTAATTCAAGACTTCCCGTGGGATTGATGCTGAGAAGGTGAATCTGGTTGTAAACCTGGACGTGCCATTGGATTGGGAGACATACATGCATCGGATTGGCAGAGCTGGCCGTTTTGGTAAAAAAAAGAAGAAAGTTTCAGTGCTTCCTTTAGGCTGAGCAGTCTGTAATGCAAGAGTGGACTGGGTGTCATTTATTTGGAAGTGACTTACTGAGCACTTCCTCTTATTTAGGTACACTGGGGCTGACGGTGACCTACTGTTGTCGGGGAGAGGAAGAAAATACGATGATGCAAATTGCCCAGAAATGTAATATCAGCCTTCTCCCCTTACCAGGTACATTTTCTGCTTGTTTTGCTATCGTAACAGTTGGGAAGGTAGACGTAGTAAAAATTCAGAATGCTCATGACGTGGTGGGGACTCTCCCCCATTCTGTGCATGTGTTAACTCACTTGATTCTCACCACAGTCCTGTGAGGTGCTGCTGTTATCTACTACGTGCAGGTTAAGACTCTCAGGAAAAAAAGAGAGGCTAATGAAAGTGTTACAGCGAGTGAATAACAAAGTGAGGCTTGCAGGCTAATTTGTAGTACCTGGAAACGAAGATAATCTGTTTAGCATTATTTTTTACGATTAAAAAATGCAATTTTATTTTATTTTTTTGATATAAGGGAGAGTGTTTTTTTTCTTTTAAATTGCTGTGAAGGTAATTCTTGTCATATTCTTGTTTATCACCATGGGGAAGGAACATTATTTTTAATTTGAAGCTATTTTGAAAATTTGAATGAAGTGTTTTGATTTTTGTTTATCATTTGTCATGGTTTTTAAAATACTGTCTTGGAAACTGGGCATTTTTGAAAGTATTAATGATTTCTTAAAAAACAAAACAAACCCAAACCTCTTAAAATACTCTTGAATGCAAATATAGTTTAATATGTATTACAT
>NW_004524716.1:6595767-6596678 GCF_000260255.1 Octodon degus | reverse complement strand
CTATAGTTTTCATTATTTTCCTTCTTTTTTTTGCTCTGAATGCCTTCAGGGCAGGTTTGGCTGGCTTGAGTTGTGGGGATTGAACCACAGCAACCTGAGCCTGACTGCTTTGTTGAAGCAGCCACTTAAAGAACTGAGCTAAGGGGCAGGCCCCCAGTATTTTATTTCTTAAACTTAGTTGACTGGGAAACATTATGTAATCATCAGGAAATGCTGGTAGAAAATATCTTGAGTATTTTATTTTATTTTTTTTCAGAACCAGGGCTTGAACTCAGGCCCTTGCGCTTGCCAGGGAAGCGCTTATTCCACTGAGCCATCTCCCAGGCCCCTATCTTGAGTATTTTAACACTTTCTCCTTCCTTCTATGCAGATCCCATTCCTCCTGGTCTGATGGAAGAGTGTTTGGATGGGGATGTGGAGGTTAAAACTGCTTTGCATGCAAGTGGCTTAGCACATGTACCTACCCAATCCCTGAAAAAGCAAGTTCAAAAAATAGAGAAAACCTTTCAAACTCAGAAAACAAATGGTAACCACGTGGCTTCTTCTAGAAATACTTCTATATCTGTATTATCAGTCAAGACAAAACATAATACCAAACAAAAACTTCCTGTAAAAAGCTACTCAGAGTGTGGAGTCACAGAAAAAGCAGTGCCACCAAAAGAACTGGGGTGTTCCATAAAGCTGAAAGAACAGACAGATTCTGCTCAGCCCTCTGTACAGAACTCTGCCAACGGTGAGCAGCATGTCAAAGGAGCTTCCCATGTGTCCCTCCCTAGAATTCCTTGTCTGTCGTCATTTAAAACCCATCAGCCACGCACTTTGACTTTGGCAGAGCTGGTGGAGGATTATGAACACTATATTAAAGAGGGGTTAGAGAAACCCGTGGAAATTATCAGGCACTACACAGGGCC
>NW_004524716.1:6594195-6595162 GCF_000260255.1 Octodon degus | reverse complement strand
CATTTGATAGTTAGCTATCTGTCTTCCTTGATCTTAGCCTTTTGGAAGAACTTGAAAAAACTTAAGGCTCTGTTTTTTAGTTTATTTGACTTGGTGTAGGTATATTACCTAAGAAACTTCATCAGACAAGAGTCCCAAGGTGCCATTTTCTGTAAGCTGTTCCAAAAAGAAACATTTAAAAAGATGTCATATGTAACACTGCTACTTAAAAATAAACAAGATTTGGGTGAGAGAACCCTTTATATAGAGCGTTTATTTACTTTTTGAAAGTAGTTTCCTTTATACATGCGGGGTTCAGCAGTCCCAACACTTTTTCCTAGGAGTATCTGCAGACTCCCCCAGCCATTGTCATTTATTGTCCAAAACAAGCAGTGTTTCACTTGGATACCTGTCATTGGCTTGGTGAATGGTAGGCCTTTGTATCAGTCCTGTACATGTATTACCAAGTTAGGGTAAATTAATTAACATCATAGATAGCAAATCCATAATTAGGTTCAGTATATCATTAAGTAGTAAAGATTTTAATTACACATTAAAGTAAGATCCTGAATTGAACTTAGCTCTTTCTACCCTCTCCCCAATAATCCAGCCATGTTCAGTTTGTCATTGCTAGGGTATTTTAATTAGGATACTGCTGCTGCTTAATTAGAAATGAAGTTACCTATTAGTTTTAAAATTAATTGGATTCTCTCTTTAGATTTCTTATTTTGTGTTTGCTTTTTTTCTGTATAAAGCTGGAGGTGAGTATATGCATATTATATGAAAATACTTTCCATAAGCATTTGTTAGGAAAGTTTCAACTATTACTTTCCAGATAAAAGGTGATAGTGATGGATGGGATATTTGTGCCTATCAGTGGGTGGAAAAGGTATTTTTTTTCCTATAATTTTATTGATAAATAGCAATGAGACAGTTTCAAATCAAATTGGTAGGACAATTTCAATAATTCATACATTGCATACATTCT
>NW_004524716.1:6575208-6593258 GCF_000260255.1 Octodon degus | reverse complement strand
TATACTTCTTACGTTTACATGTAAGTCCAAAAATCTCACCATGTACAACCTTGAAGCAGGACAGTCCCACAATATTCCTGAAAAAGGTATTTTTGTTTGGATTGTCAGTCTAAGTGCAAATAATCTGCTAGGAACCATAGATAGGTTTTTATTTATTTATTTATTTATTTATTTATTTATTTTTTTATCTTAGGGTCTCACTACATAGATCGGACTCATAGTGATTCTCTTGTTTCAGACTCCCAAGCACTGGGATTACAGACACGTACCACCATGCCTAGTGTCAAGCGCCATCTCAGCACGCCCCAGGGGCAGGGCTGGCAAGGTACGTTGGGGATTGAACCCAGCCACTGCATTTTGCCTAAGCAGGCGCTTTAGTCCCCTGAGCTATATGGCTGGCCCCAATGCTCTTCTGTTTTTAAACCTTCCCCAGGTCATTTAAATTCTCAAGGCCCAGTTTTCTCATCAATAAAGAGAGTTGATCAGAGGATCCTTTTTAGTTCTAAGATTTGTTAGACTCTTATGCTGAAAAGAAAATATTTGTTAATTTATGAATATGGAAAGCCATTTTAAAAGCTAATTTGGATGAAGTAATACAAATTGGTTAAATACCTGAATTTTCCAATGTGTATACTTAACTGAAACTGCTCATGTTAAGCTTTAACTTGAGTTAGGCTTTTACTATCACCTGGTAAAGAGATCTGTGGGAAACCTGCCTTGGATAATTCTGACTTAGAATACAAATTATTCATTTGATGTTTTGTGTTTTCTAACGCAAAAGAACAAGACTTGCTTAGAGAACATCTGGTTTCCAGTTGCTTTCCACCGTTATTTGAGCTGTGTGTCGGTAGTGACACCTAGTGGGTGAGAAGGATGTGACCAGTAGTGATTAAGCTGGCTACGTTTGCACGTGCAGTAGGACCTCGACATTTGCCTTGATGTTCCATTTCTATTACTGTTTTCACTGATTGAGAGCCGGTGATTGTGGGGAAATGAAAAGCATTCACATTTTTTTGTGCCACCCGGTGAAACACGAAAATGTTGATTTCACTGCTTGAGTCAGTTGTTAAGATTAGAGCAGATCTTTAAGGGGCTGCATCTGATCTAAGCCCCCATGTTTAAGATGAAACCAACTGAGAGGAGGAGAAATGAAGTCATACAGGTGAGTGATGCAACCAAAACTTGAGCTTCTATCACCTGACTCCCAAGCTTTCTACTCTTCCCTGTACTTCTGAGTTTTAAGTTTGAGATTGTGGTTTAGATGGAGTAGTTGATGTATGTACCACCAGCAGAACCAGTACTGACACAAAGGTAGATTTTCTGAGGGTTTGGCCTCAAAAGAGCTGTTGATGAATGCAGTCATGATTGAGCAGTCATTTGTTAGGAACTTCAGATCGCTGTGGCATAGGGCAGTCAGGCATCAGGAAGCCAGAGAGGAGTTGGCATGCAGTGAGGGAGGGGGTGGCAGGTTAGACTGAGCCTTTTCCCTCCTCAGATCAGTCAAGCCAGAAAGCCTCTCTCTGTATTACCCTTACTTTCTAGTGTATGGCAGAAACCTTTTCAAGCAAAGGAGAACTGAAAAGAAAGCATGCTTGCAGTCATTTTAGGGTTTGTGGCACATAGTTTAATCCAGATTGGATACATCAGGTACAGCAGTGGCACATGACTCAATACTATAAATGATATACATGTTTTAACATATGCACTACAGTTTCAAAAGAAGACAACAAAAGTTTTTTTTTCATACAAAGTTTTCACATGTTTATCTTCCTGCAGTTTTGTACAGTAGACTTCTTCTTTGCCATTGTGATGTTGGTAAGCAAAGCTCATTTATTAAAATATGAAAATAGAAAACAACACACTCGATATTTTTCACGATAACATTAATGGGAGAATATGACTTCTAAGGAAAACATACTGGAATGTCTGATTATCAAAAATATACCATCCCTCCCACTTCCCAGGTTTGTAAAATAGTCTGTTGGTCCAAAGAGCTCCTCAGGACTTGGGTCAGTGCCCTATTCTGGCCAGAGTGACATTGTTAGCCAGTGTAGTTAAGTAACCTGCTAAGATAAATGTCATTCCCACATTTGATGAGAAAAAAAACACAGAACGTCCTGGATAGAAAACAAGACTCATAAGGAACCTTTTTAAAGCTGTTTGTTTGCTGATAGCTGCTTTCTCTTAGTTCTAATGATGCTGTTCATGATGCTCCAAGGGTCATACACTTTTTCCTTCATTTTAAAGCTTTGTAAATAATAATTCATTAGGAAATCAGGGAAAATAAAAGTTCCTCAGGTTCCTGTTACAGTCACCATGCCAACTAGTATAAAGAGGAAACTAATATTGCCTTAAATTTAGTGTTGGGATCCTTTTGCCTCGTAGTTACCTGGTAACTGAAGAAGGGGAATCTGCATGAGGAATCCATTAATAACCTCAAATCTAGTGTTAGTTCTAACCACTACTGCTTCAGAATCAAAAAAGACCAAAGGGGGAAAAAAATCTAGATATATAATGTTACAATGTATACTTACCCTACCTGTATTCTAACAAGTAAGTAACGTAATTCTGTACTGGAGAAAAAAAAACTGGATAAAATCCTCAGCATGTTTCTGCTGACTTTCCTGTAATCATGAATCTTTACCTGTCCACTGTCAAAATTCTGTGTGACTGCAGACTAGTCTTCCACTGTCTGAGAATGTTGGCCTTTTGAAAGGAGTTCTGTGTAGTTAGTCCTGAGCTTGATTCTAGTGAGAATTATCGGCGATGAGGGAGAATACTACTGCTTGTTTCTGGAAGTCCTAGTTCTTCAGGGTGGCTCTGGAGGAAATGCTTCCTTCCCTTAATCACCACCTTGGAAATCCAGGTTTTAAAAATACAGCAGTGGAACATGAGATGGAAAAAAAACCCAGGACAATATGTTGAACTCCTGGACTGAACCTGCTACCAACCTGCCATGTGATCTTGGCCACGTCATTCAGCTTTGTGCCCACTGCTTCTCTAAATCAAGGATTTATTATGTGACCTGCTACCGTCAGCCACTGTAATCAGGATCAAAAGTTATGCCTGGACTGTCACTGTCCTAGCCTTCTCTTCATGGAGAAAAGATAGCATTTGGCTGTAAAAACCTGACTATTCACTTGTTCACCTATTTCTGATGGGATGATAGTCCATAGCTGATTGTACCCAGGAAGTGGTGGTTTCCAAGTCTGTACTAGTGCAATTGGGATTTCCAAGGACTGTGTCCAAATAGTGACATTTACATGACTGTCTCTCAGCTATCCTGTGAGGTCTTTGATGGCTCTTCTCCAAAGCATTCACTCTGGGAGCAAAGCATGGGGCGGGGAAAACACTGGACAGTAGCAGAGGACCCATGTTCCGACCCCAGCTCTATCACTGACTACCTGACCTGGTCCAGGTCACTGCATTTCTCGGGGCCTCCACTTTCTATACTGCAGAATGAATCAGATATTCTTTTGTATTTTCTAGGTTTTATATATTCAACACTATTTTTTGGATTTCCATTCACTTGAAATTTGTAGCTTTTTTTAAAAAGTGGGACTGAATAGGATAGGTGATCCTGAAACGCTGTCTTATTAAAAATTATTCCTGAGCTATATGAAGCACAAGACATGACCCCATTCAGTTATTAGTCAATGAGTTAGGCTAAGCTGACAGTACATGTTGGACCTATAGGTACCATTTCGCAGTGTAGCCCGACTATGTTCTATTGTATAAGTGAGCCTCTTTCCTGTTTAACATCTTTAGGCTAGAGGTGAGCAGGGTTCCTTATCCCTGGTTAAGGCTAGAAATGAGGGTGAGAGATGAACTGGACAATTTCTTCTAAGAACTGGAATGCTGGATGTGGGGTGGTGTATCTGTAATCCCAGCATTCCAGAAGGAGCTCAAGTTTGAGGCCAAGCTGGGCCTACATGGCGAGTCCTTATATCAAACTATCACCCCCAAAAGCCTGGCATAATATGGACTTTGGAAATACAATGAGGCAATAAAGTGCAGTCCATGGGAATCAAAAATGTAAAGAATTGGCTGGGACATGATTTTAAAATATATTCGTGTGTGTGAGGGTGGATGACTAATCCACTCCTGTGGCCATGCAGATCCTTGGTTAAATCAAGTGTTCTACCCCATTAAGGAGCCGTTCTTGAGTGAAGCACAGGTAGTATGTGTGTGCAGCCATGTTCCTGTTACCTCTTTCTCCCATGTCATTTAGTTCTTACAATGTACGACAGGGTACTCATGTGTGGCTAGCTTTGCTCCACTTCTCCTGCTTCCCAAAGCAAGATCCTCTTTAGTCCTTTGTCCAGTTTCCTCCAACTAAGTTCTCTGCTTTTCCTAATGAGAAGTGTGAAATGAATGGATTTAAGTAGTTAGTTATTCTCAAATAATGTTTAGGTTTCTGTGTGTGTGTGTGTGTGTGTGTGTGTGTTCCTCTGTAGTTGTACAGTAATACTTTTATGCTTTCTTTGACCAAGGCTCAGAAGGCAAGAACTGCCCCATTCCTATGTTAAGGGTAAATTCTTAAGGCTAGACCCAGAGAAAGAACTGTAAGTGGCAATGAGGATTGGCACAAGGAGATGAAAGCAGAGATGGCTCTCTCTCCTCTGCCCTTCTGCCTACTTTCCTGTAAGGTGTCAACTCAAAACTCTTTGACTCTCTGCCTACAGGTTCACTTGAGCTGGGGTCTGTGGAAAGCCAGCTGAGGGTGTTTTTAGGTTCCTCACCGGTGAAACCCATCTAGATGGCTATGGTAGGCAGGAAAATTCCTGGCCTACAATTTAACAGCTAACAACTACACTGTAGAATGGAAAAGGAGCTCTGGGAGCATGTGTATATCAGAGCCCAGTCTACAGAGGTTTTAGTAGGGTAACTGGGGCTTGGGGAAGGCAGGAAAAGACCTGTCCCTAACCTTGAGGCCCACCTTCTCCGCTATTAGCAATGAAAATGATTAGGAGCATTCCAGAAATGCCGTCCCCACCCCCATCGTGGTACACGCTATTGGAACAGAAATGCTACGTACGTGTATAAGACATGATCTCTGCTCTCCTTTCACAGAAGTGATCTGATTCTCCCTTACTGAAGCTACCTTCAGAGATGAGGCCTGAAAACATGTCAGACTTTAAATCATCTTTCAGGCCAGGTGAGAACCTTCTAGAATCTTACTTGCTCTCATGCTTTGGAATGCCCATCATGAAGTGCTCAGGCTTCACTTTCTACAGCTTCCACATGGGAAGTGCCTCAGAAGAGAGCGAAGTCAGAAGACTTCATCCATCCTACTGTCCTCTCTGGAAGAACCTGGGCCTACAGCTCTTTAGCAGAGCCCTGGCTGGGCTTTGTGATGGATCCACAGGGCACCTGCAGCTGTGAGCCCTGGGTTCTAGCCTCTCTTTCCTGGTGCACACCAGAGATGATAGCTTTTCAGCAGTTGCTGTTTCCTTTTGCATGATCCCAGAATAAATCTCTCCAATCCCTTTCTTCCCAGAAATGGATACAGTAAACACCAGTGGTTTCAATCACAGAGAAGCATCTTTGTTCATAAAGTGGAGTTTCCTTGCCCCTAAGCTCTCCCCATTTTGGCTCCACTCTCTTGTGCATGGACATTCTCTGAGCTCTAATTCCCAGGTGTGAGTCTCTAGTACTTGGCAGTGGTGTGTAGAAGGTTGCACTAACATGTCTCAGGGTCACCGGATCCACCTAGAGAGGAGATGGTTGGACACACTGGAAACAGCCAGGGGGAAGCAGAGAGGTACATGGAGAGACAAAGGACGTGGGACAGACAGAGCGTAAGGGCTGCAGTGTGGTCGCCTGCAGCTCTGTGCAGGTCAGCTGGGCACTGAGGGCCCAGGCTGTTGACCTCACCCACCCAGGGGAATAGAGAAAGAACTCAGCTGTAGTTGACTTTGAGCCTAAAAGCTTGTGCTGGGGGGGAAGGGAAGGGAAAGGAAGGGAGGGGAAAGGAAGAGAGGAGAAGAGAGGAGAGGAGAGGAGAGAAGAGAAAAGAGAAGAGTAGAGAAGAGGAAGAAGAGAAGAAAAAGGAGAAAACACAAAATGCATTGTTTTGGTTGAAAGGTGCTGGGTCCATGGAGAAAAACATTTCACAAAACTCCGTAGGTGTTTTTGTTTTCCACCTTTTCCCATGAATAAATATTATCCATTAAAAGCCTTGAAAAGGTGCTTAAATACACAGTGTTATATATTCTTCCTGTTTTGCATGTGACGACTCGGCCTCTCAGCTGCTCTTGGTCTTGTCTTTTCCTCACCGGGGTCTCCAGAAACAATATTTCATCTGGGGCCCCCTCCAGGCCTGTCCTGGCCGGCAGCCTATGCCCACTACTGACCCATCCCCTACCCACCCTCCCTCCTATCTGGCCTCAGTGAAAAGCAGTATCACAGGGCAGTGTCCACGCCGGCGGCGGGAGTCTTAGGTGCCCCTTGCTATCTCTCTTCCCTCCCAGGCACAAGACTCAGTGCTAGGGGTGCCATGGCCAGGGAGAAATCGTGGGGAAAGGGGAAGGAGTGGTCCTGTGGCCACTCGCCAACATGCCAGCCCCCTTTCACTCCCCGCTACCCTGGCCCTCTGTCCGGTAGTTTTACAAGGCAGAGACCTTGACAACATTGCTGGCTATGGAAGGAATGTTCGTGTTGGGGCCTGGGCTGGCGGGGGGCGGCCGGCTCTCCCCCTCGGGGGTCAGTGCTGGGGGTGTGGGGATGCTGATGATAGCCGTGGTGATCTGGGACGCTTTGCAGTTTGGTCTCAGTCCGTCATCTGCTTTCAAATTAAGGCTGGAGCGACTGGGATAGAAAAGAAGGAACCGACAGTTCTTGGAGGCACCCAAAGCTTTCGCAACCGCTCCCATTTGTTGCTCATAGCAAGTAGGATACTTGGGGCAGCCCTTATTTCTGCCTTTAGTAATTAGCTGCCAATCTCCTAAGTATTATTCTTAAATTACTAGCAATTACAAAGTCAATTTAGATTGGGCTTTAGGATTCAGAGTATAGCCCTCTCCCTCCCTACAGTGGTTGTTCACCCATTATTTGGGAAATGGGACATTTGTCTGCCCTGAATTCTCTGCAGTCTACTCAGAGGTAGTGGAAAGTGGCTTCGCTGTACGCAGAGAATGGAGGGAAAAGTCAGCCTGTGACTCAAAATCAGGTTGGGATAAGTCACGCATAACAGGATTATGAAAATTATTTCCTTAAAATGGCTAGTTCATTCTTTGCAATGGGGTGGGATGTTCTGGATTATTTCAAGGGTTTTCTTTTTCTTCTAATATGTAGCCCCACTTTTGGCCTAAAACAGCTCCACCATCCTCCAACACCCGCGAAGGCTTTGGCTTAACTTCACAAGGTGAGCACAAAGGTGGGGGAAGAAGGTGGAGGGGATTCATGCATTAGATCAGGGGAGGGGTGGCTAGAGGACGCTAAGGTGCTCCTCACGGGCTGGGACTGTCCCATTCTGTGAACAGAATGACCCAGGCCTCTGGGCAGAGACACGTACCTGGTGGTGAGGGAGGGCTGCTCGCTGCCCTGGATGTGGATTGTGCTGAGCTCTTGCATGCTGCGCAGGCGGGTGGCTGGCAGGTTAGAATTGGGCAGGTGCGTGGTCTTCTTGCCGCGGCGGGAGCAGCAGGTGGTAGTGAGGCCGGGGTGGCTGGACAGCGAGGGGCTTCGCGTGGATGGGTAGTTCTGCATCGAGCTCTCCATGCAGTTCTGCTCGAACATCTGCTCATCGATAAACTCATGGTTCTGTGGGAGGCAGAAGGAGAAGAAGTAGGAGGAGGAGGGAGAAAGGAGGGGCGTAAGCCCACGGCCTGTGCGCTGCCTGACCTTGCTGTGGGCCTTGCAGGGAGGTCTAACGCTGCCCGGGTCACAGAGAAGCACTTGGGAGGAAACGTCAAGGGGGCAAGGGAGGAATCGTACTGGCAGTCCTGGCCATCAGGCTGAAGTGGAGACCACAGCTATTAGGTCATGATGTGGGCTTACGCCCCTGCAGCTTTGTGCTGACGGGACATACAGGGCGTGGGGGACTCGGGGGCAGCATTAGAGAGGAGGCGAGCTCTGGTCTTTGTAGGCTTCATCCCACGTCTGCCATCGGCAGCAGGTGAGCAGTCCCTGAGGATGAGTGTGCTAGCTCACCTTTTCCGGGTCACATTAATTCTAAGGAGGTGACAGAAGCTTTTAAAGGTGCTGGGTGGTTCACAGAACTGGGGAGCACTGTGCTTGAATGTGGATGGGGTCACACCATGAGGGATGATTTCTTTCAATTACTGTTTTGTTTTGTTTTTTCTCTTACCATCTGATTGTGGGATGGGATCTTCAGTGTACCCGAGGTTCAGGATTCCCTAGGTGAAGTGTAAGCATGGGAAGGGTTTCCTAACTGCAGGGCAACAGGATAGCATGTAGCTAAACTAAGGTTCACTTAAACGGCTGCTGGCCCAAGCCTGCCCAAAACAGTGGCATTAGTGGCCTGGCCAAGGCTGCCAGAGTAAGGAGAAAGTCTGAGGACAAGTGACCAGAGCCCAGAGTTCAGCCCTGCCAGCCACTAGCAGGAGTCCCCAGGGAGGTGAGGAGTGGGCAGGTACAGGAGAGCGCTGTTGGTGCTATGTTCTGTGGCCCCTTCTAGTCCCCTGGAGAGGTCAAAGGAGGGCAATGGAAAAGCAGTTGGGTCGTTCAGCATGGAAAACGAGAAGCCTGAACTGTACTGGGTATGACAGAAGGGACAGGAGAAGCCCCAGAAGAATCAGCAGCACATGCAGAGAGGCAGATCAGGGACAAGGAGGAGAATCTACATACTCAGAAGAATCAGAGAGGAAAAACATCAATTGAAGTTTTAAAAAGTTATACCTTGATGGTGGAGGTTCGTACAGATAACAGGGGATCATCCACAAGATAGGACAACCCCTACAGGACAACATGCCAACAGAAGATAAAAACACCATTGATTGTACATTCCAGCATTCCCAAGCCAGTTTTGACATTCAGTCTCAGTCCCAGCATTCCACGCTTTGAGTTCACCATTGCATCCCTTCTTCCCAGCATTCTGCCCCTCTTGGCCAAATATCCCACCCCTCCGATTCAACAGGACTCTTCTCTAATTCAGCATTCACTGCATTCACTCCCTCCACCCCAACATTCATCCCCATCCACACCAACGTTCACCCCTTTAGTCCAAAACCCAGCATTCCAGAGCTTTCACCCTGACATCCTACTCCCCACAATCCGACATTCTTCCCCTCAAACTTAGCATTCCACCCCCCGCAATGCCAGCATTCCGCCCCTCAATTCCCACATCCCATTTATTCAATGTCAACATTCCAGGCCTTTAAACATGAACATTTTCACCCGTGTCCTTTCACTTTGTACATTCCACCCAGCACATGCAACTTGGAAAGGACAGTTGGGTCTGAGCTTCTCCCTTTGGCAAATTCAGCATCCGTGAGAAAACTTCTAGTTCTATACAGTTCTTAATGATAGCTCCCAGGAAACAGGGTTTGTGGAGCGTCATTTAGTTTTGGAACTCCTCAGTGGGTTCAGCTGCCATTAATGGACTCCACACTGAGCTTCCATCTATTTCCTTCACATCTGGGAGACGAGGATATTGGGATAGTCGGAATTAACTTAGGAAGTTCTTCAAGTGCTGAGCCCTGACTATAGACTTTAGCAAAGGGAGCTTCTGGAAAGGCACAGTGAGGTTGCCCTTTGGCTTCTCCACCCTGCCTTCTCCTCACTGTTCCTGGCACATTTGCCAAGGGTCCACCGTTGGCCCCACTGCCCTTCCTTTCAGGCTGTTAGTAAAGCACAAGCACCATTCACATTCCAGCTGTGGCCCCCTGCACCCTGACTCTGCAATCCTCAGGCTTCAGAATCCGGGCTCCCTAATAACAGCAGGGTCACTGGGGGAGGCTGGGACTGCTACGTCCCCTTCTTCACTGTTTTCTGTTCCAAGGAGAATGCAGGGTGCAGAGGGATGCACAAGCCGGATTCCCCTAGTCTGCAGGCAGCACAGAAACGCAGGTGCAGCCTGAGCTCGGAAGGGTGATGCCCACCAGCACTAAGGAGTGAGGCCCTTGACTTGCAGTCATCAAACAGGCTGTAAGGGCTGGTGCGGGCGTACGGGCAGGCTGGTGGCAATGGCTCCAGCTGTGCCCCTACCCTGGGCAGCTCGCCCCACTCTTAGGCTCTTACACCTGGGCATGGCCAGACCTCACCATGCCCTTCACTTTAGCAGTGAAGGGGATTTCCCAGCATGAGGCTGTGAGTAGAGCCCTACAAGGTCAGAGGTCAGGGATGACAAAGGAGGTGGTGACGGGGGGACTCACAGTGGTCTTTTCCAGGCAGTGCAGCAAATGATGGTGCTGGCTCTCAATAAGCGAGGTGGTCTTGCCCATGTGCTCCTCCTCTGGGGTGCCCTGGTGAAAAAGAAGAGCGGCCGAGAGTGAAGAAGGGCCTCCTCTCTCCAGCCTATTTTTCTACAGAATACAGGAGGACACCAAAAAAGTCTAGATGAGCCAAACTTTAGGGTCGGCACCAAACACATGCCGCTTACGCAGGGCCCTTGTCTATAGCTGGCTCGCTGGTGGTAGAGATAATCCCACGGCAGCGGCCTGTATATGGGGAAAGTTTGGAAACATGTCCTCCTTGGGTTTCAAAGTTGGGTTTGGGGTCAAAGTGTTGGTATTCTCGGAAAGGGAAAACAAGCCCCTCTTCCCTTTCACGTCGCTTGCAGTGTGGCAAGGTGCCTACCGTCAGCTCCAGTGCTTCGTTGAGGAGCCCATTTCGCTTGCTGTGCAGGTAGGCGTTGGAGCTTCCTGTTTTGGCCACACGGATCCTGGCAAGGCGGGCCTTCTGTGATGGAACAGATGACTCGAGTGAGGGAGACCGAGATACACAAAGTGTGCAAGCCTGGCAAAAGTGGGCGCCCCAGCGGTGACTGATAAAGGGGAACGGACTCCCGCCTCCCTGCCTCCTGCACTTCTGCCGAAGGGCCTGAGGTGCTGTGTGACCTGTGTTATGCAGCGATTCGTGGTCAGAATTCCAAGGAGTTTCCGGGCATGTCCTCAGCTTGTGTGCAGCTGGCAGGAGAAATACCATCACTTGCCCAAGTGAATCTTCCTCCCAAAAGCTTCGTGACCTTTACTCAGTATTATTACACAGTGCCATGCACTGTTCCTCAGGCAGGTATTCTCCATGGACTAGATTGCAAGACCCTTGACTTTCACCTAGGAGGGCCCAGTGCAGTTTCTTTCCTGCAGTGGGTCCCCCAAATACTAATTATGAAAAAAGCAAGGAGCACCTATGTATTGGAATACTTAATTGTCTCTCGGTCTCTTAACGCTTGTTATTGAGAAAGTACATACGCTATGCTTTGCTCTCGCTCCAGTGTCTCTCTGTTAGAGTGTAAGTTCCCCGAGGACAGGAGCTTGTGCTTTGCTTATTGTGCTTAGTAAATAGACATTTAATATTTTTGAAATCAATAAATGTATTTACCTCTGTCTTTGGGGCTGGTTCATGTGTGGACGTGTTCTGCGCTGTGCGTGTTGGTGAGAATGAATACAGGGGGCAGAACGGGAGATCTGGGGTTTGGGTGGGCGGGCTTCTAGGAGGGTGGGACATGTTTCCGTTTGCCATGCTGGCTTCAAGGAGCACAATGCAGACTCTCTACCTCCAGCCCAGGAAGCCTCTGGTGGAGAAAGGCTCCTAGAGGGCAGGTGTGTAGTGTTTAGGGCTGCAAGCTCATCTCTCTTGCTTGCAGAGGAAGCGGGAGGCTGGACACGCTGCCCATGCTGGCTCCTCCTCTTCCTAATTAACCTGGTCAGTGTCCTAAGGCCGTGGCACAGTCAAAGACAGGCCTCAGAGGACATTTGGGGCCTGGATAGAGGGGTTCCTGCTGGTTTGAAGAACGTGAATTATAGGGGAGCCCTGTAGATCAAGACATAGCTTTAGTCCTGGTATAGGAAGCAGAAAAGCCCACCAGAATTACAGACCCTTCTGGAGTAGAAAAGACCATTTTCCTGACTCTAAGCTAGTCTCCAGGGAACTTCAATCTGGACTTGAGCAGAAGAGTCCTTGAGAAATTGAGGCAAATTTCATTTCTTGCCACTTTCTGAAGTACATTCTCCACTTGTCCTGGGGGGCTGGTATGGATGCCAAAAGGAAACCATGGGCTTGGGGGTTCAGGTTGTGCACAGAAACACAAAGGACATTCTATATCCTGTTTCCTGGGAAGTCCCCCACTGAGGGACTCCTTCCTTGCAGGGACAGTTTGGCTTCTGCTTGTGATGAAGAGGCATGACTTAAGCCTGGAAGATTCTAGGAAATCTGAGCATGGCTGCTCCTCTAGCAAGGAGAACGTAAAGGGAACCTGGAAGAGAAAGGCTGGCATGCCAGCAGTCCCACTCCTCTCTGAGCGAAGAACATTTACTCAAGGTCAGTTCTCTTATCTGCCCTCCCCACTGCCTAAATGTTTATTCAGGCAGGTTCCTCATGTAGTGATTGTTGCTCTGGTTGAGTACTCAGTGGCGAGAGCTGCGTATGGAAACCCAATTGTGTCAAGCTCGTTATGACCTGACGTCATCCGATTGCGCTGCTCAGAGCCAGACCTTTCTCCTACCTAGGGTCTGTCTTCATTACTTTCTAGAGATGAAAGATTCTCCTGTTTTCCTTTGTAGCACTTCTTTTAATCTTATCTTTCCCTGAGCTCTATTAAAGCAACAGATTGTCATATCAAATGTACTATATCGTTTAATCATTCCCCACACAGGATAAAGAGGTTTGGGATGTATTTAGAGAGCTCTACCTAGCATATGAACTTCGCTGGAGTTCTTTGCTGTGGCTTTGAGCTCCTTAGGGCCAAGGTCTGTGCTTATTCGAATTCTATCTTGAGCACACACACAGGGCTCTTCACTAGGCAAATGCTCAAGTGAAGTCTGCGATGGCCAAGGAAGGAAGATGATCCTTCCAGTCCTGGTTGGATGGAAATCTGTTATAAAGCAGGTTCAATCCTTGCACTCAGCTTCACTCCCTTTCCTGGCCATAAGAACAATATGAAAGAGAGCTCAGGGCTCTTCTGGGCCACCTCACACACCTGCCCACCTACTTGCACATGGACACACGCAAAATCTGTGAGGGGAGAGGACTTCGGCAGGGCAGGGAAGTGGACTAGGAAGGCCTCGCAGGTCTCCCTCCAAGCCAGATGCTGCCTTCTTAGTATTGTCCTCCTCTTCTTGAACTTTAACTCCTTATTGCAAGTTTCTAAACTTGAAAAGTGAAGTCCAGGAGGCAGCATTTTCAACAGGGGTAAAATTTCAGGATCGAAGAGAGCTCTGGAAGGACACTACCACCACTGGCACTGAGCCAGGCACTGTTTATCCCTGAGAAGCCTTTCACAATTGAGCACTTTCTAGCTAGCTGGTTGGCAGGTACCCTTTGGCCATACATATTTATATCTCTTGTTGTGAAAGAGGCAGAAGGAAAAAGAAGAAGAATTGGAAAAGCTAAAAAAGAACATAGGCAATTACACTCTTAGGCATTGATCCAAGAGAAATTAAAACTTATGTTCACATAAAAACCTATACAGGAATGTTCCTGACAGCTTTATTTGTATCAACTACAGACTAATTATCCCAGGTGTTCTTCAACAGGTGAACCGTTGAACTGGTACAGCCACACCATGGAATACTACTTGGCAGCGAAATGGAATGGATTACTGATAGAATTTGGATGACTACAAGAATTATATGGAATTTAAAAAAGCAAATTCCCCAAAGTTACCTATTGCTTGAGTCCATTTATATAATGTTTTTGAAATGAAAACATAAATAGGGAATAGATAAATGGTTGCCATGGATTCAGGACCGGGGGAAGCACATCAGGGGATGTGGGGCAGCATGGGAAGTTGGAGCTCTCCAGTGTCACAGTCATCAAACTGGAGTTCTGCAGGAATCCACTAGGTGATAACACTGTAAAACACATAAGTACAAATAAAACCAAGGTAATCTGACCAGACTGGCATCGCCTGGGTGTGCTATTGTGCTGTAATTCCATAAAATGTTGCCACTGGGCAAAACCTGGAAAACTGTACAAAGGACTTTTTTGTACAATTTCTTACAACTACATATGAATCTCTATACTTCAATCAAATATTTCATTAATAGCAAACAGCACGGCCATGCATGAGGGTCCCTCTTTTTTGCACACTGTAAATCTCCACACTTGACTCCAGTCCTCCTGCCTCAGAAGATGCAGACTCTGGAGCAACCCGGTCACTGAGGGTAGTGATTACTAGGCAAATTCCTTTTGGGACCTTGACACCCAAGGGTGTGGGCTGGAGCTTGTCTCTGGTCACTGTAGCCCGCAGGTATGTGGTCTGGGCCTTTCCTCACCCCTTCGGCCCACTCCCTTGAAGTCCCCTAAACCTGTCCACCTTGGTTCACAGTGACAGACTCGGTGCAGGAAGCCAGCAGTATTGTGTTGTTATCATCATTATTGCTATTATTATTTTTTTGTTCTCTCACAGGAAGCCCAAGGTGACAGAGACAGAGCTAGGCAGCCTGGAGGAGAAACAGTGTCCAGGCTGCATGAAAACACTGTAAATATTTACTCCGATTTCAAAGGAAGAGAGAAGAGGACCAGGGGCAGGAAGGAAACTCATCTTGAACAGCTAGAGGGAGAAAGCTAAATTACATCTGGGTTTTAATCACACACAAAATAGGCTTTATACCGCCCCAGGGGAAATGTCGGCTGCTGTATTCTCTGCAAACAAGACACTGTCAGAAGTAGGAAGGGATGTGGCAGGGAGGGGAAGGTGGCTGCCGTGCTCCCTGGAGCGCAGCTGAGGGGGCAGCTCCGTGTGAAGCCCACCTGCTTGGCCAGCCTGTTCCAGCTCTAGCTCTGGCCTAGTGTCGGGGGTAATGTGTATACTGCAGAACGCCTCGTCCTGCAGGGCCTCAGGGGCCTAGATTGGGATGAGTTTCTCATTCCCCTTTATTTAGAATTGCATAATGAATCTAGACTGTCCAAAATTGTCAGCAGGCTTAGGGAAAGAGATAAGACTTCCATTTCTGGGGTGGCTGCCAGCATGTATGGGTGGAGAGACAGGAGACGCGGCTGGCGGGACAGACAGGGCACCAGAACAGCAACTTTATGGCTAGCAATGTTACAGACCAGGTCAAGATGTGTAAAAATGCAGTTCAGACAGAAAGGCAGGAGGGCTAGGAGGAGGGGACCATTAAGGGCACAAGTTGGTGACGTTGCAGGTGGGACCTGGCCAGGCTTACTGTATAACTATATGTATATACATACATACATACATATATATATATATATATGTGCATAATGACATTGTGATCATTTATATATTACATATTATTCTCTACAGATTATACACTGATTGTTATACACTGTGGAGCTAGCTTTCACCAACTTGTGGCTTTGTTACAGTCAGCATACACAAATCTGTTCTGAAATACTAGTCTTTTAATCTAACCTAGCGGTTATTCCCGGAAGAGGGAGGAAATAATCCAGCCACAAGCCCTGCTACACAGTAGGTGCTCAGTAATAGCTGTGCAATAAATGGACGAGAGAAAGAATAAAATAAGGAGAAAAAAAATCCTAGGCCTCCATAAGCTTTCAACTAGGTCTTCTTTTGTCCTTTGTATCTAGAGGCTCTGAGCATGTCCCCTGGAGGTCAAGGTGCCACCCAAGGGGCACCACATTGCATCCAGGTCAGGATAAGAAGGAAAAACTCCTTAGACATCTCTCTCCTAATGGAAGCCATGATAAAAGTAACTGCTTGGAACCTTCTTGCTCCAAATGCTTTAGAAATGCCAGCATGTGAGAGGCGGGTGAATAGAGGAGTTGTTCTAGAGGGAAGGTGGAGGGCTTGTCCTAGACGGCACTTGCCCCACGCTCTAAGTCTCTGGATAGTCCCTTCTTTATAGGGTGAATGACAGCATTTTACCTTTCTCTGCTGACTTAAAGAGTAGATCCTGGGAATTAAGTAGAATTTTCCTCAGTACTGACACATTCTCTTGGCCATCTGTTGAGTTTTGTGCATTTACCCTGCAATACTGTGAAGGTTAGTTACTAAAGCTTGATATGTGGTTTGTCCCTGAACTCCATGCCCTCAGAATGTTCTCTCATTTTTCTTTTTGGCACACTTATTTTTGTCACTAGGTTTTTATAAGCCAGTGCAGGATACTAGGATAAGACTATGTTTCCCAGGAAGTTCTTGGCTGGCTGAGGGAGCAGCCACCAGAGAGCTCAATAGCTGAGGCTGAGGCAGTGAAGTGGAACCAGGTCTATGGGGCAACCAGTCACCAAAGAATATCCACAAGGGGGAATATTCAGCATGGATAACGGAAGGTTTGCTAGGCTTTGCAGCTAGTTGACGAGAGCTGGAGTTCAGGACACTGCTGGGTAGGAAGGGATATAAAGCTGCCTTAGCTTCCCAAGTCAGAGGCTTCCGGTGCAGGGATCTGCTTAGGGGCCCCAGACCTGGCAACCTACCTGTACCTTGTGAACCTTAACTTCCTCCCTGCCTTGTCCCTGTGTTTGTGGCTTACCTTTTGTGCTCTGCGTTTGTCAGCTCTCTGATTCTGGTGATAAATCCTGCTAAAGTTGGAAACAATCACAGGGACTGGCAGGGCAATGACCAGGACGCCACTCAGGGAGCAGATGGAACCAAAGATCTTTCCTGCAATTGTTTTAGGCACCATGTCTCCATATCTGAGGCAGGGAGAGAAACAGAAAGAGAAAGAGAAAGAGGGAGAGAGTAGCAGGGCATGAGAGAGAGAGAGAGAGAGAGAGAGAGAGAGAGAGAGAGAGAGAGAGACCATTTGGGAAATAAGTCAGGATTCCCAGTCAAGCATCCAATCCAATCCATCCATCCATCCATCCATTATCTATCCATCATCAATCCATCCATCCATCCATCCATCCATCCATCTTCCATGCAACAACTGTTTAATATGCCTACTATGTGCCAGGTCCAGAGATAAAACCCTGAAGGGAACGAAATAGACAAGATCCTTGTGACCATGGAGCCAAGCTCTTCAAGGGGAAGACCACACACAAGAAAAGGAATGCATCACAAACCCACAACTTGTGGTTGTTTCTAGGAGGAGAGCTGAGGTAGATGCTGCATCAGATGCTGGGGGAGTGATCAGGCGAAGCCCGCCAAGGCTTGAGCATTAAGCTGCGATCTGAAGGGAAAGGGTTCAGCTGTGTAGAGCACCTGGCCTGAGTGCCAGGGAGAAGGAGCAGAAATCACAGAGCCCCTGGCGTGCTACGCAGGAGCTTGGCCTGTTCTAGCAATTGACAAGGGGCCAGCAGGATAGGATACAGTGAAGGAGGGGAGAGAGCGTCAGAGGAAGGGGAGGGCCAGGCAAGGCCAAAGCACACGCACCTGGGGGTCAGGCTGTGGAGTACAGATTTATCCCAAGGGCAATGAAAGCCTTGGGAGAATTTTAAGCAGAGGAGCAATGGGATCTCATATGCGGACATTAAAACAACAAACACACTTTCTTCTCATGGGGATATACAATTTGTGAAGCATTTCTATATATTTACCTCACACCAACCCCACAAGCTCTGTGAACTTTGTTTTCTTGGTCCCTTTGTACAGATAGGAGGACCAAGGGCCACAGAAACCACATGAACCTCCTGTCCTCCCTCAGCTCAGCTCAGAATCCACCCCTCCTGCTTCCTCTGTGTCCCATCAAGCACACTGTCTCAGATGGGGAGTGTGAGCTCTGGGGCAGCTCCTTAAGCCACGAAGCCTGCACCTCCTGGAGCTCAGAGAAACTCTCTTAAGTGCCCCGCCCCCCCCCTCCCCCCGCAGCTGCCCCCAGGGGCCAGTGTGGCCTGGCTCCCATCCAGCCCTGCGCAGCGGAGCTGAGCTCCTCCAAATCAATGCTGTGTTCACCGAGGTAGTTAAGTGTTCAGCTTCCTCTTTACTGAGATCACTTAAAGACCTTATTAAACAAAGAGCCGTGATAACTCCGCTGACCAAAGCCAGAAATGTCATCTCCTCT
>NW_004524716.1:6558926-6570073 GCF_000260255.1 Octodon degus | reverse complement strand
AAGGAAGATCACTTCTATCATTGTCCCACTATGACGCACAAAGCTCATAAACAATAAAAAGTATTGCTTTTCATTTAGGGATTCTGGAAACTATGGTCTTTGTTGGTGGGAAACTCTACAAATGCAGTCAATTTCTTCAAATTCATATAACCTTGGTCCTGGGAAAAGTGGGAGATACCTCATGACAGCCGGGATTTTCAGATGGCCGGACAGAAAGGCAGACAAAGAGCACACAGACACAGATGAAAAGGAATGCGTGGCAGAAAGGCCACTTTTTGGAGCTCGAGGTTGGCGAAGATGCTAAGGACAGCAAGGCTGCTTCACCTATCTGAAGACAAAATGAGGAGGGGGCTGTGCCTACCCCTGGGGCAGCTGGCCTGCGGGCGTCAGACAGCAGAACAAAAGCAGAACAACTCCACTGCTGGGCACTTCTGCCTTCTCCACCAAGAGGACTAACATTGTCTTGGAAAGGCTGGGGCAGACACCGAAGGGAGGACAGGAGCGCAAAGCTGGAGCTTTCGAGTGGACAGGTGCCCAGCTGGATTCAGGGAAATTCTACCACAGATCCATGCAGACCCAAGCCCCGGAGGTAGGACGCATGTCCACGCCGCCTTGCAGAACCAGTGTCCGTGAGCTTGCAGAAACCAGGCAACACCACAGAAATACCAGAGTCTAGGGGTGGAAAGCTGATAGACTGATATGCCAAAGAAGGAAGAAAAAAAAAGAAGTCTGAGAAACTACAGAGCAAAGGCTTGGCATCCACCAATCCCCCATGAGATTGCTGGCTGGATCTAAGTGCAAAGTATTAAGTGGACAGCTTGTGAACACTTGGAAAATAAGCTGTGTTGGCTCGCTACGCACCCATCTTGCCAAATTAACTTCTTGATTTGAGAGTGAGGTTAACTGGATGGCAGATCTGGAGACCGCTACAGACCTACTGCATCGAGATTTTACCAGGGTGTGCTGTTGTCCCGGCTCTTTGCACCTTTGACAAGCCAGGGGAAGGTGGCACAGATGGTGGTGTGGTTAGGAAGAGCAGAATAATTATTTTAGTCTTCTGGAACTTCTTCAGGAGTGGTCCTGTGCCAGCTGGGAAGTTTGCAGCTTTTATGTTAGAAGGGTTTCAATTAGTGAAAGAGTAAATATGTAAATAAAATAAAAAATGGGCCTAAAGTTAGGTCCACATTGGTATGTTCTGGAATTTTTCTTTTAACATCTGGTATGAAGGGAGGAGGCAGCAAGACCTAACCACTAAGAGAAGAGAGTGGGGTCTGACCTGGGTTTGAACACTTGTAGCTTCTTATCGTGAATTAAATGACCCCGGGTAGCTTATTTAATCAGTTACATATGGAGTGCGTTTTAATTCTCTAGAATTATTGTGATAATTCAGGACAAACAGTTAATTCAGTGTTCAGGTAACTGTAAATTCTTTACAAGTAGCCAGGGTGGTGGCCAGGCATTACTTAGTCTACAACCATCTACCCCACCCAGGGCTTGCGTCCCTCCCCCCCCAGCAGGATACACACTCTGTCCAGAGGAGCTGCCACAGCCTTACACATCTTTCCTTATGCTCCAATCCCACTGCCACAGTAAATGTACATTACAGCATCTGCTCCAAGCAGCAGGGTCAATGACTTCCTATCCGGGACTTTTTTTTTCTAAAGGCTTCATTGAGATACAACTTGTACACCACAAGGTTCAACCATTTAAATTATGTAGTCCTTTTCTTTTCAGATTTATTTTCAAGTCTTTCTCAAGTTAATTAACATAAACACAGATTAGCAGCCAGACTCACAGACCAAAAAGTCATATAAAACACATAAAAATAACCACAGTACACTAAGCCAATTATAGCATACTGTCCACTTAGTACATACGTTGGCCATGCTGAATTCCAGTTATTTTATTTGTCTCTTTGTTCTATTGCCTTTTATTTTGCACTTTATTTATCTATTGGATTTATCACACAAGAGAAACCATGTGATATTTAAGCTTGCATGTCTGTCTTACTTCACTAAGCATTATGGTCTCAAGGTGCACCCATTTTTCTACAAATGACAAAATGCTATCTTTCTTCACAGCACAGTAGTACTCCACTGTCTATAACTATCACATTTTCTTTATCCACTCCTCTGCTGATGGGCATATAGGCTGCCTCCAAGACTTAGCTATTAGGGGTCGTGCTACAACAAACACGGGCATGCGTGTATCACTCTGATAGGATGTCTTTATCTCTTTGAGAAGACACCTAGAAGGGAAGTAGCAGGGTCAAAGGGAATCTTTATGTTTAGTTTTAGAGGAATCACCATGTTGGTTTCCATAGTGATTGGACCAGTTTACACTCCCCAAAATAATAAAGAAGACTCCTTTTCCTGCAGGGTCTCTAGCGTGTGAATTCTTGAAGGTAGCTATTCTGTCTAGAGCAACACAGAAGCTCAGACTTGTTCAGCAATCGTATATTTCAGTAGTTTTTAGTGTATCCTTGCAGTCCTGCTTTATCTGTATCACAGTTTCCACAGGTTTAACATCTTTGTGACCTCCGGGGAAACATCACACGGAGTAGCAGCCACTGACTCCTCCACGCCTCACCTTTCAGTTCCTGACAATCATTAATTCTGTCTCTATAGATTTCTCTATTCTGGCCATTTCCCATAAAAAGGTTCATATAATACGTGGCCTTTTCCATCTGACTTCTTTCGCTCAGCATAATGTTTTCAAGGTTCATCCACGAAGCGTGTATCAGTATTTCCTTATGTTTCTTTTTAAAATAATTTTATTGAGATAATATAAATAACAGACAGTTTCACAACCAATTCCTAGTACATTTTCAATAATCAATACATTGCATATTGTTGTCTTAGTGCTTATTCACTGTAGAAGATGCAGACATGATATCCTGTCTCAAACACTATTAGGACAAACCTCTCTATTCATTGAATTAAGAGAATGGAGCTGTATATCTATCCTATTTTGAGTATACTGATACAAAATGATCATTCATTTGTATCCCCCTTTTTTGGTTAGTTTTGTCAGAGAAGGGCATTCCACTGTCATTTAAATACTGTAGGTACACAAATTTAGCAAAATATCCCAATAAAGTCCAGTAGCCCATAATAGTAATGGGTTTTCCATAAGACTGGCCAAGTCCGAAGTTGTTGACTTGAGTCTTTTACAGCTCAGCATATTAATATGGCTTTACTTTTTATACTTCATTTTCATACTTTTCTGCTAGATGGTTAAGACCAAGATAAAGCAAGACCTATAATTTTTGTATCTGACAAGGTCAGTCAAATCCCCTTAGGATTTAACCTGAAAGCCATGTGGTTGAGTCACGGCCATTGCTTGACCAATTTGCTCTGTGAAAGCCTGAGAATGTTTTCTCTCCATGTGACTCTCCTTAGGCACACTCTACATCATTGTTCATTTTCTTCTGTGG
Organism: Octodon degus; assembly: GCF_000260255.1. Classification (NCBI taxonomy): domain Eukaryota; kingdom Metazoa; phylum Chordata; class Mammalia; order Rodentia; family Octodontidae; genus Octodon; species Octodon degus. The sequence continues at coordinate 6,566,637 of NW_004524716.1, read as the reverse complement.
CCCCATAGTCTCCTTGATCAGAAAATTTGGGACACAACTGAGTTACAGGATGTTGCAGTACAGGTTCTCCTATGTCCTGAGTCTTCACTGACTTTGAAAGGCTAGGGCCAAAATGTTGGCTGTCTTGCAGCCCTTCCTTTCCTCTAATTTTTGGTCTGCAAACTTAGGTTGTTAACACTCCAGAAGAGAGGCTTATTATTAATATCCTACAACATAGGCAGTTGAGCTTAACATCTGAATATCACACATCTTAGACATAACATGGAACAGGTATTTTCCATCAAGTATTGATATGTTAAACTTTGAGTCTCTCCAGAATATGTAAGAATTTGAGATTTTTTTTTTTTTTTTTATGGAACCAGGGATTGAACTCAGACCCTTTTCCCGGCCCTCCTTATGTTTCAATAATACCCAATTGTAAGGCCATGCCACAGTTGGATAATTCATTTATAAGTTCACAGACATTTGGGTTACTTTCACTTTTTATCTATATGAATAATGTAGCTCTGAATATTGGCATGAAAGTTCTTGAGTGGACATGTGTTTTTGTTTCTTCAAGAGTTACAGGGAGGGCCAGCCAGATAGCTCAGCAGACTGAAGTGCCTGCTTGGGCAGAGCACAGCAGCTAGGGTTTGATCCCTGGTGTGTCATGCTGGCCCCACCTCTAGGGCGCACTGAGATAGTGATTGAGACTGGGTGTGGTGGCAACAGCCTGTAACCTTAGTTCTTGGGAGGCTGAAAACAGGAGGATCACTAGAAGTCCGATCTATGTAGTGAGACCCTGTAGACCCTGTACTAAATACATAAAAAATAAAATAAAGTCATGGGGGAACCATGCTTAATAGTTTGGGGCACTGGTAAGCTGTTTTCCAAAGTGTACTTTTCTGCATCCCACCAGCAGGGGATGAGAAGGCCAACCCTTTTTAGAGAAGATGATATTTGCTTTTGTCTGTCTTTTTTTTATCATAGCTGTCATGGTAGGTAGTGATATCTCACTGGGGTTCAGATTTGCATTTTCCTGATGGCTAATGACGTTGGGTACTTTTCCCCTTTCCTAGAATTGTACCTTTGGGAGCAGATCAATCTCTTTTAAAGAAGTTAGAGCTGTAACAAGTAAAGCTCTGGAACTGTTGGTAGCTATATTTTCTGCCATGGGAAAAAACCAGATTACAGTTGAGAAGAAGAAAGATGACATATCCAAAAAAGAGAGCTGGGGAGGAAAGAGCTGGTCTTGTCAAGGGCCCAGGGCAACCCTGTCACTTAGCTGTTTGGTCCTTTCCTTGGCTCTGCTTAATGACAAATTATTCTGTTTGATTTTGCTTAACCTTGTATTTTGTTTTAGACTTTATGATAATGATGATGGAGATGCTGTTATTGCTGATTGTTTTAAAGCAATTTTTTTTTTCAAATTCCTAAATAGCAGGGCTATTATGAATCGGAGTCTTTAGGAGTCAAGAGGATTTTAACAGGTTGTAATCATGGCCGGAGCCAACCTAATTTATTTTACAAAGATAAACGACATCATAAGATTTTGATTTAAATAATCTATGACTTGTAAAGTTGATGAAAAGAACGTGGCTTAAAAGGAGTGTACAGTCAAAATCACTGGGAAATCCAATTTCAACAGTGGCTAACAGTGTAGTTGCTACTAAGAGCCTAATGCCATGTTAGGCAGGAGTAACAGGAGTACAGTGTCCATAAAAAGGGAGTGGGTGCTCGTCCTCACTCCTCAATGCAGCCCCGGCACTGTACAGCCCGTAGGACACTGATGAACTGGACCACATTATAGAAGGGAGGCTGGGATGGTTCCTTGTCTAGAAATCCTCTCAAGGGAAACAATAAAACGAATGGGACCTTTTGGCCTGGAAGGCAGAGGACAAGGATTGAAAGGACGGGAGGGCATAAGGTTCTGAGCTGTCCTAGGAACTTTCTCCACATCATGAGTCTCATAGCAGGTAGGGATAAGCCACCTTTGGAAAGAGGAGCTGGAGTCCAGAGAGGACAGGAACTCATCCAAGGTTATTCAAGCAGCAAGATGGCCAACTGTTGGGGTTAGACTTGGGGCTGGTTTCTTCTCTGATGCCCTGCTCTGTGCTCCTCTTCCTGCTCCTCTGGGGAGGGAAAGGAAGAGGGTGCGCAGTGGGAGTAGGGAGGGGTTGGTGCTGGAGGACGATCCTGGGGAGCCAGTCAGAGCTCACCCCCTCTTCTTAGTCCCAGTGGCAGCGATATAGCGCAGTGCTCCAAAGTGTGGACTCACTCAGAGCCTAGACTGCTGAGGGCAAATTCTAGCTCTCTGCTCCTTAGCTGGGTGACACGGGCATGTTCCTTATCTTCCTGTCCTTAGTTTCTTGGCACTGATAAAGTAATGATATGCACTTCTCAGGGCTGCGATTAGGGATTAAATGGTTATTAGTTGTAAAAGTGCTCAGCCTGGCACACAGTAAGAGCTTTCTAAGTGTTTGTGAAGTAAACCATGGGCGCAGCTCACCTTCATTTCTAGAGTGAACTTCTGCAAAGGTGTCGTAACCAGACTTCTCTCCTCCACTTTTGTTACCCCTCTTTATTTGGAGACGTATCTTTTTAAATTGTCCGGGCTGACTTTGAACTCCATCGCACCTGACTCAGCCGCCAGAGCGTGTGGGATTACTGGAACAGGTGTCACCATGCTGCGTTTAAGAGACACATCCTTGCGATGCAGGTTCCTGCTCCAAGTGCTTCAGCAACGTTTGCAGAAGTACAAGTTACTAAGCAAAACCTGCTGTGCAATGCTGTTGCAGGGACTACGTGCCTCTTACACAGTAAACACTCATTAAGCCGCAGCTAATTGTGGCTGTGATGGATGGGCTTTCCATTCCACAGCCTCCCCTCGGCCTCCCTGGGCAGGAACAGCAAGATGGGGCAGCTGGTGGTGGTTCTCTAAGTCCTGATAGCATCTAGAACCTATTTTCTCATGAAATTTTTGAGGAAGGAGAGGGAGAAAAAGTGAAAAAGAAAGAAAGAGAAAAAGAAGGAAGGAAGGAAGAAAAAGTCATATCCTAGAGAAAAAATTTAAACCCAGAACCTTATATCCTTTTTGTCTTTCTCTAATTGTCTTAGTTACTTTTCTCTCATAGCTGAGGCAGGATACCTGACACCCAGAGTTATGGGGGAAAGGTTTATTTAGCTCACGGTCTATGGAGGGTTCAGTCCATAACCAGCTGGCTCCAAGGCAGAGTGGCACATGACAGAGGGGTAACCTTTCACGGTGGTGGAAGACAGCAATAGCATGGGGTGGGATGGTGGGTGGGAGGAATGGGGGATGGAGTGCAGGGGGCAGGGACAAGACTCTGTGTTCCTTATATTGTCTGTAGGGTATGTGCCCTAAGGAGGGTGTAGGTTCTGTCACACCCTTAATCGTGGACAGGAACCATGCCAAACCAACCAGTGGGCTAATGTACAAATCACATGCCTCAATCCCAGCATCACGTGTTCTAGATTCAGCCACCCCGAAAAAGCCCTGTGACCATATTGAGGCTTTGGGAGTACCTCAGACACAAGCCATAACACCATTCATACAAATAAAGACACCCTCTTGGCCCCATCATGGCTTTGTGGTGAGGACAATGAAAGCAGGAAAGCCCCTCCTGGAGGTGACATCCCAAGTATAGAAGGACTATGGTGCCATTCAGACTTAGGAATCTACCCAGAATTCTAGGTGGTGCCAGTGAAGAGCAGCTGTTCGCCCTGAGCAGAGGATAGCAAGGCCTCTGTGCTTTTCTGTTGCCTTCTCTCTCCCAGTGCATTCTCGGTAATCCACAGTGATGTCTGGGCTGAGACAAGAGGAGGAAAGCTTACCTTCCTAATATGGAAGGCTAATTAATTTGTATTAGGGCTTAGGGATAATTAAACTTTTTATCTGAACTTAAGCTGCACAAACCACCCGCCTTGTACAATTAATTGCTGCCTTCATTTCCTCCTCCAGGTGTGAGGAGCTAAGTGCAAGCGTGCTCCCCGTCCGATTCTGCCCACTTCTCAGCGGGGGCAGGGTGCCTGTCTGGTGGGGAGTCCGTCCTATGCTGCCGCCAGGACACTGCCCATTAGAGCACAGCTGAGAAGAGCGGATCCGCACTCTGTAATGCGCATTTTTATTATTTTTTAATTCTTCTATTAGCTAAGTGAACAGACATCATTTCATTCGCTCCTCCCAGTAACCTCTAGGCACATTATTATCTTCATTTTACAGATTGGGAAACTAAGGCACAAATTGGTAAATGCAATGCCCAAGGTGACTTAGTTAGGCGGCTATAGAGTTACAACTGGACAGGGCTCTTTGGGTCCAGAGTCCCTGTGCACAAATACTAGTAGTTTCACCCTAAAACTAGCTCTGAGGAGCTAACCTAGCAGGCAGCAGTGGGGTTAGAGTAGAAAAGAGAAAGCCTCAGAGGGGATCTGGTTAGGGCATCAGGCTAGCCAAAATGCTACGAGTCATTTCACCCCTTTTCATGATCCCAGGATGGGGGATTTGGGAACCCAAGCCAAAGCCTCAGGTCACCCCCTCTTCCTACCACCAGAATTGGCTGAAGGCTCCTGTCCCATAGCCAGGTATGGCTCAGCAGCGAGCCAGCGACAGGAGGCTGTGTTGCCTTCTGGACCTTTGAATTCCCTCTGCAAATTGCCCCTTGGGTGAGGGTGAACCCAGAGGGAGTGAAGAGCCTCCGAGTGGGGCAATCAACAGATCAACAATCAGTGACAACTGAGAAATTCTTATTTTTATTTAGCATCATTGTGGACCATTTGGTCCTCCTAACCACCAGTCGGGAATATTCTCAGCCCCATTTTTGAGATGAAAAAGGTGAAGCTCGGAGAAGTAATACCCTCAGTATCATCAGTTTATCGAGCTGGTTTTCCAAGCCAGGCTTCCCTGACTTCTGAGCACCCCTCTTTCTCACTACGCCCTAACTGCAGGAACAGAGAGAGCTTGAGGCCTTGGTGAGGCCCCGGAGACAGAGAAGCCTCAAGACACCCCACAGGGAGGCTCTCAGGTGCTAAGGGAGGTGTTTCTAGGCTCTGCGGGCAGTCTCTCCTGAGAAGGGGCCCTGAAATCTTCTGGTTGGCAGAGGCCATGCCCTCAGGCACAGCTGCCACTCTTGATCTGTGGCAATCATCTCCTTGTTTTGCCATCTTGGTGGCCATTTTTGTGGGCAATAAGCCTGATATTCTAAACCGGTGGTTCTCAAAATTCAGTGTGCAACAGAATTGCCTAGAGGGCTGGGTAAACCATAGTGCACTCGGCCTCCACCTCTGGTAGCTGATTCCCTTGGCCTGTAGTGACACCGAGAATCTGCATCAGGAGTTGTTGGTGTCGGCAACAGGGGACCACGTCTGGGCAACCACTGCTCTGCACCTTCGTGTCCCCTTTGGCTAGAGATCTTCAGGTTAGGAAGACAGAAGAAAGGGGCTGCAGCCACGGTCAAGTGAGGAAACGAGGGCAAGGACTCATGCTGGAGGCAGAGCTGGTCAGGTTGCCCAGGGAATGCTCTGCCCTGGTGTTTACTACACACACACACACACACACACACACACACACACACACCCCTCTGCAATGTCCTATGTATTTCCTCTCAATCCCTCTGGACTGATCGAATGGATCAAACAATTTACCTTAGGTGCATCACTTTGTTAGGTGCTGGGACACAAAACAAGACAGACAGGCTTGACCCTCTCCTTGAGGGGCTTGTGCCAGCTCAGAGAAGACAGACAGGTTAATCATGATGACAGTCCAATGTCACAACAGTACGAGAAGGATGTGCGCTGGGTCCTGTCTGAGCACAAGGCAGGGGCAGCCACAGATCTCCTGGAGGCAGCGGCGCGGGCTGACTTATAGTGAAGGAACTTGGAGAAAACACCGACTGGATCAAGGTGCGGGTGGGTGATAAGGCGGAGGGGGTGGCCCAGGAAGGTGTTCTGCGAACTTTGTAATGTGGGCTTTCTCCTGAAGCAATGGGGAGTCAAAGAAGGACCTATAGGGGGAGTGAATACGGTCAAACATTCTTCTGCGGAAGATCACCCTGAAAACAGCGGAAAGAATGGGCCAGATGGGGCCAAAGGTGAACCAGTGCGCTGTGCCACCCCAGGCAGGAAATGGTGAGACTGCAAGGAGGGAGCAAGGGGTGGGGGGGAGGAGGCAGATAGGTACCAAGGGGGAAGCAGAACTTGCCAGGCTTGGAGACTGGCTCCTGTGGGGTGGGGCTGGGGCAGGAAGGGCTGGTCATGTGGTGGCACTGAGGCTAGGGAGGGGAGCCAGCGCCTCGTACATCTCCATCTGTGCCTCCCCTCTTCCCTTCCTCCTGCGTCCCCACTGCCATCACGCCTCCCTCACCTGCACTCCAGAAGCTCTGGGCTCCTCCCTGACTCCCAGGTCCTTCTGTCTGTGGGAGTGGCCCGCTCTCTGTTGCAGTTTGCCTGGTAACTCACGCTCATCTTTCTGGATGCGGGTCAGTGTCATCTCCTGAGGGTTCCTATGACTCCCCTGGCTGAGAATGGGTCACTCTTGTCTTCTGCCTCCATCATATTACTTTTTCTTCATGACCTGGTGACAATACCACCCCCCCCAAAAGAAAAAGAATCTATTTTCTCCCTGGGGATAAAAGCAGCGTGAGGACAGGGTTGTCTCTAAGTCCCTGACATGAAACATACTTCGTGATGCACAGTAGGAATTCACCATTTCATGAGTGAACAGTGTTTGCTCCATAGTTGGCACTGGTTTTGAACCATTCTTGAATCAGACCGCAGCAAACCCTGTTTCCGGCCCAAGATGAGCACTCAGATACCCAGTCAGTGAGGGGAAGAACTATGAATAGGTCATCAGTGGGGCTGCTTGAGTACAAGGCTAGGTCATCAGAAGGCCTTTATGATGCAAAGCAGCTATGTCCTGAATATAGATTATGAGACATTGTGGGGTTCAGTCTGAAGTAGGGGAAACCTTTTACAACAGGCATTTCCAGTGAAAAGTAATGAATCATAAGGCAAAGTCACAGCTGGGAGGAGTTATCAAGAAGCAGAGAAACGAGTGCTGTTGCTCTGAGGTGACCTGGGATTTGTCGTTGGACAATTAACTGATCCTTGGGCTACAGAAAAGAAGAGAGAACTTCAAAGCAAGTCAGGCCCTGGAAACAGGCTGACGTGGCCCCAAGATGGCACTGCCACCCAGTTTATGTACAAACCATATTTAAATCCTGCCAAGGTAACCGTCGTAAACTAAGCCTTCAAAATCCCCGCAGATTAAGATTGAGCAAGAGAACCATACAGAAGCAAGTAACCATGAGAATCAATAGGAAAAAGATAGACTTAGGCTCCTTCTCTAAGAACCACAGATACTGGAGTTAGAGATACAGGACGGTTGTGTATGAAGTAATCTTTGAAAATAAAGGATGGACTCATGCAGATGAGCAGGAAGAGTGCTACCAGGAAACATGGGGCACATCCAAACAAGAAGTGCAGTTTGTATAAGTCAACCATTTAAATGCTGAATTTTTTTCAAACTTTTATTTTTTAAAGAGAGTACAAATAAGAATTAAAAATTACAAGTGATAACAGAATTTCACTTAAGGTAATATAAATTTCATAGTATTTATTGTAATACATAATGTTGTTTTCTAACTAGTTATTCATATTACTAGATACATGCATGTAAAATTGTAAGAAGAAAAAAGAAATGTATAAGAAATTAAGA
>NW_004524716.1:6556934-6558821 GCF_000260255.1 Octodon degus | reverse complement strand
AAAAAAAAAAAAGAAAAAAGAAAAAAGAAAAGAAATTAAAAAGAGAAAAAGTACAAGCAATTTACAAAAGGAGATGAAACAAATTAAGGCAGTCACTGCTTCTTTTCATAGAACAGCAGAAATGCATAGTGTAGTTGTCCAAACCATCCTGCTTACATACATGGGTAATCTCTTTCCCCCACTCCCTCTCCTGTTCTCCTCAACTCAGTGACTTTCCTTTTGCATAAGTTCATTCCCTTTTCCCAGTATCTACCCTTTCAATCACATTTTTCTCTTTCAGGTTCTCACACTAAGGAGACAATATGATGTTTGTACATGTGGGTCTGATTTATTTTACTTAAGTGTATGTTCTCTAGTTGCATCCCTTTACCTACAAAAGATTCAAATCAGGATCAAACTAAATGCTGTGTCCCTCCCGCTTACCCTCACTGGGTTCAGCATCTGCAGAGTGCCTCTTCCCAACCTAGCCCTTAGGACTCTCATGTTGTCTCTGGGCTGAAAAGGGCTTGTACCTGACTCGATCCTATCACGAAGAGGGCAGCAGTGACCAGGGGTGTGGGATGCCTGCACAGCCTTGTCATCAAAAGAGGTGATCACTGTAGCCACACAATAAAGCTGAGCATGGGCAGCTGCCGGTAGAGACATACTTCCTTTGGTTCATCCAGGAAGGATGCACTGGGAAGGAAAGACATGAGCAAGCAGAGGGAGCATGGCCAGGCCGTGAACCAGTGTGCGAACTAGATCGGGGTAGAAAGCAAGGGCCAGCCAGCCACATGTGGATAAAATCCAAGAGCATGAATTCAAGTTGTAAGTTCACTACTGATCTCTCGTCAAGGAGAAGATGCTTAATGAAAATTGAGATTTGGTTATTTATGGCAGTGGTTCCTGAATATCCAGTCAGCTGTTCCCTGCCCTCTGGACTAGCTTGCTGTGGTTGTCAAGGGTATTGGTATTTTGGAGGGAAGAAGCAGAAGGTAGAAGGGCTGAAGCCTCGGATGTTGTGCACTTATCCATCCCTGCCTAGAAATGAGTCTGGTCAGATCTGGACATGGCAGATTGCTGGTGTCCCCCAGGAGGGCTGAGCCACAGACGCCTGTCCAAAGCCCTGACCCCAATCCTGACAGGCACGTTCTTCTGGACCCTGCTCTCTGCATCGCCTCAATCTCATCCTAGAAAATTTCTCCCCATCATCTCCCCGCCCTCTTAGGGGAGTTGGGGTCGGCATGAACACCATAAAGCACAGCACACAGGGACTCCCTCAGAGACCCTGCTCCTCAGGCCTGCACCATCTGTTTCCCTCTCTCCATCTGTCCCTCACAGAGGCCCTTCTCCCCAGGGTGGCTGCTCAGGCTTCTGGCACCCTGGGCTCCCAAGATTTCTCAGAATAGGATGTACCTCCTCCACTCTGTGATGGAGCCTGAGCTGTGGGGAGCCTTTGGCTATGTGGGCATAGATTAGAGAAAGGAAGATAGGATGCTGACAGAAGGCAGAAAGGCCTCCAGAAAAATCTGTGCTGCAAAGGCCGGATGGGGCCAGGTCAGATCCCAGTGGCACTCCAGAAGGTGGCGTTCTGGTTAAAGACCATGGGGGTGACACGGAGATGGGGTGCAGAAGCCATGCTGGCTCCATAGTACACAGACCAACTCTTGCGGGTTGCACATTTTTTTATCAGTAGGGATCTTCTCTGAGGCCCAGTCCACCTCTGCTAGCGCCTCTCCAGCTCTGTCTGTGACTCCAAGCTGAGATGGCAGTATAGGGAGAGACAGGCTGGGCACAAGGCAGAACATGCTGGTATGAGGGGGTCTGGGGCCGGGGAGATGGCTCAGTAGAATAAGTGCTTCCCTGGAAAGCGCAAGGGTCTGAGTTCAATCCCCAGTTCCACCAAAA
>NW_004524716.1:6484356-6556164 GCF_000260255.1 Octodon degus | reverse complement strand
AGCAGGCCTGGGGATGGCATAGCAGGCCTGGGGATGGCATAGCAGGCCCGGGGATCAAACCCCTGGCCCCTGCACCTTCTTGCAGGTGCTTTAATCTGCTGAGCTATTTGGCCGGCCCTGACAAATGACAAATATTAAGCCACCTTGCAGGAGGTTGTGAGAGCCAAGTCTGTCCAAGCACTCCACGAGCTGTGAGACTACAGACGGAGCTCAGATATTCTGCAGGCATCAAGTGGAAGCATGGCCGGGCTGCTTCTGTTGTGGGTGACACGTAACTTGCTCCATAAGCTCCGATTCTGCCCTTCCAAATCTGCAGTCTGTCTGCCACTCTGCCAACACAAGCTGCCCTCCAGGCTCCTCAGAGCAGCCCAGCTCCACATCTCATTTGCTCTGCGTGGCCGGGGTGGTTTCAAGCTCCCCGTGCCCACTTCCCTGCACCTGTAGGCTCAGCACCCTGCAGTAGCACGCACAGATGCAGGCTTTGGAGTCAGAAGGGCCCGGATGCACAGCAGCTCCTCTCTAAATTTCAGGTCCTTCTGTTGCTAAACTAGGAAGGATGATATCCTCTGAGTAATGGCTAATAGGCGCTCAGAGACCCCCCACAGAACAGCACGTACACAGCGATGGGCTTGTGCCTTTTTAGCCACCAGATAGCCCCACAACAGCAGGCCCAGTACCAAGCCAGGGACGCAGTAGGCACATAATGTCATCATGCTGAAGAAAGGTCTTTCCTTCTGCTTTGTCTCAGCACTTCTGACCCACTGGGTACACTGCAGGCTGTGGAAAGGACAGCAAGTTTCCCCTTGGCTCTGCAGTAGGACTGAATTTCTGGGTCTCCAAGATACTTAACTTCTACTGCTAACCTCATTTTAGGTGCTGAAAATCCTGCTTCAGGGCCTAGGGCCTAGTTAATGCTTCCGCAGCCCCACAGAAAACTCAGCAGACTTCTTTCACGCCTGACAAGCTTCCGGGGCCAGGCTCCCCACTTCTGGGCTTTGTTAGATTCAGCTTGGGAAATTCAACAGGGTCTTGGTCATTCCCCTGAAGTCTTCTGCTTTGGAAGGTGGAAGTGCAGCCAGGTCTTGGACCCAGCTTGCTGACTCCATGAGAGGTTGGGCTGGGTGACAGGGCCGCAAACGCATTCCTCAGTAAGGATGTAGCTTCTGACACTGGCCAGCAAGGGACAGCACACGTATCAAATTCGCATCTCTGCCAAACCCCCTAGTGGACTTATCACTCTCTCCTCTCTCCTCATTTCCCTAAGATTCACCTTCAGACTTCATACACACACACACACATACACACACACACACCCACCACCACTACCACCACCACCACCACCAGCACCAGCACCACCACCACCACACCACCACAGGCCATAGTGAAGAAAAGTCTTAAAAACCATCTGTTTTGTGCAGACTGAAGTACTCAGGTGTCTTAGTTACTCTTCTCTTGTTACTGGGACAAATAACTGGCACCCAAAATGAAGGAAGGAAAGGTTCATTTAGCTCACAGTTACTGGAGGTTTCAGTCCATATTCAGCTGGCTCCAAGGCAGAGTAGCACATAGTAGAAAGCAACCTTTCATGGTGGTGGCAAAGAACAAGAGCACAGGGGAGTAGCAGCAGCTCAAGCAGCTGGCTTCTCTTCTCTCCTTACATTGTAATGCAAATCACCTGCCCCAGGGCAGGTGCAGCATCCACCCCCACAGTAATCAATTGCAAACTCCAGAAATGGCCCCAAGACCGCATGAGGTTTTGGGGGGGGGCACCTAGACACAAACCATAACATCAGGTGAAACCGAATTTGCTTTATCTGGGATTTGCTTTAAACACTCTGGGAATAAAAAGGGCAACACGTGGAAGCCAGCTAGGTGGGGAGAGGGCAAGGAGTCATTTCTCATCTGCTCCATATTTGCATATGCTGGGATTCTCCCTAATAAAAAGCAATAACAACCAAAGAAAAACAAAGATAAGAAAACCACTTACTCCCTCTTGCTGGGAGGCCACAGACCCTGTACATTTTGCATGTATGAAAAGCAGCCTTGAAAAGCCCCTGGTTGGTTGCTTTTTTACCTTTTCGTTCCTGTAGGGCTCCCCCTTGCCAGCTAACTTCTTGCCTTTTGAGAGTGGCGCTGTCTTAATGATCCTTTATATCCTCTTTATAGCAGAGCATTTTAAAATGGGGCTGGCGCTGATGAACTCTGGGTGGAGCTGCCCAGCCCTTTCTCCTCCAAAGACTGAGGGCTTCCTGCATGTCACTATCCTTCTGTGCCCCTCAAACAACCCCAGCTCCTTCTCAGCTCCTGCCCGGGACAGGGGACAATGCAGTCATCAGTGACTAAGGCTGTGATGGGCATCAGAACCTCCTCCGGTCCTGGCAACTGCTTTCCTTGCTGGTCTAGTTTAAATTCTAACCCAGGCAGGAGGGCTTGGGCATTGAAACACAGGGCTAGCAGTGGTCCAGCTCCCAGCCAACAGCAAACCTGGTGTCTTGTGCATGTTGTGACAGTGCCTCTCTGCTCTGAGCCCTCCCTCTGCAATACCCTGTGCCCTGTGCTCCAGTTGACCTTCTGTGCTCCAGGACTGATGTGGCTGCAGTGTACGGGACAGCAAACACAGCAGGATCAACTCACAGCTGGGCATGGCTTCCTTAGCAGCTGGCCTGCAGCCACTGCAAGAAATCCGCCTGCCTTTTCAAGTGCGGGTGGTGGGTGGGGTTGCTCTGCTCCACTGCTTGGGGGGGGGTATGAGTAATCATAATATATGAACACTTACTGCAGGGCAGGTACTTGTCCAAGTATTTGATTAATTAATTTTCTCAACAAACTTGGGTGATGGGTTCTAGGGTTATCTCCATTTTGCAGATGAGCAAACTAAAGCTTAGTTTAAGTAACCCAAATCTAGTAAACAGCCATGCGGGAACGGGAGCCCAGGTGGTCTGTCCCCCAAACCTGTGCTTTGGATTCCATCCTTCAGTGAAGGGTGGATGCTGCATGTGGGACAGAGGACTAAGGGTGCATGGCGGATGGACAGGTGGGGCATGGGAGACCTGCTGCAGGGTGACAGGCAATCTAACGAAGGCCTTCTTGGCTAAGAGCAGAACTGGCTAGCAGAGCGGGGAGGGCAGCCAAGGCTGACAGGAAGGGCTTATGTATGCGCTTCCTCTTTGTCAAGGGACCTTTCAAATGACTCGATCAACTATTAATCTCAATGGAATATCAACTTCAACAGGGAAAAATGAGTAAGAAAATCTGCAGGAAGTGAAACCATACATCTCAGCCCAGGCCACTGGATGGGGACATGTAGGGACACCACGGGGAGCAACTCTTCCAGACCTGCCAGGAGCCCTCAGAGAAGCCTGGTTGGCCCGGCCAGCCTGCCCTACTCCCTGTTCATTCCTGGCCACACTCCCCCACTCCAGGTGGTGGCTCCTTGCTGGGCCACCACTATCTGACCCGTAGCCGTGCGCTCTAACCTACCTCCTGTATGCATGACATGAAAATGAGGCTTAGGGGTGTTACGAAGTTCCAAAAGGAAGTGCCTAAAGGGGCATAAAACAACGGTAAAGAGCTCGCCTCTGTGGGAGTTGTGAGCTTTCCTTGAGAACGAGATCAGAGTGGGGATGTGGAGAGGCTGCGGAGACTTGGAGAGCTGGGAAGGGATGCAGGAGGGAGGCAAGGGAATAGAGAGGAGGGTGAGGGTGCGGAGCATAGCACGGGGATGTGGCAGGGCGGATGGAGATGTGGAGAGGAGGTGGGGGGTGAGGGGCTGGGCCTGTCTTCCGTCTGGGGGAAGTACCTGAAGAGACTTCCCTGCTGCTCTGTGAAGAGCAGTCACTGGCTTCTGGGAGAGTAGTTAGTGTGTGTTTGCATTGCATTCACTTGGAGGCCTGAGAGCAGTCTACTCTGGAGAGGCTGTGGGGCCATTTCTTGGTGGAAGCAAGAGCAGAAGGAAGGCAGAAAGCAGGGCAAGGATCACGTGCAGCTTTCATCAGGTGACTCCTGAATCCTCAGTCCAGCCTTCCCCTGAGGTGCTCCTACTGAGTGGCTTTTTAAGGACTCTGGTGGACGCAGCCTGCCCCGCTCAGCACCTTCTCTGATGTGGATCCTGGCATCTAGGGTGCTCACTGCCCCCTGCACACTCCAGCTCCAGCAGGGCTGTCTGTCCAAGGAGAGGGTCACCTGAGGGGCACCCACTGTTCCTCAGGACCTTGCGTGCTGTGGGAGCATCTTTTAGCCCAGTCTGCTACTTCCAGTTGAGGAGGCTCTTCCTGATGAGGCAGCTCTGGTGCCTCAGGCCAGCTCTGCCCTTTGAGTCTGGACACTTGCCCCTGTCCCCCTGGGACACTTTGAGTAGATTTTCTGCTCTTCTTTTCCCTTCTCCAGTATGGCATGATGAGAAAACTGTGGACTTATGGCTTAGAACAATCTTGTTTTAAAATTTTTTTCTAAATTTTATTTTAAAGAGTAAAAACAAAAACAAATAGCAAAAACAGAGACAGAAACAGAACATACAACATCTCTCATCTTGTCCTTCTAAATGTGTACCATTTCTGATATCTTATCAATTATTGTTTTACTCTCTTCAAAATACATTTAAAAAAAAGTAAAAAGGACAGGAAAAAAATTTAGGTTTACTGAAAGCAAGTGTTACGGTTTAACTATTTGACCAATCTTCTGTACCTATATCTGTTAATCTGAGCAACAGATTTGACAATAGAAATGCATAATATAGTAACCATTGTTTTTTGTTTTTTGTTGTATTTTTAGGGAAGGGTCTACAGGGTGTTCAGGGTCTCACTACTACATTGGACTCATACTGATCTGCCTGTTTACAGCCTCTCAAGAGCTGGGATTACAGGCACACATGACCACGCCCAGTCTCAATTGCCATCTCAGCGTGCCCCAGGGGCAGAGCTGGCACAGCAGGCCTGGGGATCAAACCCCGGGCCCCTGGCCTTGCTTGCAGGTGCTTTAATCTGCTGAGCTATTTGCCCAGCCTATAGCAATCATTGTTTTTTTTTTTTTTTTGAATTTTTTTCCCATAATTTTATTGATAAACAAATAGCAATGAGACAGTTTCAAATCAAATTGGTAGGATAGTTTCAATAATTAACACATTGCATACATTCTTCCTAGTGGTTAATTGCTGTACAAGATGCGGACATGATATCCTATTTACAAGCACCATTAGAACAAATCACTCTATTCATTAAGAGAATGTAACTATGTATCTATCCTAACCACTTTGAATACACAGATATAAAATGGACATTCATCTATATCCCCTTTTTTGGTTAAGTTCCATTATTTGAATATTATAGGTATGTAAACTCAGCAAAATATTCTAAAAGTCCAGTAGCCCATAGTAGTATTGGGTCTTCTGCTTGACTGGCAATGTCAGAAATTGTTGACCTGAGTCCCCTACAGCTCAACATAACAGCATGGCTTTACTTCTTATATTTCGTTTTTATACTTTTCTGCTGGATGGTTAAGACCAAGGCGAAGCAGGACCTATGCAACAAGAGTTGTAGCTTTTGGGTCTGATAAGGTCTGTGAAATCCCCTCAGGATTTATGCTGAGATCCTGTACCTCAGATTGTAGAACCTTTGTCAGTGTCAGCCATGTGGATGAGTCACGGCCATTGCTTGGCCAATGTGCTCTCTGTGAAAGCCTGAGAGAATGTTTTCTCTCCATGTGACTCTCCTTAGGCACACTCTACATCATCGATCACTTTCCTTTTTGGCCCCATAATCTCCTTGATCAGAAAATTTGGGACACTACTGAGTTACATGATGTTACAGTACAAGTTCTCATATGTCCTGAGTCTTAAATGATCTTAGAAGGCTAGCAATCTTTGTTGACTTTTTGTTCTTGTTTCGAAATTCTGTACCACATGTACGCCGGCAAGATAGCTCAGTAGAATAAGTGCTTGCCTGGCAAGCTCAGGGTTCTGAGTTCAATCCCTGGTACCGCAAATAAATAAATAATAAAACCAAAGAAGGTACCACATGTACTATGGTATGTTGATTCAACTTTCAAGTCTTCCCCTTAGGGAAATCTTGACGAGTATAATTTCTGACACTCATGTTCTCATCTGTAAACTAGGAACATTAGCACATCTACTGACCTCACAGTTATTGTTAAAAAACTGGGGAAGAAGTATTTACTATAAAGCTCAACCTAAACAAGCAAACAAAAACTTCTTCTAAGGACAACTGTATTTATTTATTTATTTATTTATTTATTTATTTATTTATTTATTTAGACCAGGTCTCGGTATATAGTTCGGGCCAGCCTTGAACTCACAGTGGTCCTCCTGCCTCAGCCTCCCCAGTTCTGGGATTGCAGGCATGTGTCACCACACCCAGTTTAAGGACAATTTATTTATTTATTTATTTCAATCTTTTATTTATTTGGTACAGGGCCTCAGGCAGTTCAGAATCGAAGTGATCCTCCTGTCTCAGCCTCCTCAGTGCTGGGATTACAGGCATGCGCCACCATGCCCAGTTTCAGGGCTGGCACCATGCGCCTGGGGTTCCACATGGCATGCGGTACTGGAGATGGAACTCAGGTCCTTGTGCTTGCTAGGCAGGTGCTCAGACTACAGAGCTATCTCCCTAGCCCTTATATTAAGGAGAATTTAAATAGCTGTATGAAATAAGCATTTAAAAAAATAATCAAGAGCTAACGGTAATAATGAATTATGGGGTCATAATCTCCAAGGAAATGAGAATTTAGAGAGGCAAACTCAGTGCTCAGTGCCACCCTGCCTTAAAAATTACTGAGTCCAGAAGTATCAGTGACAATGCGAGATGTCATGTTTTTTTTTTTTTGTTTGTTTTTGTTTTTGTTTTTGTTTTTGAGGTAAGCTACATCTTCAGCCCCTTTTTATTTTGAGACAGGGGCTCACTAGATTGTCCACTGCTGGGATTATAGGAATATATTACTGCTCCTGGATGAACTGTGGTTTTGCAGATTCCCCTTTCTCATGCCAAGGAGGAAGCCTGGATAAGTACTTTGTACCACACTCAGAGTCGGGTCGATTAGGGGTTTACTCGTGGAAGTAAAGAAAAACTGGAAATATTCCCTACTGTGGTCTTACAGACTTGAATTCTAATTAAGACATTCCTGGACTGGTACCATTCCCAGGTACCCAGTAGACAAGAATTAAATTCTTCTCTGGAGGAAGAATACTTATTCTAAGCTACAGATTATTTCTACCAACAAATACATTTTCCAATACAATGACCAGCACAGAATCAAAGATAACCAAGCACACGAGAAATAGGAATCGAGAACCAGAAAAAATTACAGTGGGAGACACCCACGGAACTGAAATATTGGAATTATCAAACCACAGACATCTATGTCTACAATTCAGAGAAATAAAAAGCAAGCTTGAAACTGTTATTAGGCAAAGGAAACTAAAACATGATCTAGCAATTTTGAAAAAATCCAAATAGAAATTCTAGAACTAAAAAGCACAGGAACCAAAAGTAAGTGCTGGCTGCATTGTTTTGAATGTGAATTAAACACAAGTGAAGAGAAAGTCAGTGCCCTGCCGGTAAGGACATCTCCCGAAAGCAACACACATAAACTCACAGGAACATGCATGTGCCCTGTGCGATGCACACCATAGAAGGAGAAATGCCACAAATTTCTTTCTATTTCTTCCTTCTGTATTTAGGCCAGGGTCTCCAGGGTCTCACTACGTAGATCAGACTCCTAGTGATTCTCCTGTTTTCAGACTCCCAAGTGCTGGGATTACATGCATGTGCCACCAGCCCAGTCTCTCTCTCTCTCTCTCTCTCTCTCTCTCTCTCTCTCTCTCTCTCTCTCTCTCTCTCTTTTGTTGGGGGGGCGTACCTGGGAGGCAGGCACTTATTCTACTGAGCTATCTCCCGGGCCCAAAAGTTGAGAAGGGTTTTTTTTTTTTTTGGCTGGCTCAGGCTGCCTTAAGGGCAGGTCTGGTAAGGAAAGGGGAGCTGGGGATTGAACCGTGGTCCCTTGCACCTGACTGGGTTTGCTCCAGCAGGAGCTTAAACAACTGAGCTAACAGTAAGTGCTTGCGCTCTGCCTAAGCAGGCGCTTTATTGTGATGAGCTCTCAGGCTGGCCCTCATAAACACTATTCCTCCTTTTCTTTCTATTCCTCCTTTTCTTTTAGATTCTAAGAACAGACTTCTTTCAGAAAATCTTTCCTGATCCATTTGGCCTGACACCTTTTCCTTCATTACTCCAAACTTTCTTAGCATCTTTATACTCAGTTCATTTCCATTGACAGGAATTTACTTATTTCTTGAGCTCAGTGAGTATAACTGCTAAGAGTCACTTCCAAGACTTGTGCTTCTTTGTCAAATGTTTCCTGGTCCTCAAGCCCCTTCTCTGTGACACAATGATGTGCACATGCAAGCTCTTCTCCAGGAGAGGTGCTGCTCCAAGGACAAAGGGACAGCCGAATTTCAAACTACGATCAGCCTACTGAGGTGGAGTCAGGCAGCTCCAGGAGTCAGGGTGACTGGGAATGTGGGTGAGCTCTTTCTGTCTTGCTTTCCTCTTAGGTCAGAGCATGTCATCACAGGGCATTCTAGAAATTCTAGGGAGCACAGTTGGTAAGAATGGCTAGAGACTGCCATTAGTAAGAACAACAGAAACACCACTGAAGAAGAGACTGTTCATGAGCAAGACATACCTCTGCGTGAGAGCCTCTGGCTGCCCAAGGCCTTTGAGGATCAGTGGGGGGTCTTGCCGAAGATTTCTCCCTTACAGACGTGGGTCTGAAGGGTCTACCCTTTCTTTCCAAGAACTGAGGTGAGAAGGACGGGAATGCACACGACAACAACACTGCCCTTATCCCTTCTGGGTCAACTGAGACTCCTGCCCAGAACCATGGCCGATGGCCTCGCTTCCATCAAATGGCCTAATGTGTAGGAAAGAAGGATTATTAGAGTCGGCTAGGAGGGAGGGAGGAAGACATAGACAGAGACAGACAGACAGACAGAGAAGAGCTTTGGCAGCTTTGTTGTGGGTGCGCTCGGAGGCACTGTGCTCTGCACAGGGATGGGTGCTAGGGCTGCCCAGCAAGGGTGGCTTTGTGCAGGGGGCAGGCAGAAAAGGTGGCGGCTGTGTTTGCATTAGTGCAAGGCTGAGGGAACTATGGAATCCACTGTGTTAGCGCTTCTATTTCAACAGCAGAAAACTATTTTGGAAAAATTGTGACACATTCTTTCTCTCTCCCTTCCTCTCTGTGTGTGTGTGTGTGTGTGTGTGTGTGTGTGTGTGTCTACTGTATGCATACACATGCTAGACTGTCCTATTTGTTTTATCACAATGGTATCAATTGTTGGCCTTTGTGTGTGAGGGCCTGGGATGAACACCAGGAACTCAACAATGATCAAGTTAGAGTCCCCAGCATGCACTTGGCTGTGTGTACTGGCTCCAGGGAAACACAGATACTCCTCACGGTCCTTGCTGTGCCTGGCCTGCTCCTGGACTCTCTTTTGTCACTGATTGGGTTTTGCACAACTCCCTCCTGGGCACGAAAGGCAGCAATGGAAATTTCAAGCAGAAGCTGCTTCCTGGTTTGGCATCACCGATGTGGACAGGATATAACTGAGATCGGTGAGGGATGATACTCTGACTCCTGCCTGCCCTTCCTTCCCACAGTCATGAGGCAGGAGATGACCAAGGAGGTGAGCACAGGAGAAGCCTCCTGAGCCTCCTTGTAGCTCCACCTTGAACCAATGAAGCAAGTGGCGGCTGTGTCTTGTGCCCTCTCTGTCGTTGATTTCCCATCTTATTTGGGGTCAGATTAGATGCCTGGACCCACGGACTATTTAGTTTCTTCCAGTTCTACAGAATGGGCCTTTCGCTGGCAGGAAGGGGGCAAGTTCCTTAGGCCAGGACTGGCCACCTTGGGAGGAGAGGGCCCTGGCCACCTGGGATGCATGGGGCAGAGGAAGCAGCTTGGTTCTGCGGCTCCATGCACTTGCCTGAAGGCTGTACCCAAAGGCCTGCCCTGAGCACAAACTGATGTACACAACCTGACCTCTCTAAGCTCCCATCCTGGCTCGACAGACAGCAGGTGTCTGAGAACCATTCCTTCTCTTCTCAGTGAGAATCTATAGCCAATTAGCTGAGCCCAGGGAGGTGGAAAATGCCTCTCTCTAGCCCTGGAGCTAACAGCAAATCCAATGTTTCTTATAGATGTCTCTGTGAAGGGCGAGGATGAGGGATAAGCCCCCAGGAACTCACAGCTGTCAGCCCAAGGCTTTAATAACAGGAAAGGCAAAGGAACACTCGGTTTAGTAGTTTAAAATAAGTGTAACACTTGGCTATAGCTTTTTCAGAGCCTGGTGTGTGTGTGTGTGTGTGTGTGTGTGTGTGTGTGTGTGTGTGTAGAGTAGGGACTCTCCCTGTGGTTCAGCAAATTGGGGTCTTTGTTAGGGGCTGTGACAGCTGTGAGGGGAGGACATCTAGTAACCATGGGTTAAAATAATTGAGCTCAGGATATTCATCCCCTCCAGCCTCTGCCTGTCACCCTCACTCCACCAGGGCTGCAGGCAGGCTGACACTCACCAGCTGCAGTGGCATCTTCCTATCACCATGGTGGTCAGTATTCCACCAGCAAATTTTATGTGTGAAAGCCTGCTGACTGAGGGAAGAGGAGCCCAGGCAGTGCCCCTGGGGAGGCCCGGGCGTACTGCTGTCCTGACGTGAGTCCTGGTGCGCCATCTTCCTCTCCGCACTTCACTGTCTATTGTCACTCAGCCACTTGGGGGACCCGTGCATTATCAGTCTCGTGTTGATCAAGTGGTAACAATGTAGCAGGTACTGGACCAGGTGTTATAGCTAAGTTAGCTGGTGATACGGATACAGCGTGGGTCAAATGGAATAAAAGAGGTCAAGGAATTGAAACTAAGCAGAAATTGCCACACAAGTAAGAAAATTGTTTACTGCTTGCTACTGGAGCACGGGCAACCCTGACAGTAGCTGGCTCGAGGAACATGCTGAATGGATGAACCGCAGGTTATGTGAGGCTGACACGCCCTTCCCTGCCTCTATGCCTCACCCGCAGGCCTGGCCAAACGATGAGAGATGAAGCAGTGGGATGGTGAACCAGCGCCCAAGGTCTGGGTGTTGTTTCTGGGCTTCTAGGGGAGCGTTACTCATCAGATTCCTGAGTCAAATGTGATCTTGGGATCACCCACTCCTGGGGACTGACAGCGGGCAACAATGCTTGCTTCAATGTCACCCCTAGTCAGACTTGGCTGCCTAAGAGTAACGCTTAATTATTTAAAAAAAATCCATCGGCTCCGTTATGACTAAAAATTCTATTTTAAACTTCGCCTGGAGAAGCGTTACTCACTGGCAATAGGTGCGTAACATTAGCATTTTTCTTTGATCATTGGAGACCTTGAGAATTTAGGTTCATTTCTTTTTCTTATTCCTCACTCGCCCGCTTCCTTGGTCAAGCACCAAAGTGGCAGCGCAGAGCAGTTATTAGAAACAGGCATGGACCTTCCCGGCTCTGTGACCTGCAGTAGCACATGGGGACGGTCTCTGAGTTCCGGTCTCCGCCTCTGGAACTGGGAATGAGGTTAACGTGCATCACAGGACCCGGATGGATGATGTGGGTACAGCGGAGGCAGCTGTGCTAAGTGCTCAGAGAACAGCAGCGGAGGGCACAGCCTGCCCAGCCTGGCTTCCTCGCCTACGTGGTGATGTGGAGTTATGATTTTGGCCTGACCACAGCCTCTCCTGGGGGTGGTGGTGGGGATGGTTTCCACACCACCGGGTTTCCCCAGCCAGCTGCCTTTGCCCCTCTCCCAGGTGGCACTGTGTCACTTCTCACATGGGCATTAGGAGAAATGCACGTATTTGTGAGAGGTTCCACATGGAGGGGGCATGGCATAAGTGCTGAGGGTTGAAGTGTGAAGGGGTCACTGGGTTGTGTCGGGGCTTTCTTCCAGGGTAAGCAAGGCAGAATCTCCTGTACAAAGCAGACAATAAAAGCACGGGCTATGCACACTTCACGGGAGCTCTCTGCATGTCTGGCACTGCACTAAGCACTTTCTTCACTTGGATCTTTTGTATCTTAACCCCCATGAGATTTCAGTGCACAGATGGACAAATCAGGACTCATTTGCTCCTTAACTCCACGGGGTTACTCAGTTTGTAAGAAACAGAACAAGGTACTGGCCCCTCTCCCGCATCACATGAATACCTCAGCTAACGCCCTTGCCCGTACATCCTGGCTGCTGTGGCCAGGGAGGCCAGCGGAGCCACTTGCCCGACTCCAGCTGGGACCTCCTCTCTCTGATTTCCCTTGTTTGGATCTGGGAACATCCCAAGAGGTGTTCTCCAAGCTTCCTCTGTGCCTTACCCCCATCAGACTGGGTCCTGCCCTACGGACTCAGTCAAGGTGGAGCGGCTACTTCTGTGATGCAAATTGAAGGGAAAAGTAGGAGTGGACACAGCCATTAAGCTTCTCCCTTCACCAGGAGAAAAGCAGGTGGGCAGCTCAGCCGGAGACTGCCACGGAAGGGGTCAAATGGATTTACCAGGGCCCCAGGGCCCCCGTGGAGCCCTAGCAAGGATCAGTAGCCAGCACGTCTTGGTGCCGGCCCTATCAGACTCCATTTGCTCAAATTAATGCTCAATCCAATTTAATTTCCCTTTAGGAAATTGTGCATTTTTAAAAAATACATGAAGAGTCAAAAAGAAGCCATGGCAACAAGAAGGCTGCGCCTCAGAACCCGGCCGAACCTCTTTTCCCTCAGCTGGGCTCATTTGGACTCCAGGTCTGGGCCTCCTGGCCCCTGGTCTGTGCCCAGCACCATGGGAAAATGTCCTCAACACAGGGGCCAGCACAGGTGGCTTCCTGTAGCCGGAGGGGAACTGCTTGAGGCTCTAGGTGTCCTAGGCTTGTCCAGACATAGCAGGGCCAAGGGGCCCATGTCACCCGCACCTGGGCCAGGTGGCTCTGCTCTAGGCTTCACGAGCTAGCTCTCCTGCTGGGTCACTGCTGAGGAACTAGGTCAGATAGCACTCACTGTCACCTGTGAAGAGCCAGGCCAGCCGCATCCAGTGCTGCTCTTGATTGTCACAGTGATCCCAAGGCAGCCAGGATTCCTCTCCTAGCATGTAGATAGGGATGCTGAAGCCACAGGCATTCCATGACTTGTCAGTGCGTGTGTGCTCAGTGCTTTACGCCCATCATCCCCACGTCGAGGGGCTGCATCATGCACATGTGTTAGGGGGTCTTTATACAATTTGCTGAATTCACCTGTCACTCAACAGACGAAGAGCAATTGTGATGTGCCGGGCCCTCAAGCGAGTCTCCAGGCACAAAGGTAAATAATGAAAATGGTCCTGCTCTCAGAGAGGCCACACTCCCAGCCTGACATGTAGCTGTCTGGCACAAGGAGGCATTTACTCACATGGGCTTCACGCTAGGTACAGAGTGCAGGAAGACGCAGCACCGAGGCCTGGTGCTCTTCTGGGGAAGTGCAGAGTAGTGGAGGCGCCCAACGTGCAAACTGATCCAGTAGGACGCCGCACAGCAAGCCTTGTAACAGAGGCAGCAACAGACTGAAGTAGGACCTAGGTGTTACGGTTTGCAGCTAAATGATCCCCAAGAGCTCAGAGGTGGGGCTTTGGGAAGGTGACGAGGATGGAGGCAATGTGGCTGACTGGCTGGGAGAAGGCAGGTCCAGTCAGAAGAGAGGAGGTCTCCCTCCCCGCCTCCTCCCTGTACTCTGCTTCCTGGCTGCTATGACAAGCAGCCTAGGTCCTCCACCTAGGTCCATCCACCAGGCTGCCAATTGTGCAAGGACTGAAACTTCAGAAACATGAGTCAAGTAAACCTCTCTTTCTTTAAGTTGTAGGTGTTGGGTATTGTGCTCCAGAGACGGGTGCAGTGACTGCGACACTAGAACAAGGGACTGCCACACTTGCTGGCATCATCTAGGAAAGCACCACAAGGTCCACAGTGTGGGAAGGAGGAGATCCAGCATCTACCTGCAATGAGGTCCATGCTACCAAGACACTGTGCATCTTGAGGAAGGACCTGTGTCTGACGAGCTGGTGTGAGCTCTGCACACAGTGGCGCTCGCTACACGCGGGCTGCTGGAGGCTAGCTGGGGTGAGAGACTAGGTGTCTCTGTTACCTTCTTTGCTTATTGCCTAGCCAGCTTTCAGTCAGTGCTCAAAGCAGAGACCTTATTACTACAGAAACCCCAAATGCTGGGATCCGGATCTGCTTTAACGGCCTGGAAGTCCCCGCCAGGAACCTGGGGCTAACACGATATCCCTCATCTCTCTTCCAGCATCGTATTAGGACGGTGGACACAGGCTCTGCTGCCAAAATGGTGGTCAGCTTTCCTTGGATAGGTGGCCAGCTCCACAGCTGGCAGCACCACAGCTGGCAGCTCCACAGCTGGCAGCACCACAGCTGGCAGCACTGCTGTTTAAGGCACGTGCATATCTGTCCTCTCTGTGTGAGTCCCTAGGGTGTATCTGGCCAGTCATACGAGGGAGGCCCAGGGATCCTAATAGTTTTACCAAGCAGAGACTATCTGGCTACGTCTGTGCCTTGACTCCAGGACTGGCTTTGGTACAAAGCAGTGAGCAGATGGTTTACCACACGAACTTTCCTTCTGCCATCAAGGAGAAGTCCTGCGGTGCATTGACAACCGGTGTCAATTTGTAACACCTAGCTGAACGGAACCTGGGGGTTGCTGCTGGCAGCATGAGAGGCAGAGCTGGAGGGGCGAAAGTTTAAAGGCTGTTGGGAGCGGTTGCTTCTCCAGGTGCTGCTGGTTCTCCTGAAGGGGCCCGTCATGCTGGCTTTCCTGAGACGGACTCAGCTGTTCTCAGTGTCACTGAGGATGGCTGTGGTACCTTTTCAGGGGAAGCTCTGGTCCTTACTTTGAGTGTTGCCTTTCACTTCTGTGTGAGAAGGGAGATCCCTCAGTGCGGATCCAGCACAGATCCCTCAGCCTGCGGGCACAGATCCTTCATCCCACAGCTTCCTTCATCCCACTGGCATAGACTAGCTAGCTTCCACCATTGACCTTTGGGCCTTCCCAGCACAGATCCTCAAAACAAGTCTGCATGACATACTGTCATGGGCTCCAAGACTCCAACTGCACTCAGGGGAGGCATTGTGAAGTCCCGGAAGGGAAAATGACTTGTCTGTATCCCCAGGGCCTTGGCAACAGAGCCTGGTCTAGAATCCATGGGGGTGGGTCGATTGTCAGATGGCATCCAGGGAACTGAGTCCTGCCTACTGTGCCCCATTTTCAGTCTGGCCCCCACCAATCCCTCTGCCTCTTTATAAATTTCATTTCAAACAGTGCAGGGATCATATTGCTCCCCCCTTCCTTCCCCTCCTGTTTGTGTTTAGGCGTTGTCCTCCACATGACCGTCTCTCCTTGACTCAACTCCAGCTGGCTTCTTTGAGTCCTCTTCCAGCTATGCCTCCGCCTGAACTTGCATGCTTCGGCGCTGTTCCATTTGAGTGAGGCTCTTGACTTGCTTTGGATCACCCTCAATGACTGATCGTTCCTCACTAGCCTCTAAGGTGATGTCGGCAAGAATTGCGTTAGGTTGACTTCACCAGAATCCTCCTCTCTTGTCCCCGTCTCTTCCTCATAATTATCCATCTCCAGATGCCACATCCCTCTCTGCTCCTTGGCTATCATTCTCACTTCTTGCTGTATTCAGAATTGAACCCAGCGCTGTAGCAAGGGGCTCTTGCTCCCTATCATGATATCACTGAATTCAATCTGCTGTTACTGTTCTAACTCCTGCCCAGCTCTGGTGTTCTTTGAAACATCATATTTAAAGTTCACAAAACCCACTCCTCGAAGGGCATAAGAAGAAAAGAAGAAATTTCTGGGTTTTCATGAATGTTACTATATACAAAGAAACTTCCTCCCTGGGAAGCTGCCCAGCCTTAGCTTTTCCACCAGCAGCTACTCCTAGGAGACAAAGGGGGTTCCTAGCAGCTCCTCATCATTCATATGATATTCTCAACTAGTCTATGTCCTAGGTATTATCATCAGTCATTCACAACTGAGAACAGAAATGGAAGCAACTTGCCCTGATTCGCACAACTACTAACACAGTAAAACAAAGCCCAAGTCTGAATGATTCCAGAGCTTAACCTCTTTCCTCTCCATCTCCCTTCTCCCAGAGAAGTGAGAACACCCCACGTCACAACTGCATGACCAGCACCTCCAGGCAGGAACGCCCGATCACTAAGATACGCCTGTGGCTACCACATTCATACATACATTTATTTCATACATACATAAGTAGGGTTTCTCCCACAAAACTGCACACATGCTATCAAGTATAAGTCTATGTTTTCTCCTAACTTTTGAATGTGGTACACACTACTAGTGGTTAGTAAACACATGGAAAAATATCTAATGTCACTGTGCGCTACCTGAGTTAAGGTAGCAAGGAAGTACTCTCATTTTAGTCCATCAAATTAGTAAAACTAGGACAAAAAATACCAAACTAGTCCTGGTAAGAATGCACCAAACTGGGAATTTTCATACGCTGCCAATTGGCACAACTCTTTTGGGAAAGTGACTTGGTAAGATTCATTAAGAGGCATCCAAGACCAAAAGAGTCCAATAATTTTATCTAAGTGTCACGCAGAAGTCAATGCATAACAAACTTCAACACAACATTCTTTACTGCAGTACAAACTGGTAGCTGACCCAAAAGATTTACACCTAGGGAGATGGCTAACGAAACGATGCAAAGGAGAAATGGTTAAGGACAAACATAAAAATCCATGATGTCTACAGTAGCGGATTTGGGTGAGGAGACTAGGATTAATTTCACCCACCCCACATCCATATTTTTTTTCTGTTTTTTAAAAAAAACACCATGCAGCAGAAAAATATAATAAGGTATGAAAAGTAAAGCCATATTAATATGCTCAGCTGTAAAGGGCTCAAGTCAACAACTTCTGACATTGCCAGTCTTTCGGAAAACCCACTGGTATTATGGACTACTGGACTATATTGGAATATTTTGCTGAATTCACATACCTACACTATTTAAATGACAATGGAATACCCTTCTCTGACAAAACTAAACAAAAAAGGGGATACAAATGAACAACCATTTGGTATCTGTATATTCAAAATAGTTCGGATAGATATACAGCTGCATTCTCTTAATTCCCTAAATAGAGAGATTTGTTCTAATAATGTTTGTGGACAGGATATCATGTCTGCATCTTGTGCAATGAATAACCAGTAAGATAGCAATATGCAATGTATTAATTATTGAAACTGTGCTAGTAATTGGTTTTGAAACTGTCTCATTGCTATTTGTTTCTCAATAAAACTGTTTTTGTTTTTTTTGTTTTTTTGCAACCGGGGATTGTACTCAGGCCTTTGTGCTTGCCAGGGAAGCGCTTATTCCACTGAGCCATCTCCTCAGCCCCGATTCAATAAAACTATTAAAAATCAATAAATAAACATAAACTTAAACAGCAAGAAACCCCATTATCAATGAAAAAAACATGCCCACATTTCTAACAAATCTACACTTTATGGAAAAAAATAGTTGGGAGCAGATTATAATGCAACACGAG
This sequence comes from Octodon degus, assembly GCF_000260255.1. NCBI lineage: Eukaryota > Metazoa > Chordata > Mammalia > Rodentia > Octodontidae > Octodon > Octodon degus. The sequence continues at coordinate 6,538,539 of NW_004524716.1, read as the reverse complement.
CAACAGAAAGTTGAGTCCAAGGAGACAGAAGTCAGCACTGTGACCAAGTGAAGCCTGTAAGAGACTTTGTGATCCACACAACGCTAACAACGTGCATGCGTGCATGACTGGCCGTAAGCAGTGACGTGTGTTCATGCAGAGTCTAGCTTGACTTTTATTCTGCAAAACCCATCTTTGCTTTTTATATTCTGGTTAGCTCTTTGGCATCTGCTAATCGTACTGGGGCTGACCATTCACGTTCCTCCAGAGATGTACACACGCATCCGATACTCACACACCCAATCAGGAGGCAACTGTCCTGCCAGCCGGGTCCAGGGCTGGGCTTCATGAGCCTCTCCTCTTCACTGGTGGGTTTTGATGGTGAGGTTGCTACACAAGACGCAGTGAATGGGGAAGGGAGCAGGAAGGAGGGTGGCCTCCACTAGAACTGGGGGTGGAAGAGGATCTGCCTGCACCAAGCCCCTGCCCTCTCGCATCTGGCAAAGGTCCTTGAGGACAAATTCCCTTGGGCTTTGGCCAAATGTACACCAAAGCGCAGTGCACTGCAACTGATGTCAGAACAGGGGCTAAAAGCAGATGGGTGCCAGATGGAAAGGGCTGCGGAGGCCCCTGTGGCTGCAATCTGGGGTGGGGGGAGGCCATGGAGACACAGCCTATCTCCGGAGAGAGATTTTTCACCTTTCTGAGAGCCTCCTCAACTGGACTTATGGATTTATCAATTAGACAATTTCCAGACTTCTCAGTGGTCCTCTGTAGATAGGGTGAGATCCCAGGGGGGTCCGTGTGAGGACGGTGGGTATTCCCCAAGCATTCCAAGTGCAGAGAGCTGGCTGTGGCCCCTTTGGCTCCCCTTCTGCTTGAAGTTATGGGCGCATGAGTGCCCTCCCTGCCTCACCGGTCTGAGGGTCGCTTGGGCCCGGCCTGCTCAGTTTTGCACTGGCTCCCAGTGGCAGGATCCAACCAGCTCAGAACTCTGCCGGAAGCAGAGAAGGCCCAAATGAGCAGATAGAAGCTTAGCCCTGTGTATCTTCCGTGGCATTTCTCAGAGAGCACTGGCTTCCAGCTCGCATCTGAATCAGCCTGGTCAGCCTCTCCTGCTTAGAGGAGAGTTTGCACATCCCAGGTGTGGCCATGTGTGCACACGCTGCCTTCCCTTGCACGTGTGCATACACACCCCTGTGCCCAAGTCTTGAGTGTGCACTGCTTCAGCTTTCGCATCATGTACTTAGATCCTGCCTGCACGCAGCAGTGCAAAATTATAGTGGCCAGTCTCCCATCGGAGGAACTAAAAGGCACGAGGACTATAGCTGGAATTCAGATTAGAGATGTGCAGAAAAAAGAAAGGAAGAAAAATCTCCAAATTCAACTGGGAAAGAAAGCTCATTAATGTCTCTGCTCCCCTCCTCATTAAGCAAGAGCTCGCTCATAAATATTCACAAAATTCTAAAGTAAGATTGAGGTGAAAGTTAAGTTAATGCAGAACAATTAAGACTGCTCAGCAGCCTGACCAGGCTTGTGTCTCCCCAAAGCCCAGAGATCTGGAATGTTCCTGGTCTCCCAGAGGGGCAGAGGAGGGGAGCAAAAGACCCCCTCTGCACCCCAAGGTGCCCTGTGAATGCAGCTCACACATTCTGCTGGGGTTTCTTAAGCCGAGAAACCTCAGGCACTGGAAGGGTCTTGAAAGTCTCCTAGCCCCTGCCAGGCCCCCTTCCACCTCTAGTGTGACATGACTGCAGCTAGGTACAAGGTGGCAAGCCTGGGTCCAGGGCACTTTGTACAATCTACCTGCAGCCGTTGGCCTGGGCTCTGGGTCCTGGTCCCCCCCGGCTCTGGACACTGTAGAGCTCTCCCATCCTGCATAGTGCAGCCAGGTTAATTTTCTTAAATACAGGTTTAATTGTGTCACTCCTTCCAAAAACCATTCATTGGCTCCCCCATTGCCTATGAATTAAATGCAAACTCCCCTGCTGTATGGTTCAAGTGCTCTGTTACAACCTCAATTATCATTACTCTTTATTCATTTCCCCAAGTTCTAGCCAAATGGAAATCACAGCTCTTCTCTGGGGGTACTCCATGCTTTCCTGCAGCCAAGGCCTGTTTCTGTAACTCTCACTTCCTGGAATTCCCTCCTCTGCCAGCTCTACCTGTCAAAATCCTGTCCTTTTCACATCCTGTTTCAAACGTTATCTTTTCCATTAAACTAATCCTATTTCCCATCATCTGATGTAGTCCTACCCCAGGGTATGTTCTAATGCTATACCATTTTCTTGTGTCTTGGCATTTAGCTAAAGATATTATAATCATCAACAACAACAACAATAGCTACAATATTAGTTACTACATACTGCCTGTTTACTATCTGCCTGTTGCCTTTGCATATATTACACCTTGCCAGGTAGTAAGAGTACGATGTTATCCCATTTTACAGCTGCATACATGGAGGTTCTGAGAGATTAAAAAAGCCCAGCTCTACTGGGCATTGTCTTGTTACCCTTCTCTCGTTGCTGGGACAAATACCCAACACTCAAAAGGAAGGAAGGAAAGGTTTATTTTGCTCAGTTACTGGGGGGGTTCAGTCCTTACTCAGCTGGCTCCAAGGCTGAGCAGCACAGGAGCAACCTTTCTTGGTGGGAAAGAGCAGGGAGCGAAGGGAATGGCAGTCCCTCTGGCAGTGAGCTAGCCTCTCTCTCCTTCTTGCACTGTAATGCAAATTACCTGCCCCAGGGCAGGTGCAGCATCCATACCCACAATAATTAACCACAAACTCCAGAAGTGCCTGTGACTGCAGGAGGCTTTGGGAGGACAACTGGACACAAACCACAACGGGCATTGAATTTTTTTTTTTTTTTCTTTTAGTATTTTGAGAAAGCTTTTCGCTTTGTAGTTCCGGTTGGCCTGGAACCTTGAGCTCACGATGAAGCCCAGGCAGGTCTCCATTTGCACAACCCTCCTGTTCCTCCCAAGTGCTGGGGTTATAAGGCGTGCACCACCAGCCACTGCTCATTCTTTTTGCTACACTGTTTCCATTCTTTCTTTTGGAATCTGTCTGGGTTGAACTGTGGCCTCCCGAAAGATATATAGAAATCCCAACTCCCTGTGAATGTGACCTTATTTGGAGTAGTCTTTGTGGCTTTGTATCCAGTTAAAATGAGGACATGCTGGAAGAGGTGGGCCCTAATCCAGTGACTGAAGAGACAAAGTGAGTCCCAGATGCAGACTGGGAGGATGACCATGAGAGGAGGCAGAGATTGGAGTGATGCATCTACAAGTCAAGAATCGCTGGCAACCACCACTGCTCGGAGACAGGCAGGGAACAGATGGTCCCTCCGAGTCTGCTCTGAGACAACAATCCGATGTCCGGCCTCCAGGACTGAGAAAGGGTGAACATCTGTTTTAAAGCCACCAGGTTCATGGTGCTTTGTTAAGCGGCCTCAGGGGATGAATCCACTCCCACAGACAGGATCTGTTTTTTCTGCCTTCTTTATCCTTTGCAGGGCCTGGTTCACTGTCTTCATGGGACAGATGCAATGGATGCCTATGGAATGGAGCAGAGTGATTCCCTGTCTGCAGAGGTCTCAGGTGGGGAAAAGATTTACTATTGCATGGGCACTGCAGGTCAGACACGTCAGCAGCTTCACAGCCAGCAGGCAGGAGAGTAGGTCCTGGGACAGAAGTCCTGGGTCCCAGCAGCTAGATAGCCTGATTCCTGGAAAAGGCAGCAGAGTGCGTCATCTCCAGGAGTGAGGCCAGCCCAGCTGGAGGCCTTCAGTGAGCTTGGGGGTGTCTTTGGCACCATGTAAAATGTGAGCCATTTGAAATGCCCCAGGTCTCTGTGGGTGCTGGAGAGAAGACTTTAGAATTCCTAATTATGCTGGGTGTGGTGGTGCATGCCTGTAACCCAGCACTCGGGAGGCTGAGGCAAGGGAGCCTAACTGCACAGTGAGACCCTGTCTCAAAAAACCAAACCAAACCAAGCCAAACAACAAAAACAAACCTAGTCATTTTGCCTGCTCAGGAAGTCCATGGGCCCTGGTGGCCAGCTCTGGTCCTAGGCCAAGGGGTCACTCTGGGATTGGATTTGACAGGAAGAAGCCTGAAGGCTGTGGAGCTCAGGACAGGTGAAAGGATCTGCAACGAGCCTTGCTGCTCCTGTGACTGCAGGCCTTTAGTGCCCTCTTCTACAGCACTGAGAGCTGCGTGCCCCTCACCTGTGCTCCTCTTTCTGCCACCAGCATGGCCTCTGGCTGCTCCAGGAAGGGTACAGGGAGCAGGAGTGACCTGCTTCTGAGCAGTCCCTGGTACCTAGGCCTCCCAGGTTCCTTGCTGTGTGGAAGGGTGGTAAGGATAGCTGGTTTTGAAAGGGTCTGTGCTGATGCGTGGGAGTTGGCAGTGGAGGTCAGCTCCTACATGGCCACCCCAGCCCCAGAACTACGAGGCACTTCTAAGCCACACTCCGATTCTTCGCCCTCCCCAACGCTGTCTCTTTCCGCTCTTGTCAGCGAGCCATGGAATTGTTTTCTACTCTCCCCTTTGCGTGGGGACTCAAGCAGCCTATACTGCTATTATTAAAAGACCATGTTCTCTTTATTCTAAAGGTTTCACATTGCGGTATTTCCAAAATCGTGTCATGACCTCAAATTAAAGTGCACCTTTTTGTCATGTCAGCAGCTTTTTATGATATCAAATACATACAGCAGAACATTTATCATTTTAACCATTTTCAGATGTACTCTTCAGTGGCATTATTTATACTGTGGCACCACCATCGCGACTGTAGATGCGCAATATGCACGGCTTTCCCTTTCTCCCTGCTCTGGCGATCAACATTCTCCCTTTTGCTTTATGAGCTTAACTACTCTAGATGCCTCAGGTCAGTGGACTCACACAGGGCTTGCTCTTCGTGACCAGCTGACCCCACTCCATACCATGTGCTCTGGGTTCATCCAGTTGTAGGACCTGTCAGAATTTCTTTTTTATTCATATTTCATTGAGCCATATTTAACTATATATATATATATATATATATATATATATATATTTGTTGTTCACTGGTGGGCCTGTGGGTGCCCCATCTTTGCTTTGGCTAATGTGAATAATGCTGCCATAAACATGGGTGAACAAATATCTGCTGGAATCCTGTTCTCTATCCATTTGTGTATATATCCACAAGTAGAATTACCATATCACATAAGAAGTCTATCTTTAATTTTTTTTGTGTGCGTGTGTGTGGAATGTCCCTTCTTTGTAGAATCAGAAATAGGAATATGGGGGGTAGACAGAGAACAAACAAAATTAATGTATTTTGAAGACATTTTTTGCGCTAACAATTTTATAGCAGTTAGCTCAACTTTACAGCAAGCCTGTGAGCAAGACATCATTTCCATTTTATGGAGGGGAAAGCCAAGACACAGCCCCCTGCTCACAGCACACAGTTTGTATGGAACCATACAAGCAGGGGCATGAGTACTCCATGTCCTCTCTTTGTCCTTGCAGCTATCTCCAAGGTGGCTGCTAGGGAGGTGGTGTGCTTCCTGCAGAAGCCCTGTGGCATGTCTCAGTGCCTGGGGTGGACTGGGGGATGCTTCTGCAATCTCTGAGGTTCTTGGAGGAGTTTCTGATTCTAAATAGGCAGTGGTGTGTGTGGCATCCTTAGCCTTTCTAAAATCTAAATTTCCCAGGTTCCTTCAGTGGTTCCTCATAGTGGTGGTGGCCAAAGCCCTCACGTTCCCTCTGTTTGCTCTTCATTGAACCCATTCTGGTCCCTGATAATTGTGTCACAGCCCTGCAGACTCAGGCTACAGTTTAGATGATTCTAAAGCATCCAGGGGTTGAACTCCTTTAAAGACTGAACTATTGTCTACCTGGGCTTCAACTTTGAATGCTGGTTTTACCTTTCACATTAGGAAGAACATTCTCTTTGACGCAAAAGAAAAACAGGATCTGAATAACACAGTACATTGCGCGGTGCATTATGCTCTCTGCAAAGCACTTCTGTAATGGCCTCCTTGTGACCCAGGGGGGTAAGCAGGGCAGTGCTCTTGCTGCTCAGCGAGGTTGAATGACTTGCACAAGGTCCCTCAGCTACTCAGCAGCCCAGGCAGGAGCTGAAGGATGAGCCCACAGTCTGGGATTCTTGGGGAAATTCTGACTACACAAGCACAAAAACTCCAATCAGGAGGTTATCTAAAGACTCTTAATATGGTGACACCAGGGACTCTCTAGCAAGATCATATTTGAAAAATAAAATCTAAGGAAAAGCCTGTTTTAGATGTAAATAGATAAAGCCCAATACCCGGGAAGCCCCTAGGGAGGGGTGCAGAGGATGCTGGCCTTCAGGAAAAGCTGAAGCTTGGGGAAAACATAGAGGCAAACTAAAAACAATTCTAATTATGCTGGTAGCATGACCTCCAATGCACTCCCCCCACAAAAAGCCCAAACAGACTGAAAAAAAATCAAACAAGAAAGAGAGCAATGACGGCAATGAACTGCAGAGGACCAAGTGTTCAGCTTGGGGGAAGGCACAGAAATCCTGACCTCCAGGAGATGGCTCAGAAGGTAGGTGTCAGACGCCCCCTCGCAGCCTCCTGCATTCATAGGAGGGGCTGTGATGCTGGGATTGGTCCTTGGTGCAATGCTGGGCTGGAGGGCACTAGGATTAAGGGCGTGAGTGCTACCTGGCCTAAGTAGCCTGGATAAGATATAAGGGACAGAAAGAAGCTCTAAGATCCCCCACCTGCTTTGCTACCTTCTATCTGCCACAAACCCTTTCTCCTCGGTGATGCCTGTCTGCTACAGCACCCTGCCTTGGAGGCAGCTGATTATAGACTGAAACCACTACAAACTGTGAGCTAAACAAACCTTTTCCTTTTTAACTTTGGAAGTCGAGTATTTGTCTCGGCAATGAGAGAAAAGCAACTATGACAGTAGTCCCTGGCTTAGCATGGGGAGCACTGGCTTGATCTGGAGTTACCCAGGTGGGTACCTCCCAGCCAGCCACCTGTCCTTCTAACCCTTTGTGTGCTTGAAGCCCAAGGTTTGGGATTAGCTCAGCCCAGTGTTTACCAAATGGCACTTACTCTCCTTTCTGGTGGCTTTGTAACATTCACACACCACCTGCGTCATTAAAGGTTCTGAGCCTGAGGGTTGTTCCTCCTTGGACAGAAGGGAGATGAGCAAGGGCGATAGGCGTTCAAGCATCCCAGCGTCAAATCAAGACTTTATCTTTGGTTTTCTTAGAAAGATCAAAAGACAACTGCAGGAGGAAAAGCTTGAAAAATTATCTGTGACCATACACTACCCAAACTCCTTCAAGAATCACTTGAGTATTTGGGAGCTTGGTGGAATCCCTAATTCTAAGGAGGCAGAGGGGTGTGTGAGTGTGTGTGTGTGTGTGTGTGTGTGTGTGTGTGTGATCCTTAGTTTTCTCTTATCTAAATTTCCCAGGTTCCTTCAGTGGTTTCTCCTGTGGCCAAAGCCCTTCTGTCCCCCTGTTCTCTCTCCAGCGAACCTACTGTGGTCCCCATTGCAGTGTTTTAGGAGGCAGTGGACACTGTTGCTTCTCGCACTATGCCAGGGGTCCTGAGCTCTGGCTTTCCTTGCTCTTACATGCTTTCCAGGCAGGGCACTCATCTCTGCTTTGTCCACAGTCTTGGGAAAAACATGGCCTAAGCGCCTTGAGAGGATCACACCACTGCCCACAGACCCACGGGAAGTCACGAATCCCTGACATCAGACCACAGGATTACACTTATTTGTTGGATTTATGGTCTAGTATATGGACCTGTCCCTGGCCTTTTCACATCTCCAGTGCTTTTTAATAAATACAGTTTATTTTTTCCCATAATAATAAGAATGCATACTAATTGCAAAAATATGATTCGCAAGTAGAAATGCAGAAAGAGCTAAACAAATCATCCGTTGTTTCACTACCTAATATATTTATATTTTATTTTCTATTCTTATTGCTGTTTTAAAAATCATAGCTTAGCCAGGAAGATGGCTCAGTGGAAGAAGCGCTTCCCTGGCAAGCACAAGGGCCTGAGTTCAATCCTCGGTTCGGGAAAAAAACAAAAATCACAGCGTGTAAAAGACTATCTGTGCTATTTTGTCTTGTTTTCTCTCACATATGAAATAATCATAAACATTATTCTACATGGCTACAGTTTGATTCTAATTTTTTTTCTTATACAAATACTATTAATGACAGATTTTGGAGGAGCACCGTTTCCTTCGGAGACAGCCAAGAAGCGACTCTCCTGAGTATCGTACTCATTTCAGTGTTTGAATGAAACTATTCTGCTTCACTCTTAGTAGCATCATGTACTCATTAAAAATCAAAATTGAAATCTTTGCTAATTTACAAGACAAACATAGCTATCTAGTTCCCTTAATTTTCATTTTGATTATTACATGATTACTAGCAAGAGTGAAGACAGTTTGCCTGTTAGAAAAAAACAACTCTATTTCTTCTTCAGTGATTGCTTTTTTACATCTTTGACTCACTTTTCCATTGTGCCTTAGGGATTTTATTACTGATTTGTACGAGCTTATTTTTTTGTATTGGGAATCGAACTCAGGACCTCGTACTTGCCAGGCAGGCACTGTGCTGCTGAGGTACATCCCCAGCCCTCGAGATCTTTATATGTTAAAGATATTAACCTTTTTTCCAATATCATCTACAAACATATTTCTCCCAGTTGATTTTAAAGTCTAGATGCGTGAGAGGTTTCCCAGGTAGCCACACTGATTGCTTCAGACGCTCCGTTTTTTTTCCTCCTTGGAATTATAGATCCTTTTTATTGCTACCATTTCACTTTAGAATCTCTTATTCCTCATGAGCTAGGTTGTTTTACTGTACTTCACAGCCACGGGGCCATGGTAGCTCCACTGCGAGGCTCCCGGGCCAGCGTGCGGGTCTCCTTCTCCTCCTCAGAGCTCCGCCTCTGCACACCCCACCTGCACGCAGGCCAGGGCCGCAGCCCGGACCCGAGCTTTGCCTGTGTTACTGCTTGAACCGGAGGGTCATTCACAGGTGGTTTGTGACATCAGCGAGCTCACAGGTTTTGAAAGTTTTTAAGGCTGAAAAGCTCATTCAGGGTTTTCATAGGACAGTGGCATCTCATAGAACAAAACCTTTACTCATGGAAGACATGGACTTTCAATAATAATAATGATGATAACAACCATGGCCATAATAATAATAATAGCGAATATTTCTTTATTAATTAGTTATTTATTGGCTGGCTCAGCCCACCCTGGAGGCAGGGCTGGCACAGCATGTGGTGCCAGGGATCGAATGAACCACATTCCCTGCGCACTCGCCTAAGTTTGCCTACACAGGCGCTTTAGACCGCTGAGCTATCTTGCTGGCCCAATAGCAAATATTTAATGATCCCATAAACGATGGTAGTCATTGTTCTAAGTCTTTCATATGAGTCACTTGGCCCAGTTTCTACCAGTCCTGTGGGCGGGCTCTATGATTACTCTATCAGGTGGGAAAAGCAAGATACAGTGCAAGTAATTTGCCCAACTGTACAGATGCATGTACTGTGAGATGTATGATAGTGTATGTTGCTACAAGAATAGATGTGTGTGTGTAGATTGCAGATGAAATTTCCTGTGGGGAGTGAAACTGGAAGCAGGAAACAGGAGGTGCCTGAGAGAAGAGAGAAGGTCGCTGTCGCTGGCCTGGGTGAGTACTGCCTTGTCCTGGGATACTCAGTATCTGGTCTCTCAACTTCTGCTGGGTCCACTCTATAGAACTCATGTTGAGCAGGAATCACAACTAGTGTCAGGGGCCCCGGGACACTGAGCAGATGAATTTGATACCTGCAAGTTAAGCACTGGGCTTCCCAAGGCCAATATGGCAGCAGGGGGGAAAGAAGTCACAGTGGCAACAGTCAAATTGGAGAGCACACTAAGTAAATGCCAAGGAACGTACATGTGTTACTGTCAGCACTTCTTACAATAATCGTATGAGCTTGGTATCCATTATGTCCATTATATGCTATATATTATTTGTTACATGAGGAAATTGAGGCTGACAGAGGCAGAGCCTTTGAGACTCCAACCTGTACATGGTCTCCACTCCCCTCTGCTCTTCCTCAGGCGAGAGATGTCGGCGCCATCAAGCTCCTCTCTCCTGCTCTAGTACCTCCCAACCCCCCATAGTGAGTTAAGACTGAGCAGAGGAAGATGAAATGGGGCCCCGCGGGACCCAGCGGGGACCTGCCATCTTTTCTTTAGAACTGTAGGGGAGAGAACAAGGAAATACAGTGCACTTTGCAAGCTGTTCCATTCTGCTCCCCCGACCCCATGAATGAAATTTAATGCCTACTATGGATTTCTGGACAGGGGCAGAGGGGAGGCAGCTGCCTTCTGCTCCTCCTGAGCCCCAAGCAGCGCACTGATGATGGGGCCCATCCAGGCGTGGAAAGCAGGCTCCCCAGTGGTCATGGATCCATCTACACCCCCGGGTGCTCGCTAGGTGCTGGCAGCAAGATCTGACAAAGGCTTCTTTCTCTCCTCCCACTGCTTGGCATTTCTACAGTTTCCCTATGGCTTTGTGAACAGAGACAGGACCTTGTTCTTACTTCTGTCTACCTGCGGCTGTCTCATAATAATTGTCTCACTTTATGGGCTTCTGTCTCATTTTTTAGCTTGCTACTTCCCTTGTTTGAAGAGACAAAAGAGTATATTTATACTATTCAGCTCCATCTCCTATTAGTCACCAATGTGAGCCTCCTGCTCTGGAGAGGCCAGCTCCTTCTCTGTCCCCAAGCAAATGCCATCTGGGAGCCTCAGGTGCTGCCAGCTGCTGCTTTGACAAGCTCTTCCGGTTGGAAGGCTCTGGGGCACTGCACTGGAGAAGATCCAGCAGTCCGTAGAGCACATGTGGCCTCCTCTGAGCAAGACCTGTCTTCCCAGGTGAGCTCTGGGATGCATTATGCATCACAAGCCTGGGGTCATTAGTTGCTCCAACAGCACTGCAGGCTGGGTGATTTACACAGAAAAGGAATCTGTTTCTTCCACTTCTGAGGGCTGGGAAGCCCACTCTCAAGGTGCCAATACCTGGTTAGGACCTTCTTGCTAACCTAATAGCATGGCAAAGAAATCATATGTGAGACAGAGCTCAGGTCACTCTTCCTCTTCTTCTAAAGCCTCGAAGGGTATCATGGGGCGCTGACCCTTAGGAGCCATCTGATCCTAATTGTCTAGAAGGGTCTTACCTGAAAATACCATTGACACATGAGTCTGGGGATCAACTTTCCAACACGTGAATTTTTGGAGAACACATTTAAGCATCGCATGTGCAATGTGGGGTGTAGAGAAAGCCCACCCAAGTCTCCACTCAGCTCTGTCCTCTCATTCAGACAGGACACTTCACTCCTTGCTGTTATCGACTGCCTTTGCCCCATAAGCCATGGGAGGCCCTTGGAACTGAGACGCTGTTCTTTCTGTCTGCCTTTAGCATTGGGATGGGCACAGCGCTCTGTGGCCTTGCTCACCTCTTGACTTGCATTCCCTTTGGCCCTGATGCTAGGTGGACTGAGGAGGCTGATCGGCTTTCCTGGCTTTGGTCGTGGCTTTCCTCCTCTCTCCTCAAATCCATTTGTTTGTAGTGTTAGCATTCATTCAAGATAGCAGGGCTACAAAGACAATTCAACATATTTTCTGCTGTCCCGTGGCTTCCACAGAGAAAAGGAGAAAGTCAGGCGAATAAATGGTTACAGAGCAGTGCGGTATGCGCATGGGGCAGCGTTATGGCAAACAGGCTGCACACGAAAGAAGATGAGCCAGAGCGTCAGACGGCACGTGGGAAAGGAGACACTCAAGTGGAGGAGGATGCTCGTGCGGGCCCTGGAGAATGGGCGGGACTGGCTAGGTAGACGTGTTGCTGATGAGAATGGAGAAGGAAGAGAGCAGGGTGGGAGAGGGAAACAGCCGCTGAGGGGTGTCAGGGATGTGAGGGGTGACGGGGATGTGAGAGGTGAGCCGGCTGGTCGCGGAGCCCTGGAAGTGCTGCCCAAGGGGAGCAGCCGGCTCACTGCAGGCTTCAGGCTCTAGCGCAGCATGGGGACTGGTCTTGAAGTGGGATGAGGAATGGTCTTCAAGGGTGGGGAGAAGACAACAAATCCGCTTTTAGACATGTTGCACTTGAGGCAGGGTGGCAGGAACAGGTTGTTGTCCCTTGGAAAGGGGATTTTCAAAAATAGAAAGCAATGCCACTCTTTCTTTCTTTCTTTCTTTCTTTCTTTCTTTCTTTCTTTCTTTCTTTCTTTCTTTCTTTTAAATTTTGGGAATAGAGTGCTGTTTTCTTACCTTCCCACTCCTGTTTTCCCTTCAAGCTACAACTCAGTTCTCACCTACTGAGAGGCCTCCTCCAAGTTCCTGGCTCCCAGGGTTTCCTCCGGAGCATGGAAGCACAGACCTGTGCTGGGCTGGCTCCATGTGTCCCAGGAGAAGACCACAGAACACGAAAGCTTTTCAGGTCCCACCTGCCCTATAGGGAGCCTGATTTACAGGACCCAGGGAGATGTGCCTTTAAGGCTGTCCCCAGGAGCCGCCTGCAGCCAGGGCAGGAGCCAATGAGATGGTAGGGTTTCTCCTTCCACAGGCTCTAATTTCCCAGAGTGCACAGATGAGCCTCTTCTTTCTGTGGCCAAACAATCAGAAAGCTGTGCCGAGTTCTGCAGACAAGCCCTGAACAGAGACCCCCAGCGCGGTGCGCTTTATTCCTCCCACCACAATTCTACTTACTTACTTATTTAACTGCTTGTTTATTCAGTAGTGCTGGAGATAAAATCTGGGCCCCTGCCTGGGCAAGTGCTCTACCCCGAGCTCCACCCCCAGCCATCTCACTGCAGTTCTAGCTGGGTTAGCCTCCACACTTGCCTCCCGCCCTCATCCCCATATCACAGGCCTCCCTCTACTCAGAGAACGCCCAGGGGAGCAAAGGCCCAGATGCATCCCACTCGGCCTTCGTCATGCTGTGTCAGTAATGATAAGGCCTCGTTCACAGGTACATGCAGTCCCAGCATGGGCGGATATACCAGTAGACCCAAAGAGGAAGAGCCCGTGGCTTGGAACTCTGAGACAAACCTGTTAGGCTGAGTGACAATGTAGACCAGACCTGGCATTTCTTCTTTTGTCCTTTTTTGGAAATGCTTTCTAAGTTCCAAAGATGCTTTCGAGGAGGATTTTCATAAGCAAAGTTATATTTAATGAACATTAATGCAACTATCCAGTTATCTCTTCTATAATTTTCACCCATATATTTCTCCATTCTCTCACACTCTTTCCCCTTTTCTGAAGAGATCTCCAACCCTACTGCCTTCCCTCATGGGTGTGGCAGCTGGAACTACCCCCGAGAGCAGAGCAGGCCAAGGTGAACCTGGAGGAGGCTGGGGGTCCTGCTTTTACTACACCAACAACAGCTCCATCTGGAAACCCAGAGCTTCATCAGATGGAGAATCCCTGCATAGTCCCAGAATATAGTGGCAGAGAGACAAATGTGTTGGCGATCTAGAGGCTGGAGGGTGGTATAGTTTTAGTGGACAAAATAAATCTTTTGTAATCTTCCCACCAAGATATCTTTATAACTATACAGCCACTCTGTCCTCCATGGTCGCCAAGAAGGTTGATGGGCTTCTGCATTTCTCTGGAGCCATCTCTCCTTTTCCTTCTCCTTACCATCAGTAAGCAGACATTCTACAGTGTCCAAGAGATAATTAAAGTTTCAGGGGAAGGTGGGAGGCAAGAAGACAGCCAGGAAGACGGTAGGACCATTCACGGCAGTGCTGCCAAACTGGCCTTGGTCCCTGATTCCCAGTGACAGCCGAGCATCCTCATTCACTTGTTTTTATGGAGATTGCGAAGAGCTGGAGGCTTTGCTTTTTGCCAGTTCTGGCACCTCTCTGCTTTGCACGCTAACAGGCTCATGGCCTGACACCATGTCTAATCCATCCACTGCTCTGCAGAGGTGTCAAGAAAACTTGCTGGAGATACTAAGGGCCCAATTACAGTGCCCAGTTTATGCTTGAATTTTGACAGATGCTTGAAACCTCTAAGACTCTGGCATGATTAGTATAGGCCTTTCTCTTGCTTGCAAGCAGCCTAGACCCTTTGCACTATTTTGTCACTGCTCAGTGTATCCTTAATGAATGGCCTTTCCCAGTGTGGCCCAAAGGGGCAGTTGAAGGCTCAGTGACAAGGAGCCGGAGGCCCAGAAAGGAAAGGTGACTTGCTGGAAATTATACTTCAAGCTGATAACAAGGCCTCCATTCCTTAGGCATCGTGTTCAAAATAAGAAGTTCAGGAAGGTCAGGGAAAGAACAGGGAGCCAATGCAAATCTGTTGGACAAGAAGAACAAATTAAGGAGAAGTCTGTCTAACTTATAATGGCTGAGTTCTGGTGCCATTATTCCGCCTTCTGCTGCCTGTACCAGTCTCTCAATATTACTTCCTTTATCAGTTTCTCAATCTGAGACTACCTCCCCCCACACACAACTAATAAATAGTGTACTAAGCTGATATTCAGGGAAGATAGTGGTGGGAAGTAGCAGTCAAAAACCTCTTAAATAAAAACAATCTAACTAAAGAAACTGAAAAAAGAGAGTAAAGAAAACCCACCAAGTAGGGGCACTGAGGAGGGCTTATTGTGGGAGCCACACTGATTGTTCAGAGTAGATGAAAAGTGCAGAACCCACAGGCCAAGAGCAGAGGAAGATCAGTCACCACATCAGACATGGATGCATCCTTGAAAAACTCAAAGTGGGACTCTAAGCCACTTTAAGTGGCCGCTTGGGTGGGTCCAATTCTACAAATCTATGCTGTCACTTAGGATGGGATCAGGCTCATGATTTGACCTGTGGAGGGGTTAGATGTTGTTATGGCTGTGTCTACAGGCCTCCAAGCCTCAGGCCATCATAGGTGGCTGGATCTAGAGCGTGCGATGCTGGGATGCACTGCGTGATGCTGGAGTCAGGAATGTGTGATTGCTAAATTACTCCACTGACTGGTTTGGAACAGTGTGGGGTGTGGATAATGGGAAGGCCCAACCTGGGCATGTAGCCTGGATAGACTGTAAGGGGCACAGAGGGGGCTGCTGTCATCACTTGCTACTTGACTGCTTCGCTGTCTTCTGCCCACCATCAATTGTTTCTCCTTTGTGATGCCCGGCTGCCTTGGACGAGCCAACTGTGAACTGAAACCTCTATAAATGCTGTGAGCTGTATACAATAAACCTTTCCTCTTTTAACTCTGGGTGTTGGGTATTTTTGTCTCAGCAATGAGAAAAGCAACTAAGGCAGCCCTCTCACTCCCTGCGCCTATGATCATCTCAAAGCGGGCAAAGAGGGTAAGGTCCATGAAATCGAAGAAGCTACAATGTCTGCTGAAATTTGGAGGGAGTTTTCTTATTAGGGTAGGCATCTTTATTTTATTTTATTCTTCTAAATAATTTTATTGGGAAACAAATAGCAATGAGACAGTTTCAAAACCAATTACTAGCACAGTTTCAATAATTAATTCATTGCATATTGTTGTCTTAGTGGTTATTCATTGTATAAGATGCAGGCATGATATCCTGTCCACAGACACTATTAGAACAAACCTCTCTATTCAGGGAATTAAGAGAATGCAGTTGTATATCTTCCTAACTATTTTGAATATACAGATACCAAATGGTTGTTCATTTGTATCCCCCTTTTTTGTTTAGTTTTGTCAGAGAAAGGTATTCCATTGGGGTCATTTAAATAGTGTAGGTGCATGAATTCAGCAAAATATTCTAATATAGTCCAGTAGTCCATAATAGTAGTGGGTTTTCTGTAAGACTGGCAATGTCTGAAGTTGTTGACTTGAGCCTTTTACAGCTCAGCATATTAATATTCAATTTTTTTTTGGTGGAACCTGGGATTGAACTCAGGCCCTTGCACTTGCCAGGCAATTGCTTATTCTACTGAGCCATCTCCCTGGCCCCCTAGGCATCTTTAAACACCAAAGCAGAAGCTGAGTCTCACCTGGGACTTAGATTCATATTTCTACTGATTCTAAACTTGAAAAACAAAACACAAGCACCCTAAAAACCAACCCAGGACTTACCAAACTTATGAAATCTCTCTCAATGGTTCATATTCATAATAGTTCTTTCTACTTAAACTGTAATCCTTAGTTTCTGTTCTATTTACTGTGAACATAACATAATCTAAAACATGGAAAGGAATTTAGGCATATCCTAATCCAATCTATTGTCTAAACTGGAAACTATCTACTTTAATCTCCCCAGGAGGTCATCTAATTTCTCACCCTTATAACAAGAAAGACCTACCATCATCACTTCTCCATGTGACCCAATGGTCAGAGACACAACTGTGAGTTTTTCTTAGAACTAAGCCCAGATCTGCATCCCTTTCCTCATGTGCCTGAGGACACTGAGAATAAACAGGAAAGTTCATGTGGCAGCCCTGAAGACAGTTGAAGAAAACAAGAAGTTGCTCCTCAACTTTCCCAGCACAACCTGGTCAGGGGCCCCACAAACCAGACTGTTCATCTGTGAACATGCTTCAACATGTCATTTTCCTTCTTAAAATGCAGAACCCTGACCTGAGTGCAGATTAACCAACCCCCTGCGTCCACTGATGGGTGGGCTCAGACTGCCCGGGGCCCTGGCAGCACCCGGGACCCTGTGACTTGGAGCACTTGGTCCACCTAAGAGTTAAGCCCAGAGCTGCTTCTCTCAGAAAGTCTAAGCTGATTATCCTCTAAAGCAACCTGCAGAGAAAGAGCCCATGCTGGCAGGGGATCTGGAGGGAACTGGGCAAACCTAATGAGAGTTTAACCCTGACCTCTGGAAACTGCATTCCATCTCTGTGCATCTCCACTTAGAGCCTCTGCTACTTGGGATGGCTGGGTGGGCGGGGGATCCATTTTAGTTGTTGATTTTATCCACACACATTCAGAAAATCAGTGTCTATCATTTTATGTAAATCTAGATCCATCTGTTACTGTCTATTGTATCTCCAGACTGTAAAATTTTGAATACACTGGTATTGTTTTACTCTCCAAAGGCATGTGTTAGCATCCTTTGAAATCTCAGGGGTATGGGGACTTTGGCATAAACTGTGTAGCTTTAGGCTCTGAATGATGTTGATGTTCACATGGCTGGATGCTGGACAAGAGACTTCACATCACTCAAGGTAATGTGACAGGTCCACATGAATCCCACAGGACCAACCTGGATGTTTCTGTCATTGTGCTGCCTCTGGGACTGACACTGCTGATTTGGGTCCCTTGCCCTCTCAGAGTTTCTCACAGTTTCTTCAACACTGGGGAATTTTGCAACAATCCCTACCTCTTATGGTTTTAATGTAGAATGACCTCCCCACTTCCCGTTTGCTTGGAAGGCATTGGCTCAGGGGAGCACGGCAGTCATTGGGGATTCATCCACTAATGAGTTCTGCAGCTGAATATCCCACTAGGAGGTGGAGCTTGCCTGGAGGTGGGTCACTGTGGGAGAGCCTGGAAGGGTCCAATCTTGACCCTGGCTCCTTCCTTCTCTGTCTACATTTTGGCTACAATTACTGAGAAAATTGCCCATCACCACACCCCTACATTTTTCTCTTCTGCCTTGGAGTCAGGGACCAGGGGTTAAAAGTATGAGCCAAAATTAACCTCTTCACCTTTCAGTTGTGGTTGTTAGCCATTTTGTCCAGTGACAAGACAGCGACTAGGACACTGTCTCTCTCACCAGCCCAATTCTTGTCCCTCTGGGCTCAGATTTTACCCAGAACCTTCTCTACGGGTAAGAGCTCAACAGAGAGTGTTTTTGAAAGTGTCTGTACTCTACTCAGTCTGTATTCTGTTGATTTGGACTCTTAGTCTTGCTTTCTCCACTGTGCCTTCTAGGTTTGTCTCTAGTTGGGTAGGAGGGTAGGCTTTTTGTCCTCTGTCCCCCAGGGCTGCAACCATTTCATGTGACAAGCCTCCCAGAACCTCACCAAGTCTCCACTGCTATGAGAGGGGCAGATTACTACAGGGACCACCTCTCAGGGCTCCCGCATGTGCTGAGATCATACATACGATCCCCCAGCAAGCATTCAAGGCTGAGTTTGGAGATGAGGGAACAGAGGCTCACAAAGGATGGCTAAATTAACCAAGTCTTACTTCTGATGCAACCACTGGTACCTTCTCCCCAACCATACTTCTTTTTGAGCACATGATGCCACACTTCACCCCTGAGCTGCCCTTGCTGGCCCTGCGGTTTAAAAAAGTAGCCATTTCCAATGACAACTTCTTGTATTCTTCCCACCCCAAGAACAAAAGGAAATTCACATTTAAGATAGTTGCAGTAACAACACACTCTGTTAACTATAGTTGCTGTCAGTTGTCTGCAATATTTATTAACTCTTTCGTCCTCTTAGTCAATTTGCAAAAATTGACTGAAAGGTGCTCTTGTCTGTATCTGAATATTGGGAGGCAAAGGTCTAAACAGGCTTAGAGATGTGCTTAGGATTTCAGCAAATCAGTGACTGAGCTGGTCATCTCTGAGTGCTGACCTACACAGTGAAGCAATAGTCCCTCCAGTCCAGCCTACTCTCCCGGGTGAACACTATGATCCCCAGCGGGCCCACTTCTGGTGCGCCTCTCTGCAATACTGACGTCCTTTTGAAAAGCGGCTTCCTCTGAGGATCTGCCCTGCCTGCTGGGCCCGTGCTGCCCACTGACTGGGGGAGCTGAGCTATCTCCCTGGCCCTTGTCTTCAACTTTGTCACTTACAAATACACTGGACAAAGTAAAACATGGGGACTTGTGCACAGACTTCCTATTAAGAGATTTTTTTTTAAAGCTTATTTATTTATTTATTTGAGAGAGAGAGAGAGAGAGAGAGAGAGAGAGAGAGAGAGAGAGAGAGAGAGAGAGAGAGACCAGCTCAGCCCACCAGGGGGCAGGGCTGGCTGGCATATGGTGCTGGGGGATTGAACCGCGGTCCCTGATGCTTTGCTAAGCTTGTTCTAAGTAGGTGCTTTAGACCACTGAGCCATCTCTCCAGCCCCAATAAGGTTATTAAGAGATTTTTTTGACAACTGGGGAGAACAACTGGTATTTCTGAGGGACATTATTGGAGTTATGACTTTACTATTTTGCAGATCTCATTTTTCTACTGTATCCACAAGGTATAAGGAATGATTTCATTAATTGTTTTTCTGAAGTCAAAGTGTGCATCAATTATATTCCCTTGACATTCTAGAAGAAAACACCCTACTAAAAGGGAATCCTTTTAAATTTGCATGATTTGTTTTTAGTGATGTCCTGTTCACTCTGCGTCCCTTCTTTATCCTCTAAGCAAGCACATTCTATTTCCTATTCTTATCTTTTAAGAATTTCATCAGTCTGATCAGGCAAGACCTTCTAGAGCCTTGATTTTGGAAAATGATGACATTTCCGGTCTTTGCACCTCTCCTGTATTCCTTATGTTTCTCAACAATGACCAGCAATACTTCAGCTATTAAACCTACAGATTCTTTCAGTCCCAAGACATCAACCATTTAGGTCTGCAACCAAATGTATTTATGGGTAACAGGTCCATTTATGTATCAGACCAAAAGTTGTTTCTTTTGCTGAAGAAGATAAAAGCAGCACACGAGGTGGGTGCTTTGTTTTTTTTTTTTTTTCATTCTCCTCCAGAGCCACAGTTCCCCACAGAAGTGTATGTGTTGCATTCCTGCCCTGGCCTTCAAGAGCTATCCTAACTCCTCACCCCCTTTTGATATTTCTTTTGAATAAACTAAGATGACATTATCTTTCCTAAGGAGAAGATCTTCACCTTTTGCATTTTCCTGCTTTAGGCATCACTTCAAAATAACAAAACCTCTAAAAGCTAACCTTTATTGAAGGGTCTGACAGCCAGAAGAGGAGAGTAAAGGCATTACAAGCAGGGAATAGGGATAAAAATGACAGTAGTGATGGCTAAAATGTGTTGAAGCAAATGTGCCAGGCTTGAGAGCAAGCACTTGCAAGGCATTATTCTGCTTAGTTTTTATAGCACCCCTTTGGGAATAGATATCATTCCTGTTTTATAGATAAGGAAATAGGCTTGACAAGGTGAAAGTGGCAAAGCTGAGATTCAAACTAGATCCGTGCTCTTAGCAATAACACTTATTTTGTTGTCTGAAGTCATTTTTTAAAAATGGTTTATTCCAGTGCCTGAGTCTATTTGGGCTTCTACAACAAACATTATCAATGGAATGGCCTAAAAGCAACAACAAAGAATAATGTCTCATTGTTCTGGAGGCTGGCAAGTTCAAGATCAGAGTTCTCGCAGATTTGGTATCTGACTGCACATAGACAAGGTCTGCTTGCTGCGCCCTCACATGACGGCGGGGCCTTCGGGCCTTCTTAATAGGTCACTAATCTCATCGGCGAGGGCAGCACTCACAACCTGATCACCTCCCAAGCTCCTGCCTCCTAATACTATAGCATCACGGACAAGGTTTCAGCATATAATCTGGGGGACACTTGCAGAGGGTGGTGCCCTCTGGTACCTCTTCTCTGTTTTGGTTCCCTCCTATCTCATATGGGTCCTATACTCTTTCCAACTCCAGAAGCATTCTTTAGATGTCACTAGCTCCTTTACATCAGCATACTATCACTCATCCCTCCTAAAGTCATACACAGAGCACTGTACACATGAATTTTTTTTTTTTCTGGGACATCAGTAGTTTCATTAGATTCTTAAAGTGCTCTATTATCCACTCCCCTCTTTCCCATTCAGAGATGTATGTCTTTCTTTCACCATCTTTTTCTTCTCCAGTAGGGCCAGTTTGTGACTGGGAAGTAGGCACGGCAGTCCTATGCTCTCTTGCCTCCGCAGCCATGCTTTGTGGGCCCGTGCACGGCAGAGGACTGCCTGCCCAGCAGCACTGTCCAGGTTCTCCTTTTGCAAGGCAGGCCCAGCTCATGTCTCAGGATGCCTAGAAACGCCTGCTCTGCCCATGTGTCATGCCAAGACATGTGGCTGCCCCTGCAGGTTTCCAGCCAGGCCAGACACCATTCCAGGTAGGGCGGACACTGCAGTAAACAGAACAGCCAGGGCCCTTGCCCTTGCCGCACCCCCATTCCTCATCCCAATGTCATTTTTCTCTGTGGGTCACAGTGAAGTCTAGACTCAGTTCCCCTATTTGTCAGTTCTACCTTTTAAGGGAGAAAATTATTAGTAGACGGAGTAAAAAATTTATTAGCTCTTCTGCTTTTAGCAGAATGAGCTCTGCGCTTGTCTAATTAGGCAAAGGCCTCATTACTACTGGATTAATGCTGTGGCCCTCTATGAAGGTGAGCGAGCCCAACTTCCGTCTGCAGGACAATGCCTGGAAGTCAGGTGCCCTCCAGGGTCAGCTGTACATATGAGCTGACAACAAGACAAGCCAAAGGAGAAGAGAAAGCGTGGGGGAAACTAGAAATCCCTGGATGAGGCAGAAGAAGAAGAAAGCTCAGCTAATGCAGCCCCATTCCCCACCTTCTCTGCTTTTGGTCTTTGGAGCGCAGCAGTTCCCTGTGATCAGGGCTGCGACAGAGAACAATCCACACAGCATCTAGAGGGCAAAGGTGAAGCTGTGACCATTTCTGGCATCCATGGCAAAGTCCTGCCCTTTACTGAATGAATGAGTGAATGAATGAATGAATGATGCTCTGTATTGGGTGGTCTCACTTGAGCTCACCTGGGGCCTGCTTTATTGTTTTCATTGTCCTTTACCCTCTGAGAGCTAGACTCTGTTCCCAGGCTTATAGGGAAACTCAGGCTGAGCTCATAAAATTGTTAGCTGGGAATTGTGAAGTCAGAAGAGCACTTGCAGTTTGAGGGTCTCATAGCGAGGGTACTGGGGCTCCCTCCAGAGGTGGAGTCATGGGTATAGAGCTGCCAGTGAGTTCCAGTAGATACCAGTCCCACTAGAGAATCACATATGAATTTCCTGGCTGGAAAACATGGACACGAAAATGTTGTATTCTGCTGGCTTTTCTTTCTTTCTTTCTTTCTTTCTTTCTTTCTTTCTTTCTTTCTTTCTTTCTTTCTTTCTTTCTTTCTTTTCTATGTTTTATTTATTTGGTACAGGTCTTGTTACAGAGTTTAGACTTGTAGTGATCCTCCTGTCTCAGCCTGCCCAGTGCTGGGATTACAGGCATGCACCACCATGCCCGATTTTGTTGGCTGGCATGGCGTGCAGTACCGGGGATTGAACTGGGCTCTTGTGCTTGCCAGGCATGTGCATAGACCACCAAGCTATCGCCCCAGCCCTCTGCTGGCTTTTCTTATGCATGGTGAGAGAAGGCAAAGCCTGGGCTCTCAACTAGGGCCAGATGGTGTGGACCCCAAGCTCGGTGTTTTCAGAAAGTGGGGCAGAGCCCAGGTGCCTACAGGGGAGCTAAAAATAAAGCCTGTCTGTTTCTGCTCCCTTGATGGAAGCCTGCGGGAATCATCAAGCTGTGGTGCTCTGTGGATGTCTTGTTTTGATTTGGACTGGGAGCCCATAATGCTCCTTATTCCCACATTTCAGGGTTCTCTAGTGAAGCCACTGGTGCCACGCTGGGAAATGAGGAAGAAGATAGCGAAAGGGACGAAATTAGCCCAATCAAGAATTAAAACTATGAGGACTGCCCAGATAGTTCAGTGAACTATAGTGCCTGCTTAGGCAGGTGCAGGGACTGGGGTTCGATCCCTGGTGTGCCATGCTGGCTCCGCCCCTGGAGGCACACTAAGACTGCGATTGAGACTGGGTATGGTAGTGCGCATTTGTAATCCCAGTGCTTGGGGGGCTGAAAACAGGAGGATCACTACGAATCTGATCTGTGTAGTAAGATCCTGTATTCTCTGTACTAAATACATTAAAAAAGAATTAGAACTACGGTTATAAAATTCTAAATCTCTCAAATTTGAGTTTCCACTATTATCACTGGTTCCTCTGGCCATGTGATGTCATTTAGGAGAAAGTAGATCTCATCTGTGGGGAATATATTCCAGAACTTTTAGTAGACACCTGAAACCGCGGACAGTACAAACCTTACATGTGCTATAATTTTTTCTATATGCCCTGTGTATATATACCCTGGAGCACCCTTTGCATCATTACTACCTGGGCTTTGGGGCCACTACTGAGTCAAATAAGGGTTCCTTGAACTCAAGCACTGCGACACTGTGGCAGCTGCTCCAATGACTGAGATGGATGACAACTAAGCGACTAACGGGTGGGTGGTGTATACAGCGCGGACACAGTGGATGAAGGGATGATTCACATTCTGAGTGGGCCGGAGCGGCACGGCAGGAGGTTTCAGCGTGCTATTCAGATGGTACACAACTTAAAATTAATGGACTGTGTACTTCTGGAATTTTCCCTGTAACATTTTCAGACCAAGGGTAATTCTGAGTATCTGAAACCGTAAGGAAGTAAACTGTCAGATAGGGGTGGGGGACATGGATAAGAAGGGACTACTGCACTGAAAATCCAAGTGCTTTCTGACAATATAGCAGTTGTTTTATGCCGGTACAAAAGGGGTCTGGGAAGGGAGCTGGGTGGGTGGCAGTTTTATGTTCTTTGGGACTATGACTCACGCCAAAACGAAGCAAGTGTGGCTTCTCCTCCTCTCCCCGCTTCCTGTTCCCCATATGTCCCGGAGAAGAGAGAGGTCACGCACAGCAAAGGCCTGCTGAGTACATCTCAGGGACAGGCGGAAGCCCAGAGCAGGAAACAGTTTGAGATCTAAGGATGGAGCAAGGCCCTCCTTCCTTCTCAGTCCCTCAGCACGTGCGAGTGACCCACCAAACACAGCATCCATCGAGAGAACGGGCTGAGCATGCCGGACGGGGAGTCTGCCCTCCGTCTACCATGTCCTTGCGTGCCTCTGCAGGACGGCTGCTCACTTGTCCAAGAGGCAGGGTTTCCTCTCCTTGATACCCGACGCCACTTCGAGATGATTCTTCTACTGTCAAATTTTAAAAACATATCCTGCTTATGTGATGCCAGATAATGCTCCTGCCAATCTCTTTGTGGTCTGTGTCATTTATCACTTATGTTCTGGTCCCTGACTACTGTGGCACTGACTTTCACAGTGCTCCACATTCTGCCGTCATCCCAAATGACCGCAGCCTCCGGGCGGGCCGGCCTGATGGCGGCTTTCCCCCAGATCCCCGGCTATCTTCTCCAGCTACCTTCACAGGACACGCCGCACTCCTTCTCCACACGGCCCTCCAGGCACCAGGCCCTCTGCGTAAGCGCTCTTTCTCTCATCCCTTCAGTTCAGACAGGTTTCGCTGCCGCTGCTGTTCTGGGGAAAGCGATGGTCATCTGCCCCTCGTGCTCTGCACGCACCCGGCTCACCAAGTTTTCCACCTCCACTCACGCTTACCCAACTCATACCTTTCCATCTTATGGTGGAAAGCAGGCTTCCTGCTGTCAGAGTTAGTGCTGTGGACACAGTGTGCTGTCCCTGCTGCCTCCTCAGGGACTCTGCTCCTCTATCAGCATGCCTGTCACCCGACGTCTCTGACAACCTCTCCATCTTCCTACTGTCTCCCAGGCTCTGGATCCTTAAAGACAAATATACTCAAAACTGCCCCCCTCGGCTGTTGTTGCCTCCCATTCCTCTGTGGCCAAGCTTCTTAAACATAGCCCACAGGTGTCCCCTCCACTGCCTCGCTTTCCACTCTTAGCGTAATCCTTGTCTTCAATGGTAAAACACTGCCAAGCTCACCAAAGGCCTCCATGGCTAACTCTGGCCGGTGCTCTTCAACCTCTGCCCAACCTCTCTGAAGCACCTGACATTGTTCACAACCTTCTCTTCCCCTCAATGAAATTCAATTCTTTCTTAGCTTCTGAGAAATAATCCTCTCCTGGTTTTCCTTTCCAGTGTCGCCTCAGATTTCCCCTGGCTCCACCCAAAGGGTGCTGCTCCCCTGGGCTCCTCTCCTTCCATTCCACCCACTCCCAAGCCCTGCAGATGATGGCGTCTAGACCTCCTCTGGGTGGTTTTGCTCTTGCTATGGGCTCCCTGCCTCGATGCCCTGCCTGGCCCATGTCCCACAACAAGAGGCCAAACAACCATGGACTGGAATTGTGAAATTGTGAACCCAAATAGACTCTCCCTCCCCCCAAGTGGCACGTCTGGGTACCTCATCACAGCGATGGAAAGTTGTCTGACACAGTGGCTGGCCTGGGATTGGAGCCCAGAGAGCCTGGCACTGAGGCTGGGCTCCTCCCCACTGGCCCTGTTTATTGCCTGGGGGTAACAAAGCCGGTGGGTTACACTTCCTTAGTAGCTCCTTCAATACACCACCCCGAACCCTGCATCCTGAAGGTCTGGCTGGCTCCAGCCTTGCCTCCTAATTAATGAAGTATTACAGGTCCACACATCCTTCAGGATAAAGCGAGTCTTCGTGAAGGTGCTTCAGAAGGCTTGCGCATCTCCCCCTACTTCCCTGGCCTCGTTCCTTGCCTCTCCCTGTTACCTACCAGCACACTAGAATTATGCGGCCATGTAATTTATCACACTAACTGGGATCGTCTGAGAGTGGAGAAGGGACAATTTATAATTAAGCTGGGCCAACAGGCAAAGATCAGGACAGCCCCAGACAAATGAGGATATCCAGTCCGTCTACCCACCATCCCCTTGTGTACAAGCTCTCTCCATCCTCCAGACACGCTGTGTTCTTTCCTCCTTAGGCCTCTGAACAGACAGTTCTCCCTACCAGAGAGGCCCACGTGTCCTCTTTCACGAACTCTTCCTTGATGGCACTTCCCCTGGGTTACACACAATACCTCTCCTCCTTTGCCCCATAACCCACTGCGGACAAAGCAAGCACAGCAGACAAGCTCAAGGGCAATGCAAGCGGTCCGTGTGTGTCTCAGCCTATCATGCTGCTTGGCCGCTTTACGCCTCCATTTCCCTCTAAAAGTTCTGGTGAACACTACACAAGCAGGTCTACACGAAACACACCAGGCAACATTTATTAAGGATTGGCTCTTATTACTTATTGAGCATTTACTACATGCCAGGCTTTACTGAGTACCTTACATACATGATTTGTGTCGTGATTCCTAATTCCGTGAAGCAAGTATTATTATTTTAAATTCACAACTGCAGAACCTGAAGCTCAAAGAAGCTCCCTGCCCTGGGTAACAAGCACCACTGCTAAATGCTGGCCCCACACCTGAAAACAGGCCCTCTGGACCCACCACACATGTGGCACCTTGTTGGCCTACCTAGTCTTTTTGAACCACCTGAGGCCAGAGATGGTACCTTTTGCTTTGTGTCCTCAGACAGAAAAAAATTATTTACTGGGGAGGAAGTAGGAAAAAATATGTGTGCACATGAAAGCAATGTCTTGTAACCCTTTCTGGAGTAATAGCTAGAGAAGGGCATCCCGGGAGCCACAGAGTTCCCATAAGCACTCAGTACTTGAGCAACCACGCAGGTGTGTGTGTGTGTGTGTGTGTGTGTGTGTGTGTGTGTGTGTGTAGGGGGTGACCTGGGGAGAGGTTGGCATATCAGTCCACGTTTCTGAGGCTAAACAGCAGCAAATTAACAAAAAATATCCCTACCAGGCCTCACACTGCTAAAGAGTAAATACAATTATCTTTAATCAATACAAGCCCTTCAGCAGTTGCTAATGGTTGTCCTGTGCTAATTGTTCGCAGCAGTTATGGGTGGAGGGCAAGAGAACTAAGTATTCAAGCTTCTTTCCTGCAGGGCAGGGTGTCCAGGAGCTGGAACAGGATCCCCAGGCCAGCAGGGGACAGAGTCAGAGGCAAAATGAGGCCAGGAGAAGCTCCTGTCATTGGTCCCTCAGATTGGCAGGCCTATGGCTAGACTCTCAGCTCCTCCCTGTGGGGCTGACAAGGCCAGGGGCCACCCTTCTCCCTTCCCTCCTTCCCTCCTTCCCTCCTGCAGGCTCTGCAGCAGGCTCCTGAGAGGTGAAGGCAGGTAGGACTCAGCAGCTCTTCCCTAGCTTACAGCTCAAAGGTGGTCTGTGTCTGTCAGGCAAGCACCCACTCTGCTCCGGGCACAGGGGAAGTCACAGGTAACAGGTGGCTTGTGCTTAGCCCCTTAGTGACTTCAACTCTGAGGTGAGCGTTTTGTGACACAAAGGGGATTCCATAGTCAAGGGGTCACGTCCTGCAGATGGAGGCTGACCCTCGGCCTGAAACTGGAGCTCAGGATTCTCTCTGCATCTTCCTGCCAGGTAAGTTACTATACTTGTCCCCGATTCGGGTTCCTGCTTGGAGGACAGGCACAGTAGGAGCTCTACTTCTGTGGGCTTAGTGTGAGGATGGAATGGGGGAGCGGAACACTGTGGGGAGCTGGGATACACTGTTTACAGGAAGCAGGGCTGCCCTCTTCCGAGAGGCTCCTGTGCACTGTTCCAGCCTGCCTCTGGCCTTTCTGCCCTTTCTGCCCTTCCCCTTCCTTCTCTCCTCTCCATTTCCACTCCCCCTTCAGCCACCCTCTCCCTGCCTGCCAGGTGCTATTGGCAGCTCCCTCCCCTCCACAGAGGCCACAGGAAGGGCGGGGCAGCATGGGGAGGGCACTGTCTAGGCCAGCCAGGGGCAGGCAGCCCTGGAGACTGGCACTGTATTGATCAGTTGATTGAGGCTGCATGCTGTCTAGACAAGGCCAAGCTCCTGAAGTGGGCGTGCTTGCAAGCGGATTGCTAAGGTCTCCTCAGCACATGTTTCCTTTCTCCCAGTGAGCAGAAGACATGGGCCCTGGCCTGGCAAGGTTCTGGCAGCGTGGGGACACCAGGAGGCATCTGAGGCCAGATCCCAGGAACCGTGTGGAGGCGCTGCGTCGAGGACCACCCTTGGGGTCTCCACCCCAGGTTGGCCTTCCCGCTCAGCTCTGCTGTAGGTGCCTCCTCCCGGAGGAACCAGGAACTTCTGGCTGTCTCCTAATTGCCCTCCCCTGGGGTCGGGGCTACTTGTAATTCAGTCCCAAGCCAAGCTCTGGGACTCCTGTTTTATGGGGAAGACAGAAGAGTCCAGACCCATGGCTGAGAAGTCAGCCTCAAGGCCACTGTGGACAGCCATGGGCTGTAGTGGCTGGAATCTCTGTGGCTGCCCCTGAGGAGGAGAAAGGCAGCTTTTCTAATCCGCACAGCTGCCTTTAGTGCAGCCAGACCCCGCTCAACTTATGGTCCTTCTGTTGGCAGCCTGGGTCTTGGCGTGGACCAGTTTCTCTGTGACCAAACTCCTTCTCTGGTCCCTCTGTCTGTTCTTTTGGGACCCAATTTCCTGTCTTGTTACGGGGGTCCTGAGCTGAGCAGTAGTATCCTCACTGACCTAACACAGAATCCCTGCTAAGCCAGCTTTTGATTTTCTTAAGGCAAAGCTGAGCCTACCCTCTTGTCTAAGGAACCTATCAGCGATCCCACAACTCATCATCAGACACCTCCTTGCTTCCTTCCTGCTGCAGGTTAGCACTGTCGTCCTTGTCTCTGCAGAGTGGAAGATGCCAGTTCTTCCCACAGCCAGCCCCTGCCCAAGAACGCCGTCCTTTCTGGCCCAGGCCTAACAGGCCCCACATAGAATTTCAAATCTCCTGGCTCTGTTGGTTGTCCTGTTCTCTGCTCCCTGATTAGAGAAGCTCAAATTGCCCGAGTGCTAAGAATAGCGGCATCATCAGTGACTAAACCTGACAGACAGTACCCCGTTCCCCCACCCCTTCATCCCAGCGTGCCTGGGGACACCGCCCTGGAGTCTCGGCTCCCTCAGGAAGCACTGGAGGCGGCAGCACCATCTGGCACCCCCTCAGAGCAGGCCGGCAGCGGAGGGGCACACTGGACCACAGGCTTTGTCACCGTTGCTCTGGGAGCTCGGGACACGGAGGCTGAGTCACAGCCCAGGCAGGAACAGAGCCTCCAGGAGAGGGGCAGGCCAGGCACCATGAACCGACCCTCAAGCGGCTCTGCTGTAGCTGTTCAGCGGCCAGCTGCTGGGAGCCACTGGGTCAGGCGCTTTTTCATGTCTGTCTGCAGCTCCCAGTGGCCCCATGTGGGGCAAGTGACCAGTGACACTGCCAGGGGCAGAAAGAGGCTGGCTTCACGCCCACATGTCACATGCACCTAAGTCCAAGTGACGATATACTAAGACTGAACTATTGAGTATGGTTCTCTTGTGCAGAGAAACCCCACGTGAGGTTTGTTCTTCAGAACCAGGATCTGGCCGCTGGGGGGTTTATCTTCAACCCTGGGATGCCTCACATGTTTCTCGTGTGTATTTCTGTGAAGCTCTAATATGGTCCCACTGATCATCTCCCTATCAATCCCTGTGAATTTTAAGCCCCTTTCTTGTCATTTTCTGTCTAAAAGCTCCTAATCATCCTGTAAAACCCATCTGAGCCTTAACCATCCCTGTAAAGTCTTGCTAACTGCTATTCACACCACTCTGGGTTAAGTAATTACTCCTTTCTCTGCACAGTGAAAGGCTTTTCTTGTGACAGACCTGCTCCAGACTTGGAATGTATTTTGTTTGTCTGTTTCCCCTCTGGAGCAGGGCAGAGTTATGCCTGCTCATCTCTGAGTCTCGCACAGTGCCTGGCATAGAGTAGGCATTCAATAAATGCTTACTGAAGAAATGAGTGCCGTAGAAATCTCTCACCTATGATTCAGGCTGCCTGAGCGCAAGGCTCGTGTATCTTTTAACAGCCAGGACAGTCTCGTGCCGAGCCCAGCAGCGCTCACACACCTCTGTGGAGGAAGAGGCGTCACTATTCCCTTTCTGCTTCCGCACTCCTCTGAACTCAATGAAAACCTCAGCTGTCGCATCCCCAATCCTTCCTGGCAGATCCAGGCACCCTCTGCTCTGTTCAAGCCTCTGTCAACACGCCGGCATCATGGTGATCATCCTGCTGTATCACAGCCATTTGTTTACATATCTGTCTTCCTCACTAGACATGCGCTCCTTGGGGAGAGGCCCGCTCCTCGTTCTTCCTCAGCAGGCTATCTGGCTCACTGCAGTGCTCCGTGCCTACGTGGGGAGTGAATCACCCTCATGAGGGCTGGGAAGCCAGGACGGCTCACAGCTGGATGGGGACCCTGGATGAGACTGATGGGGCAGCGCCCCTGGATTCTTTTAGAGGAGCCTCACCAGAGCCCCTGCTCCTAAGAGCACCCAAGTGCCGGGAAAGTGGACACAGATGGCCAGGGCCCTGGCTGGGCTCCCCCTCGCCTGGTCTTGCTCTTGGCCCTGAGCTTCCAGGAGTGTGTCTGACCCATCTCTGCAGCTGCCATAACTGGACATTTGAAGTATTTGTGGAGGTCACAGAATCTATGGGTCAGGGGCTCAGGTGCCACTTGGGAAGAACAGTGGAGCACCCCTGGTCCGCTCTCACCCTAACCATGCCCGGCACAGTACAGGTCACAGGCCTGCTCCAGAGGCTGACAGCAGTGGCACCTGAGTGCTCAGTGGTTACCATGATTTAAAGAAGGCTGGAGGGAGGAAGAGTGGGAGGAGCTGCACAAGCAAAGCGCGTCCAGGCACGATACACTATGCATGTCAGGAAAACAGTCCTCACGTCTTCAGGGCAGCCTACAGTTCCCTGAGGCGCTCTCAGCAATGTGCCTGGCAGGCCAGAAGGCCTTTCAAGGGGTGAGTCCGAGCTGCCCACATTCGGCCATGGGTGTTTTCTGCATGTGCCTGGCTTAGACAGCTTCCAGCCTGGTGCTGGGCTCCATCCCGAGCACCTCATTTAAGAGGTAATCATTTTAATAAATATGAATTGTGGGACTCTTTCCTGAGATCAAAACTGAAATCAAATCCATAATCCAGACAGAGGGGAGTGCAGTTGCACTGGGTTAATTATGCACACACCAGGCATATGGCGGTGCACCTCCAGACCAACAGGCAGAGAGCATTCTCTAGGATGCAATTAGTTCCTGTGCATGCATAAAAAATGAACCCATGCCTGCAAAAGAAAAATAAAATTACCGAAGGCATAACCTCACACCAGGGTAATTATAGTCACTGGGTCTCACCCCTTGGTGTAAGTAACATTGTCTCATCTGCCGTTGTACAGGTGGGCTTTCCAAGCCACAGCCTCCTTGCCAGCCTTGTTCTGCTCAGGGCTTCCTCCCTTTCCCAGGCCCTGCTCTCCCACAACATCCTGTCCCTCTCCGAGTCCAGAGCACAACTTTACTTGACCCTGGTCCTCCACAGCATTTGACAAGTAGAGCGTTCCTCTTGAATAAGGACAGCCCACATGCAGTGAGCTGGGTATCTGCGCATCAGCTACAAATCCTCGTTGGAATGCTGCAAAGTAGGCAATGCCATCAACCCAACTTTTTGGGCAGGGAAACTAAGGCTTCAGAAGTCCAGCAAGCGTGCAAGGCTGTGCAGGCCACCCCACCCACGTGTTTCTCATCATTCTCTGCGGTCTCAGACATGGAATGCCGGGTTCAAATCTCTAGCACTGGCTCTTTGGGCAGGTCATTTAATCTTTCTGAATCATTTCATCTTCCCTCTCTGGAAAGATATGATAACAAAACCCACCACTCGGGATTAAGTGAAACATTATACGCAAAGGGATGGGTAGAGAGCAAACCCTTAGTCTGTGTCTGGAAAGAAATGCACAACCACGAAGACCCTGGCTCTGGGATCAGAAGCACCTGGGGTTGGAGCCCCTCTCGACTGGGCCATTTCTCCAGTCCTCTCCTCCCTGCATGTCTTTGCTCAGTCGTCACCTTGTTGGGAGCCCCGTCCTGACACCCTGCTCTGGTCACAGTGCCCATCCCTGGCCTTCCATATCTTCATTCTTTGCTTCCCATTTCTCCTGATGCCACCTTTCTACACGCCAGTCCTTGTACTTTCTTTGCTTATTTCTGTGTCTGCTGGAGCTAAGCTGCATGTGGGCAGGGATGGTTATCTACACTGTCACTGAAATATTCTCAGCACCAAGGACAGTGCCTGGGCACCTGGCACTCCATAAGCATTTGTGAATGAATGACTAAATGATTAACCACAGCAAATCTGGCTAAATGATTCACCTCAGTTTCCTGATCTGTAAAGTCCTGCCTCTTGGGTTTCTGCGTGGATTGCAGGAAATAGATGCCACAGTGCTTAACACAATGTGTGACTTGCTTCCAATGTGACGGTTATGAAATAAGACTTCATTTGTTATTCACCACTCTAACTCGAGTGTTCAGGGCAGTGACTAGTGTAAGGTACACATTCGCTAAGTATCTGCTGCATGGATGGTTGTTTAACAATTTTTTAGGCCTACAAAGGTACAGACCTCTTGGGGCCTGTCTCAGTTACTTTGCTCTCATTGCTGTGAGACAAAATACTCAACACCCAAAATTAAGGAAGGTAAAGTTTATTCAGCTGTCAGTTAGTGGAAGTTTCAGTCCATACTCAGCTGGCTCTAAGGCAGAATTGCACATGGTAGAAAGCAGCTGTTCAGGGTGGTGGAAAACAGCAAAGAGCAAAGGGAGGAGCAGCAGCTGCAGCAGCCGGCAAGCCTCTCTTCCTTCCCCACATTGTATTCAGGTTGTCCAGCCCAGGGCGGGTGTAGCGCTCACACCCAGAATCCCAGCAGTGGATCATGAATTAACCACAAACTCTAGAGTCCGCCCCAATGACCGCATGAGTCTTTGAGGGGACAACCAAACACAAACCATAACAGAATCTGAGAATGGTGATGCCCCCTGGAGGGCCACAGCTGTGCACTGGCCACTTGCCAAGGCAGGCATGAGGCAGCTGACTGGGGTCCTGGGGTTGTGGACACCCAATAAAGCATAAGATGCCCAGCTAAATTTAAGTTTCAGATATAATCAGGATGCGTGCCATATTTGGGACATACACCAAAGAAAAATCTCCCACCCTGTATTTGTGCCACGTTTTGCACCATAGCCTGTGTGCTCGGCCCGCTTTGCCTTGTCTTTATCCTGGCTCTGCAGGCTGTTCTCAATACCCTGCAGACTGCTGTGTCAAGCCCAGACCCTTTAGTTCTACTCAAAAGCTAGGCAAGGTCAAACCTGGACCAAAACCCCAGAAGAGGAGATCCCCAAGCCCTGCTCTGAGCCTGGGCTGCTCCTCAAGCTCTGGCAGCTCAGGATGCCAAGCTGGGATCCTCCAGGCCTGGCAGCCTGATCTACCCCCTGCACTTGAGACAGCCCTATCAGTTTCCTTCCTGAGTACTAGGGCTACTGACCCCTCTATCCAAACTAATCTCACCTCCCGCTGAGGGTCAGGGAGGCATGCTCTAGCAAGTGAAACCCAGAGGTGGCTCTAATCACCAGCCTGTAATTACTTTTCACACTCTGGTTACATCTTGATGGTCCCTCTTGCAGCGTGCGTGCTCTACGGTAACATCACGTGGTGGGCTGGTGGGAAGGCTTCTCTCAAGCTGAGACCCTTGGAGCTCTGAGGTATGTGTCCTCGTGCAGTAGCCTGGAGTCAGTGCCCTCTCTGTGAGTCCGGGACGATCGTGCCTCTCCCGCTACACCTTTCCTATATTCTCCTGTCGCACTCCCCAGACAAACACCACCTCAATCAGGGCAATGGTGGGTTGGGGGGGCACCTGCAAAGCTGTGGGTGGGTGTTCCAAGTGCCCTGGGGAGACAGCGGTCCACCAGGTCGAGGAGACACTGGCTATTACCAACTAGAGCAGTGGTGGCAAACTCTTTAGGGATGACTACTTAACAGCAGCCCTAAACCCACTTATTTATCGCAAAGTGCAAACAGTGTAATTAAGCCTGAATACTGAGGTTTTCGTTTAGAAAAACACCCAACTTGTACATTAGCATCTCTCGTTTTATATTTATTTATGTATTTATTTATTTTAATGTTTTTGGTACAGGATCTTACTACACAACTTGGACTTGTAATGATCCTCCTGTTTTCAGCCTCCCCAGTGCTGGGATTACAGGTATGCACCATCACACCCAGGCTCTGTGGCGGCTCAGCACACCCCGGGGGTGGGGCCAGCACGGTATGTGGTGCCAGAGATTGAACCCAGGTCCTTGTGCTTGCCTAAGCAGGCACTTAGTCCACTGAGCTATCACACAAGCTCACATCTTTTCTTTTAACAGAAAAACAAACAACGTAGGTTCACCACCACTGAACAACAGCTAAAGGGGAAGGGGAAGAAGTGGTACCAAAACCTCAAAATGGAGAGAATCTTGTGGAAAGAAGCCAGGAAAGCAGCTAGAGCCTTAGATTCTGAGACAGAGCCAGTCTGAGGTGACCCACGGGGAGGCAGCCAAGGAACACATGTCCTCCCTCGCTCTAGTCTTCCCATGGGCCAAGCCCAGCCTGGAGCCAGCTGGAGGGGGATGGTGCTAGACCTGCCGGGCGCCTCCGGCACCTGCCCACAAGCTCTCTTGGAAGGCATCTAAGGGGTCAGAATGAGCAAGGAGAGCAGGGCTTTCTGTTTGCTTCACTAGACATTATGAGGGTGTGGCAGATGCTTCAGAAGAATAAATAGAGCACTTGCTCTGAGAGGCTTTAAACTTCACCCCATGTGACGCTGGTCAAGCCGCTCACCCGCTCCGGCAGGTATTCTTATCACTAAAGTGGTGTTGCTAACACTGGCCACACAGGGTTAGTGTGAAGGTCACATGGGTGCACATGAGTTGAAAACTCTCAGGGCAGTGCAGGGCACATAGTAGGTCTGCAGCCTCAGATGGAAGCCTGGTGACCTAGAGTCCCCTACAGTCCTGGGCTTGCTGTCTGGTGTGTCTCTCAGCCTCTCGGGGCCTCGCACATGATGGGCATTGGGCCTCTGCCCACCACAGGGTCGGCTTTAGGAAGTGGGCTGCCCACCCTGTCTGCTAAAGGGGATGCTTGCTAGCCCCCAGCCAGTCCCAGACCCTGTTTATGCTTACGGCTACTGGCTGGCTTCATTCTGGTGCCAAGGGAGCAGGAAGAAGGGGCTGAGGGCCAGGGAGAGCGGAGGACCCACCCTGCGGAGGCACGCTCCTGTGCCCGCACAGGAAGAGAGGGGAGGGCCCTTCCCGCCCCGCTGGAAGGGCAGCAGCCGCCTGCCCACCTCACTAGCTGGAGCACAGTCAGGGCAGTTAGGCATGGAGGATGCCCCATGTTTGTTCATGCAGCGGTGACACTGTCCTTCTGTGCTGGCCATTGTCCCTGGGGGTGTTCTGTGGTCCTGCTGCTGCGTTTCCCTTTCTGTTCCTCCCTCCAGCTCCCGGGTGTGCGCTGGTGCCTTCTCATCAACTCATTTTCAAATGGTAAATGAACATCTGTACAATGTCTTACAGTTTACAAAGCACTTTCTACAGCCGTTACTTCGGGAAGGCTCACAGCAGCCCTGTGTAGTTTCTATGATCGCAGTATCACTTTATGGGTGTGCTGGGCTCTGCGGCCCCCATGAGAGGGAGGCAGTCTGTGGGCACAGCACTCGGTGCCCCACTACAGCAGGCAGCCAGGAGGAGACTGGCATGTGTGCGCTATCCGGCTCCCACTTGCTGGGCACAGGGATTTGCTTCTGCTGCCCTGTGTGTGCGGCAGGGGCTGAAACATTCCGGGGACTGGTGAAGCAAATGCCTCCCAGGCAAGCTGCAATCTCCTCCCTTCCTGGTTCTAGGGGCTCCTTTCCAGCAGCAGTGCAGGGACTAGAGAATACCCGTCTCTGGTGGGGTGGGGCGGGGTGGCGGCAACCCCGCTGAAGGGTGGTGGGGCAACGCTGCCTCCTCGGCAATCGCACGCCTTTGCCATGCTAGGGCACCTTGCTGCCTGCACCTCCGTTCCTGGCGGTACTGAGGATGCGCCTAGCCATGCCACCCTCTGTGGGACGTCTCCCCAGCTTTAAGCAAGCTGGTCTTTCCTGAGCAGCCTACCTGGAGGCCCCTGCTGTGAATCTCCAGCTTCTTACACATTTGCTAAGGGTATGTATTAACCTTGACAATACAGGATTTTCATTTCTTTACTAATATTTTAGAGGTGCCTTCACCTGAGTAATTAAAAAAATTTTTTCTGGTTCTTCCAGGAATGCTCTCCCTCATTTCGAGATGAGGACACTCAGGCTCAGAGGATGACACAACTGCCCAAGCTTGTTGGCCCCACACGTCCGTGAAAGACCCCTGCAGACCTGCAGCAGCCCAGGTCAGCGAGCAGACGTCACCCAGCCTCCTCTTTCAATACTCCCTGCCTCGTGGTATATGCTAACCTGGTTCTCAAGTCTTGTCACCTCTCTCACCACCATATTTCTTGACATCATGTACTCCTATCTCGGTCTTCCTAGCCAGCCTCCATCTTCACTTCCTGGGGGCTGCCCCCTCATTGCTCTTTGGGGCTTTAGTTCTCTCCTCCACAGATGGGGCTGAGTCCAACAGGCTCTGGGCCAAATTCCCTTTAAGGAGCCACACAGCAGGATGACTGGTCATTCCCTTTTCTAGGGCTCTACTAGATCCCTGGGGGCCCCTCCCTCTATACACAGGTTTTGTGTGTGTGTGTGTGTGTGTGGAACCAGGGATTGAACTCAGGCCCTTACCCTTGCCAGGCAAGCACTTATTTTACTGAGCTATCTCCCAGCCTCCATACACAGTTCTTAAAAATTAGGCTTTACAATTACACCCGTCTAAAGAATCCTGGCTGGATTCATTACTATACACTCATTATTATATTCATTTTTTCCTCTGATTTAAAAAGACTAAAACGGGCCGGGGAGATGGCTCAGTGGAATAAGCGCTTCCCTAGCAAGCACAAGGGTCTGAGTTCAATCCCCGGTTCCGCAAAAAATAAATAAATAAATAAATAAATAAATAAATAAATAAAAAATAAAAAAATAAAAAGACTAAAACGTTTTCATGGATCCTGAAAGCACTCTGGCCCCTGAACACTGGCTTCTGTGCCGGGTGCATGGTCTGGCCCTGGGGTGGCTGCTGACAGGGCTGCCTCCAGGAAGCCTTCAGTTCCAGGCCACCGAGGGGCTGGTCACGCCGCTGCGAGGCCACTTGCAGTCTTGCTCCTCTTTGCCTCTCTGACCTCACTGGTTTCTCCCCTCTGTAGCTAATTCTACTGCAGTCATTTTCACATGCTCTTCTGTTGCCTAAGTTCCTTCTGATCCTTGCTCAGATGTCCCCTCGGCCTCACAGCCTCTGTCAGCACCAGGGCAACAGCTCTCTGCTCGTTTCCCTCTCTCCCTCCTATTCATGTCTGGTCCTTTCAACACAAGTAGCCAGTGACCTTTCGGAAAATTTGATCACGTCTGTCTCCTACTTACAAATGATTCTCGGTTCCATTGCTTTTGGAAGATCAAAACTCCCTAGCATGACCTACGCAGGCCTGACCAGCTGAGGCTGCTCTGCAAGCTGTTCCTGGGTGGCCACTCTGGGCAGGACCTGTGGCGCTGACCCATGTGGGGGTCCTCTTTTCTTAAGGCCCCCCAAGTGCGCACCCTGCACCAGCAGCCTTGTGAGATGCTCCATGTTGCCCTGGACTCAGCATTTCTCCATCTAAGAAGAGGCCTCAGCAAGCTGGGAAGCATTGGGAGTGACATCAAGAGCAGGAGACCGAGAGGGCGACTCCACTAATCCCTGTAGGCTTGGGGGATTTGTGCTCATCTTGAGCCCCGCTCAACTCACTGGAGAGGTGCTGAGGCCGCTGGGCCCAGTGCACTGGGGAGGCAGAACTGTACTTGGCAGTGTGCGTCTTCTGGGCGCTGTGTGGCTCTCGGCAGTG
The DNA here is from genome assembly GCF_000260255.1 of Octodon degus. NCBI lineage: Eukaryota > Metazoa > Chordata > Mammalia > Rodentia > Octodontidae > Octodon > Octodon degus. The sequence continues at coordinate 6,500,860 of NW_004524716.1, read as the reverse complement.
CCTTCCAGAAGCCCTAGGATGGAGACCCAAGACCCAGTCAGGCAGCACATCCTGCATGTCTTTTTCCCTGCTTGGTGGAAAGGGAGAGTCAGGGGCCTCCACACATTACCCCATGTTTCCACAAAAGCCAAACCCTACTGAAATGATACAAGCAGGTATTTACCAAGCCTGTACCAGCTACAGTCATAGAGTCCTGTATTCCTCACGTAAGCAGTGTCAGGGCCAGGTACCACCTGAGAGGAGAGCCTGGAGCTCCATCTACTTTAAGAGTGTGTAAAAGCTTCATGGGCAGCAGGCTCTACACTCTCCAGGAAAGCAACCTGTGGACAGTCAGGGGCAGGCAAAGGGGATGACCTGCCTGGCACAGCTCTGATACAGCCGAAGGTTTCATAAATCCTGCAGCATTAGGGAACACCAGTAGTAGTTACCAGGACAATGCCTGGAAAATGATTAACACTGAAAAAATATTTGATGAAAAAAGATTGACTGACAGATTGCAGTAGTGAGGGTGGAACCCAAGGTGTTGCAGTATGCTAGGCAAGTGCTCAACCACTGTGCTAGATCTTTTTATTTTTTATCTTGGAGCAGGGCTGTACTAAGTTGAAGTTGAGATCCTTCTGAGTAGCTGAGACTACAGGCATGCAGTATGATGTCCAGAGAAAAAAAAGTATTTATTGAGCATCTACTTAGTGCCAGTGCTCTAAATGATAATTTCCACATATTGTTTCATGTAAGCCACACAAAACTGTAAGGAATAACCATTTTTAACTCTAGTTAGCAGAGATGGAAACAGAAGCTCAGAATGAATAAGTGTAGTACCTTCACAAAGGCCATACAACAACGGAATGTAACCAATGCCACCCAACAATTAAAGACTGGGATCAGCCCCCAGGCCCATTTAACTTACTTTTAATGGCCTAGGTACTTGGTTAATACCTGTTAGGTGGCAAATGAAAACTGGGCTGCTGATAGGTCTCCATGTGATGAATGCCCATTCAGGAAGAGGGGCTTTGGGGGTGGAGAGCAATTTAGAGCGAGAAGGTAGGTCCTCCGCCTTCTCCGCCCCGCCTCAGTGCGGGATTCGCCCTCTCCACACTGCTAATGCATGGCCCACGCTCCCAAGCTGCCTCCCCAGCCCCATCTCCCCTTGAGCTGCAGCTGTGAAATTGTTATGACAGATCCAGTTCAGTAACCAGGAGGTGTCTGCTCAGCAGGGAGGCGACCCCTATTCTGACCTTGCCCCATGATAAGGGAGTTTTCCTCTCATTCAGGCAGCTAGGAGACACCCCTCCTTCAGTCAGCCTCCCTGGGTTGACCAGAAGCTGGTGGTCAGCTGAGGTGGGTCTTCCATCCACAGGCTTCAAGCCCAGACCTTAGCAAGCACCTTGTCTATATTACTGGACTACGAATGTGACATTGTATGAGGGTTTAGCTCCCAGGAAGGAAGTCCTTCACGGGTCCAAAGGACAGTGCTTCCAGCAGGAGAGGTATTTGCTGAAGTGGACCCCACCACTTCTCATTTCCAAGGGGTGTCATGGGCTAAGCCCCCCAGCTCTTTATGGTGGGTAGTTGAGAGTTCTGCTTGAAAAGTCCAGGAGCAGAGAGGGAAGGCAGAGGGGGAGAGGCACAGTAGATGGCAGAGGTATTGGGACAGGGTGCCCTTTGGCAAAAGGAAAGATACTTTCTAGAGGAGGCTGTGCTTAGGCAATGCTGGAGGTGACCCCTAGGGACCTGGATCCCCAGCACGGTGTCTGTGAAGTGTGGGGCAGCAACAGTCAGAGATGTGGGCGCATCAGGGTGAATTCTTCTAGACTTGCAAAGCCTTTGCCTTTCCTTCACTCAGTCCTGTCTTGGGAACTTAAATAACACAGCTTCTGAGATTGCTTTTAAAGGCTTCTCTTTGCAAATTAGAAACTCAGGGTCGAAAGAGCTGCCTGGGGCCACTGCAGGACCCTGCTCTGAGGCTCAGGGAGGGGGCTGGGGGCAGGAGTGGCTGCTGGGAACAAACAGATCATGTTACTTCATCTTCTCCTTCTTCTAGCTTCCCCAGGCTGGCGGCATCAGCACAGGGGTGCAGGAGGGCTCTGCAGGGAGGAGAGGCCTGCAGGGCCCCGGCAGACACCAATGACAAGAGCAATTTATTTCTCAGGCACAGATTAGACGGCAACTGAGAAATCCTTCCTCATGCCATCCATCAGGGGCTGACTCCAGCAGCCTTCGGGGGCTCAGGAAATTTGTCTCGACTGTACTGCTCTGCCTCTTCATTTGGGCCCCTGTGGCGAGAATTCTGCTGGAAACCTCCCACACCAGTAGCAAGAACCCAACCCAAAGATCATCCACAGAGCTGGTTCCTCATGACAGCAGCTGCCCCCAACCCCTGCAGGCTGCACACACAAACTCTTAGAGGACATGAAGCATCTCCTCACGCCTGTGTGAGCCCGGTTTTAGCAGCGCTTAGCACCGGCTGGCAAGGGAGCGAGCCAGTGGCTCTGCCCAGAGAGCTGAAATCAAAGGGCTCCTCAGGGCCTGTTTGGACAACAGAGCGCTGGCCAAAAGTACAGCTGAAGAGCTGGTGAACTTTCTCTGTAAGGCCCAGGCAGTAAATATTTGAGGCTCATAGGCCCTAAGGCCTTGACCAGAACCACCCAGCTCTGTCACTGTAGTGTAAAAGATGCCATTCAGAAGACCTAAACGAATGAACGAGTACAGCCACATTCTGATGAAACCTTATAAAAACAAGGTGAATGGCTCGTAGCTGAATGCTAATGTCCGAAACCCTTGGGAGGGTTTTTTTTTTTTTGGTGGTACCAGGGATGGAACTCAGGATCTTGCACTTGTCAGGCAAGCACGTATTCCACTGAGCTATGTCCCTGGTCCCCCTTGGGAATCTGAACTTCCAATTGTTTAACAAGATTTATCAATTCATAATGATACATTTTTCAATGAAAAATTCTAAACAAGGATGTATGTCCATTGGGATTTTCCCTAAATTCTAATATGGTGAGTCTATAAAGTACATTATCAAGTCTCAGAAACTTAGAATTGGCTCTTTATGGATGTGGGGCTACTCCAGTATCTTTAATTAGTGTCAGCAGGACTGTGTAGAAGCTCAACATAGGCACTGAAGTCATAAGTCATATATATATATATATTTAGTACAGGGTACACAAGGTCTCATTACACCAATTGAACCCACAGTGATCCTCCTGTTTTCAGCATCCCAAGTGCTGGGATTACAGGCATGCATCACCATGCCCAGTCTCAGTCGCTGTCTCAATGCGCCCGGGGGTGGGGATGACACAGCACACCAGGGATCGAACCCCAGTCCCTGTATCTGCCTAAACAGGTGCTTTAATCCACTGTGCTATCTGGCCAGTCCTTAAAGTGATTCTTGAGTTCGGTCCTTACCTTACTCCTGTCTGATCTTAATTTCCCTTGTCTCTGTTTTCTCTTCCATAAAATGGGGACAATAATATTTTAAACTTAGGAGTTTGTTGTGAAACTGAATGAACTATTACAGGCAAAGCCTTAGGCAGAACGCCTGGTATGTCACCAGTTGTCACTCCTGCCTGGTGCCAGACCTTCACTAACCTTCACTACACACCCACCTGGAGCTGCTGACCCGGGGAGAAGGAGAGCGAGGTGCCAGCACACTTGCTCCTACCCAAAGGGTAGCGGGTGACTGTTCCCACGTAGGCATCTGGGCACAGGACATTGGGGATTTCTTTTCTACCTTTGCTTCTCCCCCCTTTTAAAATCAGAATAGAACTGGACTAATTATGGCAAGGAGAAAAAAATGGAAGAGAAAGGACAAAGAAAATGTATTTATTGTGTTGTGACAACAGGCTGGGCAGAGCTAGGTTGCTTACTTATTTTTTTTCACAAAACCACACTATAAGGTAGGCATTATTATCCTCATTTTACAGAAAAGAAACCATTATGTTTCAGAAAGGATCTGTGAGATGGTCAAGGTCACCAAGACTGCCTAATTACAAGTTCATTCTTTGGTCAAATATTTTTCACCAATTATAGGCCAGATACTGACTACACTCCTTGGGTGACAGAGGACAGCCAAAATCGATCACCAAGGTGGGGTCACAGGGTAGTTTGGGAGAGTAGAGAGCTTCTCCCAAGAAGTGACAGTTGTCCTGAGCCCTGAAGGATCAGTGTGTCTCCTGAGGGAACTGCGGGGAGCACATTCCAAGGAGAAGTAATGTCACGCACAAGCACATGGAGGCATTGAATAACACTGTGCCTTGGAAGAGTCGTCTGTTTGCTCTGGCAGGATCACAAGAAGGACAAGTGCAGGGCAATGGGCTGGACAGGCGGCTTGTAGGGAGGTCACAGTGGAGAATTTAAACTGGATCCGGCATGCAGCATGGAGACATTCTGAGTTTTAAGCATGGCAGTAACGCAATGAAACTGTTGCAGTCATGAAAAATAGAAGTTAAAGTGGAACAAGTTAGGACACATGGAGACCATCTGATAGGCAACCAAAAGATTCAGGGGAAAGAGGATGAGAGGGTTATCCAAAAGATGGCACTGGGGATAGGACTGGAGAGGCTAACTGGAGGGGCCTGGGGGAGGTAGGGGTGGGCTGGACTTAGTGACTGGAATCAGGGTAGAGATGAGGAGGAGGAATTGGGGGTCTGTGAGGACTCAGAGCCCACCTTTGGCTGATGTGAGGGGTGTAGGATTTCACTCCACGTGAGTGAGTTCCTCTTGGTTCATGTTAAGGACAGCTAGCTTGGGGTGGATGTGACAAGAGGTGTGTGCCTGGGTGCTGGGTTGGGGAAAAGATGGTAACATACACTTTTACCCCAGCCACATCTGGTACCTACTGGAAAGAGCTGGGAAACAGCATCATTGTCCAGCATGGAGAACCATCTGGGAAGGGATGGTGGAGGGTACTCCCGAGGCTGCTGTCTGTGGAGTAGTCTCTGCATTTGTTCTGGGGGACAGTCCCAAGGCGGGGGACCCCATAGGGGAGAATTCCTCTTCTTTAAGGACCAGCTAACTTTGAACAGCTTTCACATTCCTTCCTTTCCAGTACAATGTTACTTCTGCTAATCAGCCTGTGATCCAGTTGTCTGGCTTTCTGAGGGCCAAAGGAAGCACCCTAAGCAAGGATGGGCCAATGCCCAGCCTTCCGCCCATGTAACTTGTAAGTATCTTCCTGACTCTTGCCATCCTCCCAGGCCTGGAGTCTTCCTTGGTGCTGCCGCATCTGTGCTGCCACTGGGACAGTTCCTGGGACCGCAAAGGCCAGCTCAGGAGAAATCCCCAACTCAACATGGCCCAGCAGTTTCCCAAAACTATGCCCTTCAGATTGGCTCACTGCAGTCCCAAACCTTGACAGCACAGAGGAGCGCACCAGAAGGAAGGGGCCAAGATTTTTCAAGCAGTACTAAGGTGTATATGTTTGTCTGTGTGTGTGTGTGTGTGTGTGTGTGTGTGTGTGTGTGTGTGTACAATAGGGGAAGGAGAAGGGGAAACAGAGGGGAAGGCCAGGGAGAAGAAGGCACAGAAGGGGGCAAATGCAGTAGGAAGCAATGGAGGAAATGCTCACAGACAAGGGAAGTGCAAGCAAGAGGCAGGAAATGGGATGTTGGTGATGGGGTGGCAGGTATAAGGAACAGAGGACTAGCAAGCCAATCTTTTCCATGGGCACAGCATGTCCCTGGCCATGGTGCTGAACTGAGAAATGACTACTGGCAGAGGTGAGAGAACCATGCTATGACCTGGAATGGTTATATTCGTCAAGCTCCTTATTAGGGTTACCGAGCGCCCACTGTATGCCACATGTTCTGATACTTGTTTTTACATATCTCATTTAATCCCCTAAGTTCTTAATACAATGATTCAAAGAACTGCTACAGGTCTTGCCTTCAGTTGTTCGCACCAAACTATAGCAGAGGCCAGGTACTGACTGAAGAGGACTGGCCTTATAAGAACCTGAAAAATAGGAAAGAGGAGAGAGAGTTTGTCTCTGGTTATATTTAAATGAAAGCCAAAGGGATCAAGGCTATACAGAGAGCGATGAAGCATGGATCTGTCCCACCAGAATATTGTAGGTCTGTGCTAACAGGAAGGAAAAGTCCTGTGGAATTTTAGGTGTAATTATAACTTAGTATTCTTAATAAAAGAACATAATGTATACAAAAGAGAATGCTTCACAGTAGAGATTTCAGCAACTCTAATCCATCCCAATTATGTTGCTATTGTTAAAACAGTTTTAGACTCCTTTTCTTATTTCCTTAAATACCACTATTTACATGTATTCAATTCGATGCTTTTTATTTTGTGGGTGCACAGTTTTTAAAATACAGCCTTCCTGACCATTTTTGTTTTTAGCTTTAAATTGTTTAATGGGCTTTACTTTTTAGGGTAGTTTTAAGTTCATAGTAAAATTGAACAGATATCATTTTCTGTGTGTTTCTCTGTCTCATTTTGGTTGGTTAAACACACACATACATAACAGTATAGCTGTGAAGCTGGGCAGTTCTAACTGGAGTCAAAAATAAGATGTGATTCTAATGTATTAAGGATGACTTTCCTATTTGATTCCTCAGTAAGGTCTAATGGCCACTTCCAGAGAAAGGAAGCATTCCGCAAGCCATCAGCACGCCTGTGTGCATCACTGTGCCCACAGAGAAAGTCTGGCTTTCTGAGGATGAAGCCCTCTGAATGGCACTGCAATTTCCTAAATGCACATGATGGAAAGGACCCTATGTATGCTAACTTCAGAATGGCTGATTTTTAAGGCCTGACACTGCCACTTAATCACCCAAGTCATCTCATTTCTTTGTGTCTCTTTTGTCTGTGGAAAGTAGATGAGAAACGTTGATAATGAGTGCCTACAAATGAAGTGTGCTTAGAACAACGCCTGGTCCACGGGAGGCCCTCAGTTGATGGTAGTTTTCAAAGTGTCTACTATTGAAGGCCTTTAGGTAGAAAAGGCTGTGAGTTAAGGCGTGGTCACAGACTGATCCAGACGCTGGCATCAGGTAGGACTCAACATGCATCTGTTAATCAGAACAGAACTAAATATAGCCCACTAGGAGCTGAAGGCCTTGCATTAGGATTTACTGAAAACAGCTTGGATGCACTTCTAAGATCAATGTGTTTTGGATATTTTCTGGTTCTGCTGAGTACCGCAATCAATCCCGGATCTTAACTGGGGTGAGACTTTGCACCTGGAGGGGAAGCCAGCCTTGAGATCCCTTCTGAGGCCCCCTTTCCCCTGGGGGAACACCTCTTACCTCCTTTCCCATGCAGTGGTGGTGGGAGAGGATGGGGGCCTGTGCTCTCCATGGGATCTCTTTTAGTCCTAGTGGGAAGCGGGGCTCACGAGAGGGATTACTTAGGAGGCTTATTCCTCCTCTGTACTTCTAAGAAGGAAAAGATTTCAAAAAACAAGGAACAGATATGCCAGAGAAAGCAGGGCAGGTTTCTTGACAGAGGTGATTGGGAGAATTTGGGGCTGCTTGGGTGAACTCTATGCAGGGAAGTCCCAAGAGCACAGCCCCACCAGCAGACAGACCTCAGCTCAGTTCTGGCTCCACCATACACAAACTGGATGACTTCGAGGAAGCTGCTGTAAACCTCAGTGCCTCATCTATCAGACAGGGATAAACCCAGCACCCACCTCATTGAGTTGGTCTAAGATTTCAATGAAATAAAGCCCTTGAAGCACTTAGCAGAGTACCCGGCACATTAAGCACTCTGTAAGCGGTTGCTATTATTATGTTAAGCAGGTGATGATAATAGCTATCATTTATTAAGCACTTACTATTTTCCAAACATGGTTAAAGTGCTGTGTATTTCTGTTTTATTTAAATTCGACAATAGCCCTCTGAAGTACCCCCACTTTATAGTGGAAGAGACCGAGGCCAGGAAATTGAAATGTTCTTGTCCCAGAGTTGTACAAATAGACAATGGTGAGCTGGGATTTGAATGCAGGATGCCTCCACCATCAAGGTTGTGCTCCTAGGCGACCTGCTGTACCTCCTTGCACAGCCCCCACAATACCACAGCCTGCCCACTGCAGGGACACCAGAGAGGGGACCAAAGCCAGAACTCCCTTTCTGCCTTCTTCTTCCTTACTGGTCTGTTGCTTCTCCAAAGTCTACTTTTTAGATCTCAGGCCCCTTAACACTGAGCTCATGAGACAGAACTAGATAAGCTGTTAGAATTTTTATGGGCCAAACCAGAGTTCCTGGGCTCCCTCCTTGAGCCACTAGGATCTCCAGGAATCCTCACCAGGGCCTTACTCCTAGACTACACTCCATGTGTGTACATCAGCCTGACCCTTCTCCTGTCATAAAATGTCACCTCACCCTCTTGCACTCGAAGAGCCCTAACAGGATCACAAATGGGTTGGGTCCACAGCTACCTTCCATGTTGTAGCCTACATATCCTTCCAGGTTTTGTAGTCCCTGTTTATAGTCTAGAAATGGAGAAATAGGAGCTAGTATCAAAAATGAACAAAGATGAGCAAGGGATTGTCAAACAGCTGGGATTACAGCTCAAGTTTTGTGAAGGCAAATCCTGAACTACTCTCCTCCCTCTCTAGTCCCTGTCCACAGCACGCACGAAGGCCCTGTGAGGGACCACCTGCACACGGGAGGGGCACATCTGGCCAATGACTGGGGACACGGGGGGAGGGCTGCTCAGAGCTCCAAGCTCTGAGCAGCCCCTTTCTGGAAATGCTTAGAAGAGCAGAAAGGCATGCAGCCAACATAGAGCACATCCAGCATATCCCAGATGTGTGCCAGGCAGGTTCGCACACACTGTCTCATGCACAAACACTACAGGGGTGCTCTGGCCTGCTTTTACACACGAGAACACTAGAACCTGTGAAGCTGAACATGCAGCCAGCAAATGATGGGTCCAGATTTGGGATTCATATCTCACAAAGTCTGTGTGTGTGTGTGTGTGTGTGTGTGTGTGTGTGTGTGTGTGACTGTCCTGTCTTCCAACAGAATAGATGCATACACACGTACACAAGCATACAAAGAGAAGCACTGAAATAAAGCATATCAAATAAACATCAAGGACAACTGTATTATGTGTATTTTGAGAAGAAAAAGCTAAAAGACTATTCAAGAGAGATGCTAGCAGAAAGTGAATAGGTAAAATGTACCGAGTTCTTGCTGTGTGCCAAACATTCTTTTTCTTTTTTTAGTACTGAGATTGAAGCCAGGGGTTCACACATGTTAACTGAGCTACATCCTCTAGCAAGGCTTCTTCTTAGTGTCTTCCATGCATTAGCTCATTACAATCTATGAAGCTATTATGAGTGTTTCTCCCATTTTAAAGACAAGGAAATGGACACACCAAGAAGGTAAGCAACTTTACCCAGTTACAGACCCAGCGAAGAGCTGCACACTTATTTACTACCCCTACAGATCCAGTCACTTCTAGTCTTTCTTCTGGGCCAGAGTTCTGGATTCCCTTGCTGAGTGGACTTCCTAGCAGGCCATGGCAGGCATTCGCAGAGGATCACACTTCAGGAGGAGGGAGGAAGGGGACATCTGTGCCACTGTCTCCTGTTTTGCCAGTGTAGCTGTCACAGGGACCACTGACTCTGTGGTCATTCTAGCACTCTCCTCTGTGCTCCCTTGAGGCCTCACAGCATCCAGGTGTCACCTCCTCTTCCAAGCCCTGAGGACAGGGCTCTAACTCTTCTCTTCCATCCTCTCAGCTGTAATGATGGTGGCCGCCTCCTCCATGTATTATCCCTGGATAGCTCTTTTGCTATCCTCATCTTCCAACTTAACCAACTCCCTGTGTTAAGTGTCCTCTACTTGAAATACCTCAGGTGGCTTTTTTCCTGCCCAGCCCTGACCACTGTGGTACTTGGTCAGGTAGCTTGTGTCCAGAGAATGTTTCCACAATCACTAGTGTCGCGGGTAGCTACAGGAAACTCAAACCCCCGCAGCCAAGATTACAGAAGTCACTTACTATCTCATCCTCCACTAAATGAAAGTCTCACAAATAAGCATTTGCAACTTTCCATCAGAGCATGAATCTTCTGTCACCTGTGGAATTCCTGACATAAGGGTCCTGGGCGGCCAGTTCTCTCACTCTGTTGCTGGGCACCAATGTCACTCTGCCACAGACAGATTAAGCTCTAGTTAAAAGGTCAGACAATCTCTTTGATACTGAAGCAAATTACTGGGGATAACAAAGGCTGATGGCCACAATTTGTGGTTCAGCTAGCATGAAGCACGATATTTTCAAAAGGTGACCATCGGAATTCCAAGGGGGGACACTGCATGGGGGACTATCAGGTATGGTACTTTTTTGCTCAAGATCTTTGATCTGACACATGGAACACCAAGTGCAGCATTGGGAGAGGCAGGCGCATATGCCATGACTATTATGCTACACGTTCCTTGTCTATGTTGACACATGGAGTTGCACTTAATGGGTAAAAGAGAAACACTACAAAAGAAAACAGTGGCCATCCAGTCACCTATCCTTATATTCAATCATTAACTGACACATATATTCATTCATTTAGCAAACATCTATTGAACAACTCTCCTGTGAAAAATGAATATGGATAGAGATTAGCCAGACACGGATCTGGCCCTGAAGGGGTCTAACCTCTAGTAGGGGGAGGTCACAAAGAGACATGCTCATCTGTGTGTGCAGCACAAAAAGGGAGAGGCAAAGGCAACTTCTCACTGGAGGAACTGTATGACTTCATGAAGAAAGCAGCAGCTGACGTGCAAGGGGATTGAGGCCACACCTGGGGCACACTGAGAAATCCAGTGGGTTGTCGTGGAGGGTTAGAGGCGAGGTAGTGGGAGAGAAGATGGCAGAGACACCTGAGACAATACTAAGAAGACCCTTGAGTTGCAACTTCCTTCTGGAGGTAGTAACTGACTGTTTTCATGCAGGATAGAAAATGTTGAGAATTATCTTTTGAAGCCTATACTAGAAGCACAGTGGAACACAGAATGTGACAGGGACATCTATGAAGAAGCTGCTATGAGATCAAGGTAATGAAGGAGTAAGGAAGGGGAGAATGGTGGAAGAGGCAAGGAAGGACCATGACATGGAGTTCAGAGCCAGATGGAGACATTTGGGTAGGACCCGAAAAGGGGGCAGGGAGGAAGCAGGCTTGGGTAATGGAACAACAACAGTGTCACTAAGGAAAATAGGAAGGATAACGGAAAGGACACGGCTAAAGGGGGAAAACAGAACTCAGCTCTGGCCACACTGAGTTTGAGGGCTGTGAGGAATCTGGGCAGGAGATGTCTGGCACGTAGTTAAAAAGGACAGCATGGAGGTAAGGAGAGAAGTTAGGGATGGCAAGTTGATTTGGGTATGGCCTGCCTTTGCCAATGTTGGCACATGACACTCTGAAACTGGAAGTGATTTCCCAAAGGGAAAAGCATCAGGAAAGCAAAAAGAGCTCAGCAATGATTCTGGAAGAAAACCTAAATGCGTAAAGTGGGGAGAAAGAAATGCATAAAGTGCACAAGAAAAAAACAGTCAGAACGGCAGGAAGACAGCAGGAGAGAGCAGTTCATTTGGAGAGAAGCCCAAGATGAGAAGGGCCAAGTGTTGGGGAGTGGGGAGAACTGGACCCCAAACATTGCTGGGGGCCAACGTGAAGTGGGACAAGGTAAGGCTACTGGGTTTGGAGCCTGAGAAGTCAGTGAGCAACACCATCAGGAGAGTAAATTCAGTACAGTGGAGGAGGCTGGAGCTATTTAAACAGAGCCAGAAACAATAATAATGACACAGATAATAAAACCTTGCAGGTAATGCTTGCGCCGTGCTAGGTGAATTCTAAATACTCCACTGGACCTTCACAAGGACCCTTTGTGGTAGGTACTGATATCATCCCTACTGAGAAGGAACTAGGCTGCTAGAAAAAGCAAGAAGAAAGCAGGCTGTAGATCCCCAAAGTGTGCTCAACAGAACCCATTCCTGCAAGAGACAAGAGTGCTACCAACTGGGCTTAGGTAAACTTGACATCTCCACTTCTAAGAGTGCAGATTAGCACGTTAAAGGCTGGGAAGGCTTATGCTAAAGAAACTTGTTTAGTTTTGTTGGATCCAATGTTTACCAGATTTATTTGACTTGTGAACCCTCGTATCATTCATACTGTGTGGAGCAACTGTCTACGAGGCAGACCTTGTGAAATGCTGGGTGCAGAAGGCTTTCACCAAGTCGTGGCCAGGAACACCAGGGTATTTACTGTTGCTTTTAAAATATTGATCAATTAATTAATGCAGGGGAGAATTTTTATGGCAAGAGAACAAAATTGAGCAAAATTTTATGGCGAGCTCATGAAAGCTACAGAGATAATGGGAAACAAGGGATGTTGTTGCCAGATAATAAATCAACAATACCTTGAGAAATATTTGCGCTGGGATTCTTACAAAGGAGTACAGTGGAGAAGGCCAGAGCTTGTAGGTAATGCTTGTGCAGTGCTAGGTGAATTCTAAATACTAAATACGGCAAGAGAAAAAAGTATTACCAACTCAACTTCAGGCTTTTTACATCGGCCTGTCCACTTCCACGTATCCAGTGGGGTTTATACATGCAGATGCTCCTGTGTTTTAGGGGGCAGCCTGGTTATTTTGAATCCTCTTCCTCATTAATACACTCAATAAGTCCCAGTTGGACCTAACAGTGGCCCAGGCTCAGTGTTGGAACCATCTGGTCCCCATCTTCTTCCAGGAGGTGTTGTGCACATTGTGTGTGTGTGTGTGTGTGTGTGTGTGTGTGTGTATGCATGTGCATGCACGTGTGTGTGCATGTGTGCATGTGTGTAAAAAGGGTGAGGATGCTCAGGCAAGCAGAAACTAGTCTCCCAGAAGTTGTGGGTCTAGCCAGGCCAGGGTTGGCCTGTGCTCCCATGGTCTCCTTGGGCCTGCCTTCCTCACTGCATACAAATAAGACACACAGTGGTGTGGCTGGTGACAGGACACATGTGCAGCAGGACAGATGGTAGGAATTCCTGGCTACAGATTTTCTTTTATTTTTGGTGTGGTACCGGGAATTGAACCCAGAATCTCTGCACTGAGATGCATCTCCTGTTCTTTTCAGTTTTTAAGACAGGGTCTTGTTGAGTTGCTCCACTGCCTATGTTGGGCTTGAATTTGTGATTCTCCTGCCTCAGCCACTCAGAGTGCTAGGATTCCAGGTGCACACTAACACTTCCAGATCTGGCTGGAGACTTCTTAAGAAGAGTCTTAAGCCAGTAGCTCTTCTTGGGGTCAGGGAATTATGAGCAGAAGGAGTCGGGCTTGGAAATGCTACTTTATGAATAAGATAGTGTTTCTTTGCACAAGCTGTTCCACGGGGAGAGCAGCACTGCTCGCTCCACCTGGGAGGACAGCCACGTGTGCTCACAGGTGCTGCTGCAGCCCTAGCCCAGGGCCCCGATCCAGCCCGCAGCATCTGGCTGGAGAGGGTCTCTCTTGAGCAGATGTTTATTATAGACTTGTTCTGACTACTTAACATGCCTCCTCTTTCCCAGCTGCTAAATGTCCATTTCCAAGTTATTGAAATTCACTGGGAAGTATGGCTAATATGTGAATATAGATTAGCCAGCCCCCTTGCCACCAAAGCAAAGCTGCCTGCTTGGCAGCCCCCGATTCTCAAGACTCATGAAATACCTGGCACAGGCAGGGGGACTGGAGAGTGCCTGGGCAGGGGTGCGGTGGGGGCAGCTTCATTCTCGGGCAGCTAAGGAATCTGATTATAGCCAACACTCGATTATGCCCAAGTGAATTACCCACTTGGTGCGACGTCTGTAGAAAACGTTAAATCCTGGGAGATTTCCCGCTTGCACCACGTACTCCAAAAGCTCCCAAGCAGCCTGATCCAGCCATTAATTGGTGTGCATTCACAGACGGGCAGCTCATTTCCACGCTGGCTGAAGCAGAGTATAATTAGCAGGCAAACACGCAGTAAGTCATGTACAATATCTATATTTCCTACCACACATTTGAAGTCAAACAACACTGAGCTTTTTGATTATCCACCGTTTTGAATTAATCACCCTACCGCTCACCCCTGTTAGCAAGAGCCAATAAGGAGCCACAACCCAGGAGGCTGTTTTAACGAACATCTGAGAACATGCACATTCAAATGTGTTGTTCTTCCAAAATAGTCACTTTGGGACTGAGCCGCTGCCTTGCCTCAGACTCTTCTGGAAGTTCATTCTGCCATTTAGCAATTGCCTCTGCATCCTTGTGTCCATTCTGTGAAGTGCCCGTGGCCTACAGAAGGGGCAGAGCTCCACCTCGGGAGGGGGGAACGGATTTTCATTGACAGCAGAAAGCATTTCGGAGCCAAGTGAACCAAGCGTAGTGAGTCAAATGTGACGCTTTGGTTTTCACTTGTACAATTTGTTTTCCTACTTTGTTTGATTATTCCTTTCTAAGAAAGTAGTCTGAGCAAGGGTGAACTCATCCACACTGCCCTGAACAACATGAGCCAGAAACACCCCCACCCGCCCCCGGCCGGGTGACACGTATTTGTTCTCTTCCTCCTTATAGTACACAGCGATCAGCAGCCACTGACAGCCACTGTGCACCACACTGTCTGACCAGCCCCTGGGGGCGCTCCTTTGTAGAAACGCCGAAACACTGCTTCGAGTGCCTCAGTCCAGGCTGGCTTCAATTCACCACCTCGCTAACCCTCACCCACCTCCCAAGGCCACTGATCAGCTGGTGCCAGGCAAGGCGAACTCACATGAATGTCAATGTCCAAGGTAATCAGGAGGACGAAACCATGGCAACAGCCTCCAGTAAATGAATCAAATGTCCTGAGGAAACATTCTGGTTCCAGAGGGGCAATGTGGGCTGCGGTGACCTGCAGCTGGACTTTTCCTGAAGAGGGGGTGCAGCCGCTCCAGCAGATGGTGACGACCAGGACGTGGGGATTCCCAAGAGGACCTCTCAGGGCACAGCAAGCCTTCTACTTGGACTTAGGAGTCCTGATGTATTGGATAAATAATAAACAAAATGCCTTCATTTTTAGCCAAGGGAAGGATGTGTTAGGTGAGAGGAAGTGGTCCTGGGGTGGCTATATGCTTGTTAATTTTGTGTTTTTAATTTATTGAGATGACTTGATCTAGATCCATTTCAGGTCTCTTGGAAGGCAGAGACCCAAAATTTGGACTATCCCCAAAATGCCAAAGGAATTTCTTCTCTTAAAATATATAGGTTGTAGGTGCTACTTTGGGGACAAATGTGCAAATGAAAAAGTGAAACTTCTAAAAATGAAAGTTCAAAAGAGTAGGTCCCAAGGGCTGGGGACTGAAGATCAGGGGGAAGGAATTCTTCCTGAGGGCAACAGCTCCTCGTGCATTCCCTCTGGGGAACCAGAAACTCTGAGGACACCAAGCCCAGGGGATTTTCCCTAACATAGGGAGAAGTGAATTCTGGGGCTGTCCCTCAGCTTCTTCTCCCCCAGGGATGCTCTCCAACCTGCTCCAATAATTTCTTGTCCTCATTTCCCTGGACACAAGGCCTCCAGATTCATAGAAACTAGAATTCCATTCTTTCCTCTAAGGAAAACCATTAGACCTGCACTTAGCAACCACCAGAAGGGTATTTTTAGCTCTCCGGCAGAAGTGTAATGTACAAGATGTAATAATCTCGGCCTTGAAGCTCCTCACAGCCCCATTCAACATGAAACTGTGGCTGATGGATGTTCTTGGAGGAGGCAGAAAAACAGAGCCAAGAGCTCCTCTGTGGTTGGCCTTTTGTGTTCAGAACATAGCGACAGAGATGGCAGTAAAGCGCAGAAACACAGACTCAGGAAATCCACTATGCAACTGGTGGGGAAACCAGACCCAACGTCCCATCTTCTTTAGCTTAATTTGGTAGCTCATGGACCAAGTGCAACTTTCTAAGTTCATCCAGGTGCCTGATCTCTTCCCCCAAGTTATTCTATACCCATGGAAAGTTTCTTCACCTGTCAAATGATCCTTTTCAATATAATATTGTCCCTTTCCTTACCTCCTCTTCCCTTCCCTTCCCTTCCTTGCTTTTTCTTTCTTGCTTCTTTTTGTTTTCTTTTCTTTTCTTTCTCTCTCCTCCCTCTTTCATTTTCTGTCTTCCTATCATTCTTTATTCCTTCCCTCCCTACCCCTCCCCTCCCTCCCTCCCTCCCTTCCCTCCTTCTTTCTTTTTAAATTTTTTTTTCTTTTTGTATTTAATACAGAGTCTACAGGATCTTACTACACAGATTGGACTCGTAGTGATCCTCCTGTTGTCAGCCTCCCAAGTGCTGGGATTATAGGCTCACAGCACCATGCCAGTCTCAGTCACCATCTTAGGGTGCCCCCCCCCAGGGGTGGGGCTGGCACTACATACTGGGGATTAAATCCTTGCATCTGCTGAGCAGGTGCTTTAATCCACAGAGCTATCTGGCCAGCACTCTTTCTTTTTTCTTTCTGCAATACTGGACACTGAGTCTTGGGCTTTCACTCTCTCTCTCTCTCTCTCTCTCTCTCTCTCTCTCT